>NW_005187441.1:3551450-3552833 GCF_000239375.1 Pundamilia nyererei | reverse complement strand
TAAGGCCAATCACCTTTGCTGCAACACATGAGAGCCCTTCACGAAATCGCTGGCTTACATTACCCGTTGTTGGTTGGATCCACCCGAGTTCGTTGCACAGCTACAAGTAAAAAATTCATTTTCAGTACAAAATAACAGTGTATGAAAATGAGATAATCTAAAGTTGATATTAATTATGTATGGTGCTGCATAATTATTTTTTTATAGAATTTAACAACAATACTGTAAGAAGTTACATGAACATACAAAAAAAGGAAAGAGGGACAGATGAAGAAAGCAAGGTCAAGGGCAAATAAAATTTACTACTATAAACATGTTAAATGTGACAGCTATTTCCAAGTTCAATTCAGCTTTCTGACTTACACCAGTAGGCATCCCTAAGAAGGGGTACTTCTTCAACACATCCTCCACAGGCATACCATTTGCAATTTCTTTCTGCCGCCAAGCAAACGTTTGCTGCATACGGTTATGAACCACCATGGTATCTGGTTGCATCTTCTGATATTGGCACTGTAAGACCTTTAAGTGGGCGTCTATGGATAATAAATCCTCTCCTTGGACGCATGGTCCATTGAAAGAAAGCAAGAGTGAGAAGAGAAAGTCAAAACAGATTAGAAACCCAACATAAGACTAAATATACAATTAGAGCTGACACGATCTGTGCATCATAAAGAACTCGTATCGGTTAAAGTTAACCGATACCATGAACCAATATTTAAAATATGGAAACTCTGAAATTATTTCACATAAAATCTTAATTGTTAACTTGAAATTTTAGTTTTGGAGTCATATTTAAAATGTTTTTTTTAGTTTTTTTTAAATCTAGTTCACCCTCTTTTAGCGCCTTCTAATTAATAATATTTTGTGAGGTAGAAGTATTAGCACTGGTACTTTGTATTAGCAAGTGCTCTAATCCAAGTATTGGTATTGTTTCGGTTTGAAAAAAAGGGGTACAGTTGCATCCCTAATCCTTAGTTTTAGATGTAATAACAGAGGCAAGGACATTTTATAGCTCAAGATGTCCCTCACACCAACCTGACAAACATTTCTCTGACTTGTTTATTGACATTTATTAGGCTGCCCTCTCCTCGTAGAACCAAACTTCTCCTTACAACGCCTCACTGCCTCACTGTCGACTAGTGGTGCCCGCTCTGATTTGAATTTACGTCTCAAAGACATATGCCATGTGTGCTTGTTGAACAGAAACATAAGTTACTGTAAAAACAATCTACACAAAATACACCCAACAAAGAATCAGTAAACATACTTCATACAAACCTACTGAGAGGCTACAGATTGTCTTACTAACAAAACAAGATCGAAAAAAGCTTCACTTTTACTTTGTAATCTTGAAGGAACCTTATGCAAATTTTAAATTTAACT
>NW_005187441.1:3541606-3543121 GCF_000239375.1 Pundamilia nyererei | reverse complement strand
ACGAATATCCAGAGGAGTGCCCAGACACAGAAGAAATGCACAAAAACAAAACAAAAGTAACGCACTGAAGCACCAGGGCGACCATCCGCGGCGCCATCTTGGCTCATGCCAAGGACATATTATGAATTTTTAACCTAATTTTGCCTATTTTTAGTATCTGTTTAAAATGTTCGCCTTTTGGTAAGTTGCTCTCTACTCTAAGTCTGGATCAAAGTAATCTCAAAATATCTCTCCAAACGTGGAAGCCAATCATCTTTGAACCAAGCTGTACGTTTCCAAGAGGAGGCAACTGATTGCACCAGAAACTTAGACGATACCGCCTGACAAAAGCTATCATTTGGGACTAAATTTGAAGGATATGGCCAAGTTTAACTCTTAAGTCTAATTTCATTGAGAACCCTTATATATAGATGGAAAGATGGAGCAAATCGGTTGAGGGAACTGGCTGAAAAGGGGCACTGTAACTGCCTTTAAAAGTAAGTAAGTTGTAAGTTTCTAAAATTCTCATTCTACAATTAGTTATCACCCAAGTTTTTGGTGTTCTGCGTGCCATTTTGTCAGTCTGTAAACACAAAGGCTCGAACTGTTTTGAATGGATTTTGAACATTTTGTAGCTGCGTAGTGGGGGTCATATAACAATCCATTAAAATCTGGCTCACACACACCAAGGTCTTCAAGGCCAACTTAATGATTTATTTGTCTAAAAGTGACAAAAAAACCTTAGAACTTGTTACAAGTTTGGTGTCAACATATAGAAAGTCCTGTTTAAAGACTTAAAATAACATGTCACATTTGACATCTGACCTCTCTTTCAAGGTCAAGACATTACTCTGAAGGTCAGAGTGTCTGCCATTGCATGTATTGACAACACACTTAAGAAATAATATATATAGAGATTCTAAATATTCTGTTACTTTGGTCCTCTGACCTCTTATTCAAGCCAAATAAGGTCAAACTATCACTAGATCATGCTTCATGAAATGTCTTATATCTTTAAAACTACTATGCTAAAAATTCTACTGCCTTTATTTGATATAACACTGATATATGGGGATTTAAAATATCACATTATAGTTTGCATTCGCATATATGTCACATTTGACCTCCGATCTTTTACGTCTTTTCAAGATGAGCCAAAAATGTGTTCTATCTCTATTCCATCTGCATAATATCATATAATAAGCTCAAGTTATTCGTGTCCAGTATTTACAAATCAATACCCATCATCCATTACCTACTACTACTTAATGTTTGTGTATGTCAGAGTCTAAGTAAAAATCTGTCATGCTGCCCTGATTTTTATTGCTCTACAAACTTCTTAAAGTATGTTTAAAAAGAACCAGTAAAAGCAAATGAATATATACAAAATTCAATACGATTTCATCCATCCATTCGCTTCCGCTTATCCTTTTCAGGGTCGCGGGGGGCGCTGGAGCCTATCCCAGCTGTCATAGGGCGAGAGGCAGGGTACAATACGATTCCCTGAAAATTAAATACTGCTCAGAGAGTGAGTGT
>NW_005187441.1:3538869-3540780 GCF_000239375.1 Pundamilia nyererei | reverse complement strand
ATTCTATTTTGAAGGAATTCCGACCAAATTTCCCTTTGATCCGCTCTGACATGATATAGATCTGCTGATCCAAAAATAAATTTCATTTTAGAAATGATATGCTCCCTGATGATAAATCACAGCCCGAGAGGGAATTAAAAAAAAAAGTCCTCAACAGACATCAAAAGAGACTGAAATTGAATTTGATGTTAAAGAATGCATCTCATCATCTCCTTCCTACCTTTCAACACCAACACCAAAGTGAACACGACATCTTTGTTAATGCACATACAAATGAAGTTGACGTGGTCTAGAGTTCTGCAGGTGTTCTATAGGCCAACCTGGAATTCAGCATTGCTGTGGTTCACTTAACCAAAAACCAACAGGACTTTCTCTTCTAAAATTAAATGTTATACATTTGTTTTGTTCAGCAAGGTAATCTTTTCACGTTGACGCCACTTAACATTTGGCTATAAATAAATCCACGCACACATGACTTCAGTATCACCACCACTTAGTTTTACAGCAAATAGGAAACCTAACAATTCTTTTCTTAGAGGGACTGTAGTGATAATTAAAAAATTGCAAATCCTTCCATTGGTCACAAAGAAAGTAAAGCAAAATCTTACTTTTGATCTCTGACTTCAAACGCTTGCAAACTAACCAAGTGAAATTTGAAAAAGTGGGATGCAAACTGAAAGTAACCATGTTCATCTTTGATATGGGATAGGGTCTTAGTACAGCAACATATAACCCCCACTTTCACCTAGTGACCGCAAACAAGATCTTGCAACCACTCAGCAACTGGTCAAGAAACACATATTTTTCACTAGCGATCTGTGGTTGCCAATTGGTCTCCCGGCCTGTGTGGGTAGGACTTTAACAATTGATTTCACAGTAACCACTTAACTAATAAAGGAAATACAATTTTATCTTGAACGACTAATGGTTGTCAGGAGGTCAGTCTTATCTTAATCAGACTTTAGGCCTGTGTGACTGTGGCATAACACAGTATTTTCTTTCAGATAAATAATGATGCAGTATATGATGTATACCCAAAAAATAAAAAGACGTGCTCAAAAAAATGAAGTACTTTATTGTACTGAACAGTTTTTAAGGGGGTAATTCCTTCAAAATACTAAACCCTTGATTTGTAGCCTACCTTACATTCTTGGACATTTGTTCACAGTTTTGTACCTGAATGTTAAAGAAAGAAAAATAGAACTGACGCCCATTGATCATATTTGATACAATAGTTTTTGTAAATGTTTTAGACCTCTACATTATCAGTGGGATTTTTCTCCCAGCAAATATGATTAAAAAAACTTCAGTCTTGTTAGAAGTTTTAAAAATATTAATTAAAAAAAAGAATTTTCTGGCAATCATTTCAGAGTTTAGATTTTAAAATGTTAAAATATATTAGTCCATTTTATCATTCAAACTCTGAAAATGCACCGATGAGTTATATGCAGATGTAACATAGATAAAGTTTTAGTGTTAATAGAATTTGAAAAATGCTGCACAATCATTCATGGATGTGCCAGGACTCTATGAGGAAACTAGAGCAAAATTCATCAGCCGCAGGCTACAATAAAGAATCAGAAAATTCAGACTCTGGACTTCCTTGCTGTGAGGCAACAGCTGTGCTAATGCACAACTGAAACTTGTCACAATGTGTTAAAAGCTTTTCATTGAATTTAAATAAGGAAATGGTCAAAAAAAACCTTTAGAAAAATCCAAGAGGAAAATTAATATTTTACTGAATTTTATTGTGAATTTGGTTGAACACAACAGTGCATCTGAAAACCTGGAAGTATACTTAATATGTGCCTTTGTACTGCCTGGTTTGATTTCCATGTACCTTTCTGGCACTCAAAGGTGCATATAGTTACTTTAAGGCCCCTTAATTAGCCCTAGAGGGTACATTCATGT
>NW_005187441.1:3535585-3537612 GCF_000239375.1 Pundamilia nyererei | reverse complement strand
GTTCAATGTGACATTTGCAGCACTTGTTTGCTTCTCCATAAACAGATCTGCACTGTCTAGGCTGTGATGTTTAGAAGCATGAAAGGATACATATGGAATGAATATTGCAACACCTTCCTATCTTTTTATACTACACTATATGTACTGTATATGTACAATATGAATACTAGTTTCTAAGTTGCTAAGTTACCTGGAAATGTGAAGTAACCTCTTTTGAATTGCTTTTGTTTATGCCCCCAAGCAAGCCTCCAGAATCCTCTGTCATGTGTAAAATCCTTCTCATCATGGCAGTGGGGCTGTAAACATGCTGCCTTCTTGTTATACAGAATATAAAATAAGGGTAAAATAGTCCATCTATAAAAGTTTTACTATATAAAAACCTGGCAGGAATAATGGCTGAGGTTTTCTGCCTGCCCCCAACTCGTTCAAAATGCAGCATGGCCTTGAGCTGGGCCCATAACCCCAACTGCTCTTGTGGAGCTCCTCAGTGGAAAGCAGGTCAGACTGTGGTTGTACTGGGCAGCTTACAAGTGTGAATGTGTGCAAGGAGAGAGATAACTTCCACATTAAAATACCTTAATCCATAAAGTTTAAATAGTGACACAAAATGTGAGGTAAAAATGGAAACTAATTGGGTAAAATTCCACAAGACATGTGACGTAAGCATGAAACCTATATAAAACAGAATTACACGCTGATGGCATGTAATATCTTAAAATTAAATGAAAATGTTCAGAAAAACAACAAATTACCAATTACCTAACCAGGCTGAAACTGAAAATAAGTAGTATTAATATTTAAACATAAACTAAACTAAAACACAGGGCCTGAACACCAGTCACTTGGGTGGAAGTCTTGAACTTCATCAGTTCAACCAATACATTTCATATAAAAGTTTATGGATTCAAGCATTGTGGCCAAACCCCTTGAGACTTTTTGTATCCAGAAGTCTAATCAAGAGGCCTGAATGACAAGATGAAGTGCTGTTATCAGCAATTGCCAGCAAGCTTATTTAGCAAAGTCCATCAATTGATTCTGAGTGCATCACACACACAACCTGTTAGAACAATTAACCACATAGCAAGCTATGTTATTTGTCAGGTAATTTCTTAAAATATGTCTGAAAAGGTACCAACAGCAAACACAGTCAAGAGGTCCAGAGTACGATTGGAATTACCTGTGAACAGGCGTACAGCATTGAAACACTCATGGCAGTTATGCCTTTAATTATAACTTTAAGCTTTAATGAAATCTACTCTGATAAGTTGTAGAAAACTTACCCCTTGTTTGGTTTCTGTGTAGATATAAAGCTTATGCATAATTTTAATAAGGAAGATCTGCAATCAGTCATCTGCCTGCTTTTCTGGATGTTAGTCTGCTTTTTTGTTCTCTATATCACTACTGCTGTCAATCTCAGTCATTACTCCACTCCAGAGTTCCCCAACCACTGGGTCATGTGGTACCGGGCCTTCAGAAAGGCGGAATAAATTTTTTTTAAATTTATTATCCGTCTGAAGATCCTTTATTTTGAAAAGCTGCTAGGCCAGGCGACATCAAAAATGCAACCCACAAGCTAGCAAAAATTTGTAAAAATGAGCAAAAATTGGTAAAAGACAAATGTCTTGCTAAGGCAAAGAAACCTTTTACTGTCAGTGGGGAATTGATCCTGCCGCTAAGGACATTTGCCATGAACTTCTAGGACAGGCTGCTGTTAAATAGATAGACATGGTCCATCTATAGACATCTATAGACACATTCCTCTTTCAGTTTGCACCATCACTTGAGGATATAGCAGAGGACATTGAGACACAGTTGCTGAAAAGGACTAATAAGTCACCATGGTACGCAATTCAGGTTGATGAGTCTAATGATATTGGCAACAAGGCATTACTATTTGTTTATGTATCATATATATATATATACGTGTATATATATATATATATATACAGTGGGGCAAAAAAGTATTTAGTCAGCCACCGATTGTGCAAGTTCCCCCACTTAAAATGATGACAGAGGTCAGTAATTTG
>NW_005187441.1:3533041-3534128 GCF_000239375.1 Pundamilia nyererei | reverse complement strand
TACTATAATACTACAGTACTACTAGTGTAGTCTGGTATTCTCATATAATCATAATAATGTGTTAGTCCCCGTAGGGTAAATTATTCCTCTGCATTTAACCCATTCACCCAGTGAAGTAGTGGGCAGCCACCAATGCAGCGTGTGTAGGGACAGTACCTTGCTCAGGGGTACCTCAGGATAGTAGTTCAGTGGAGTCGAACCCCCCGACCTTCTGATCATGGGGCAACCACTCTACCTACTGAGCTATCCCTTCCAAGCAGTCCTTACCTCTCCTGTCCCTCTGTGTTTGGTGATATATTTAAACCATTACTCCATATATATATGCTCCCCTTCTGTGGTGCTGGACAGCTGCTGAACTATGTCGACTAACTGTATTTACATTCAAGAAGAATACGATGCAGAAGGTGTAAGTGGGGTGTCTATGTAGTTACTGGAAGCGATGCCTGCTTATACCCCATCCCTCTTTAAAATACTACAGGTCTTAATATCAGTGTGTCACATGAAAGAACAACAGGCAGTGAAGGTTTGAAAGGATAAGAGCTGATGTGCAGCTGTGCATGTGACTCTCTCATGTTACTCTCCTTGCATCCTTTTCTACTTTTGCTTTCTGTCAGATATGGAATTCATACCAACTGTAGTCCCGGCTTTGTCTTTATACGCTCTGAGCAAAAGGCTCTGCCATGGCAGCATGACACAACACCGTGTTAGTTTTCATCACTGGGGAGCAGTATTCCTCATATGACTCTTTTCAACATGCTGCTGGTCGTGCTGGCCTTGCTTGTCAGGATAACGTACCGTATACCACTGGGGCAGTGGTGAAAGTGAGCCACTCTTTGACTCTCTGGCTGTGACACAACATGTGCGCATTTGATTTATTCCAGCTCATCTCCCTGCATGTTGTCAGTCGGTGCAGGGCATGACATATCACCCACTTGGCAAAGAAAATAAGAAATATCTATTTGGCAGCAGAAAAGGATATGTCACTTTCAAGTTGAAATACAAATAAGGATCAATCTGAATTAACTCTAAAGTGGGTAAAAGCAGGCATAAACTGTAAAAACAGAACTGAAATTTGTCCCATACTTCT
>NW_005187441.1:3528954-3530759 GCF_000239375.1 Pundamilia nyererei | reverse complement strand
AGTGATAATTTTTGCACTGATAAATACAAAACAACACAACAGTACATGCAATTATAAAATGTCCAGGGGAAAAATAATCTGATACTTTCTTGCTAGCTATCAAAGTTTTGCTAAATAACAAAGCGGGAAACCACTGATGTATATAATTGTATAACATTTTGTAATGTTTCTTAATGTCCACTTATTCTGCATTCCTAGTGCAGCAGAAGCTGACGCAAGAGTTAACCTCCAAGCATGATTCGAAAATTATCAGACAACAAACAAGTAACAGATGTGGGTTGTTTTTTGTTTTTGTTTTTTTTAATTATTCAAGTTTATTTCAGTGCATGTGCATACTTTAGTCCCCTGTCCCTTCCCTGGCACCAGAAACCAGCTAAAGCTACCAAGCGCTGGTGGCTCCCAGCAGATTTGGCTTTATCATCTCAGCTTTCTGGCTTTTTCATGGCCAAAGCAACTGCAGCCCCATCCTTTGCGTAACATAACTGTAGACAAGATAAGTTCCTTAAAGTAATCCACTGGAATTTGGGTGTTAATTTTATCTACCACTTCCAAAAATATGTAAAAGTATTATGTGCCAGCAGGAAGAGTATACAAAATAGTCATGCTTATCTTGGTTTTACTGTATATTAGTTGATTCAAAACACAATAGATTCAAGCAGGAGTTTACTCTTGTAAAATATTGCACAAATGATATGTTAGCTTTATTCATTTATTTTTAAATCACAAATTATGCCTCCCTTTGTTACCTATATTACTGCAAATTCTTACAGTTACAAAGGGAGGCAAGGTGTTTACACACCACATAAAGCACTTATTTTGGGGGGCATCTTACTGAGTGTGTATCCCAAGATAAGTGCCTCAGGCAACTGAATGCAGAAAGGGATGAGGAACAGGAAGGGGGACTATCATGAAAGAAAAAACCTCATCAATACATAGAGTAAGTGGCAGACAAGGAAGAAATCCTACCAGCTGCTAGAAAATGCCTGATAGGACAACACAGAGGCCGTGATTATATCAGGACAAGATCAGACCCTAAAAAACATATCCACAGAGCCGGAAGTCTACCACAATCTTAGTGTAAACTGTCCAAGCGTGTATCTTACATTGTGGTACTACAACTAAGAGACTGGATTAGAAGTCTCCCTTATGGAGACAAAACCAAAGGTGGTTGAGAAAGACCAGAGGCAAAGTAAGACTTCAAGTTCAAGACAGACAAGAAGCTGCCAGCCATCCAACCAGACATGGTGGTGGTTTACAAAGAAAAGAAGACTGCATTCATGTTAAATGTGGCAATCCCAGCTGACATCAGTAAGAAGGAGCACAAGAAAATGGACAAAAAAAAAGTAAAAGTACCAGGCGTGAAGGAACAAATTAAGGAGATGTTGAAGGTAAAGTCCAAAATGGTCCCAGGGGTAAAAAGAGCTTTAAGAACTGCATGAGGATTCCAATTGAAACATCAGAGGTCTCTGTTCAAAAGAGGGCACACAGCAAATCCAGCATGTCCAAATTAACACTGTCAGATTTGATTTCAACACTATTAAAGTGTCTATATGGGTCCACACCAGAGAGTGTTAATTTAATTCTTTTTGGAGAGTTGGTACGTTACCTCTGATTTAGTGTTAAACACCAAATCTGTCTGGAGTTGATAATTTAACACTTGGTGTTAAGAGTTTATATATTAAGTCTCAAAGAGTATTTTAGTTTAACTACATAAGAGTTATCTTCTAATTCATTCTAAAAAGCGGGATTTTTACTGTTCTGAACTTCTAGAAATTTCTTTTGGAAATAAACATTTACTAAAAAGA
>NW_005187441.1:3522816-3528026 GCF_000239375.1 Pundamilia nyererei | reverse complement strand
GAGTTCAGAGTTAAGAGGTCAAGAGTTAATGTTTCCATTCTAACACCTCCAGATTTGACAGAGAAACACTCATTTTTAACACTCGATTTTAACTACTATCATTTTACACCTCAGAGTTACATTGAAAGAATGTGACTCTACTTAGAGTAAAATTAACTCTACTTTTGCAAGAAGACTATTAACACCAAAACATTTAACACTTTTGAATTTGCTGTGCAGTGCTAGATATGACACAGAACCCTCAAACTCTGAGGTTGTTGGTAGAGGACCTGAGCTTTACCAACACTCCCCTGGAGTCATTATCATTTCACAGATACCTTATCTTACACATAGACTCTCTGATGTAAAACCTCTCCAACATGTTGCTTTGTGATGAAAACACATGGAGATGACAGGACAAATCATTGTCATGGAAAGGCTTCATTTACTGTAGTGCCGGTAGAGCTGATGCACCAGCTGTGGCAAATAACAGACACCAAGAGATAACAGTCCTTTTTAAAGAACAACAAACATGGCAAAGGTTAGAAGGGTACCAATGATTTAGTTCTTCCTGTTTGGCAGGCGATAAGGGTTCATGTCCTGTTGGGAGCTTTGAATTTTGAACTGCACTTCCTCAATTTTGTGTTCACTCCCTTTCTACTTTCTTGGTTACTCGCTGGTTAGGTTTAGGAAAAGATTGAAGGGGTGTATCTTAACCAAAACCACAAATTACTTCATCTACACTTAAAAAAAAAAAAAAACCCTAAACAATCAGGCGTTCTTTACAGGCATCATTACCTGACCTGCTAAAAGTGAAAGATACATCTCAGTATTCTCTAAATAATCCAGTACATCACAGCATTGATGACTCTTTGTGCGTAATTTCCAGATGCCCGCAGTTTTGACAGAATGGCAGCATTTGACCTCCAAGGAATGAGAACGAGCTGGCCTCTCAGTTTGAAATCTGCTTGCTGAATCAACTGATTCCTTTGATCAGTGCTCTAGTTGAACAGCACGAGCTGAAAAACTTGGCTGCAGTCCTGTCAAGGAACCTAACCAGGAAACCTTTTCCACACAACATGTTCATGGACAACAGAAATCTGTGATTTTGAGAGACTCTTAATAGTAAGAACTCTTTTGAGGTATTTTTCTCTTTGGTAATACAAAAATATCGTTCTACTATTGTTTTCTGTTTAAATAGTCAATCACCATGTTTATACAGCACTTCTTATCCGTTTCCAAACTGGACCAGTTCATATTTCTGTCAGGTCCTGTCTTTCAGGTGACAGTACGGAGTTACTATGGAGGCCGTCCCTGCCCCAGTGTCTCCTAGAGTAATACCTGCTTATTTATTCCACCAGGCGAATGAAGTGTTTTCGGATTGCTCTCTGGTTTGTTGATTTTTCCTTGTTATGAGCACAAGCTGCATGTGACATGTCGTACCTTGGGGAAACCGAGCTCGACGTTTGGCTCCCACTGCGAGACAAACTAAGTGTGTTTGTCTTTGCAGTTCAGTAAGTCTCCGGTGTGTGCACAGACAACTGAGTGAGAAAGACAGTATGATTGCAGCACTTTGGCTTCCTAGCTGCATTTCTTCTGAGTTTATTTCCTTTTGGTTCCAAGACTTTGAATAATTTGCGGGGTGTCTGACTTCTAATCTTGCTGTCTATTCGAGATAAAACAGGTGAGCTGTTGCTGTTGCTGGTTGTCTCACACACTGTGACAAAAGTGACATTTAAGAAAGGTGCCGGCAGAGGAAAATAATGTTGCTCAGCGGTGTCTCCCAAACGGTTGCTTACTTTTCATGAGAAAAAGACGGTGCAGCGTGGCCTCTTTTTGTCAAAAATCCGCTTTTCCCTGTTATGTCTGGGCAGTAGAAATGAGCTCTGGTCATACAGCTTTAATACTTCCTCTCTGCGTGACACAGAATGTGTCTTCGGATAGTCTGACTCAACTAATGTTTCACGGGGGGACAGTTATTTCTACTTTCGCTGCACAGCTGGAGGACTGTCAGCTCCAATTGTTTTTCTCTCCCATCTTACCGCTGCACCTGAACTTTTTTTTTTTTGCTGAGCCAATCAGCATCTGCGTGTGGTGTGACTGCAAAAGCAGTCAAATGTTAGTGACGGTACACGCTAAACCTGTTGGTTTAACAAATGCACTCTTCTTTTTTTCCCATCCATCCATTATTCCCTCCTGACAGTGACACCACCTAGGCCCATCTGGTGTTGGCAGATTCATGAACAAAGTGGAACAAAGAAGAAATTTGTCCTGGATACGTGAGTCAAAGCTCTGCAGAGTCTGACAAATCAAACGGGAAAGAAAAGTGGGAAAAAAAAAAGAAAAAGAGGGAGAAAACCTGGTTTGACAGACATCACCGTGATGAAAGCTTTCTCACTTGTTAGAAGCATGAAAACGAAACTGGAACTAAAAGGTAAATTTGACTCTAGAATCTGGAACTGTGTTGATTGCATAATACAAACGCATTGTTGAGGATATGCAGATGAATAGGATAAAAAGCAGATAAACAGCTCTCCACACTAGCAAGCAGCTATGGTGTCCTTGAGACCCTTTGCAGAGCCAAAAGAAACAGCGTCATACAGAAGACAGGTCATTGTGCTCGGTGTAGGCCTGTGTAGGATCTTTTTGTTTAACAAAACTCTTCTCTCCACATCGTTCCAACAATAGGGCTACATGTGGCGCGATGACAGCTGTTAGACAACAATTATTTCTTAAGAGAAAAAACAGCTGAGCCCCATTTTTTTTAATTTTCTGAATGACAGATGACGAGGGAGAAAACAAACTTGCAAATCAAGCCCACTTTCTTCTACCGCATTGCAGTTCTCTGAAGCGATGACGACTTTTGAAGACGTCAGTAAAGTGATTTGTATTATTCACTGTGCGTTTCGCCCCTTCCCCCTGCAGTTTTACTTTTTAAGGTCTACTTCATTAAAACAAACAAAAATAAATAAATAAATGTTAAAACAGCTGAGATTTTGTTTACAACTAAAAAAGAAAGTTCTTATATTTGAGTAAATATAAGATAAATTATTTCCCAGCCTCTTGATTCACACACAAGAGACAACATCATCCATGCGTGCACGCAGACACACACACACATAAAAATACTGCTTCCACTGAAGTGGAAATCCAGCCTCTAATTGTCTTATAGATCTTTTCTCTCCCTCCCTCCTTCATTCTCCTCAAACCATTTAAAATAGATGGCTGCTACTTTTACTTCTGGCCTCGGGAGACCAAAGTAACAATTGCCACTCTGGTTCAAAACTGCCGAGACGTCTGCTGCCTTCATCAACATCAAGGACTAACTGTGTTTGGATTACAAAGACCATTGCTGTCTACCATCAAGTGCACTTTTAGCAGATGTTGCATTCGGTTTAATTTGATTTATGTGTCTATAAATGGAGTGAAATGGCTAAATCCGTATTTATGGCTGGTGAAAAAAGTGAATGGATAAATGAACAAATTAATAGATTGCTTAACTGTCAGAATCAAAGCACAGGGTTGAATTAATTGTTTCTATTATCAGCTTTAATCATCTTTTTTTCAAATAATGGCTTTCTAAAGCACAGTAGAGATCTCTAATAGGCTTTGATTTAAAAAGTTTTTACACCTGTCTAAGATTAACTGCTGTATAAAATATACTCATATTTTTTTAGCCGTTACAATAATTAATTACAAACTTAAAATCTCCTGCCTTGCTACCATGTGGGGGATGTGCACTCGTGTTCTGTGGTAGTGGATTGAAGGGTGGGTCCTCTGTGGAGTGGGCTTGTTCCACTTGATCCATTTCAATTTGATCGGATTGGGATGAGGAAAGTTTTTAAGAACAGTCAATTAATTTCCTGAAGATTCCCCTGGAGAATTTGTTTGGTATCAGTAAGGTTATTTTCTACTGTAAGAGAACACTGTACCATCGTCACATCATTTCAGAAGATATTTTATAGTCAAAGCTTTTTAAGTCCATAAAAGTAACACACTATCCATCCTCTTCTGCTTATTTTTATTTTTTTATCAAGATCAGGGAGGGGAGCACGAACCAATCCCAGCTACCATAGGAAGGGGGGCTCACCACTCTGTGGCAGGGGTAACACTTAAAGACAGACAACCATTTGCACTCACACTCTCATCTGCAGCCAATTTAGAAGCACCAGTTAACCTAACCCGAATAACTGCATGCATTTGGATTGTGGGAGGAAACCAGAGTACCCAAAGAGAACCCATTCTTTTCACTCCACACAGAAAAGCCTTGGCCGGATGGTGGAATCAAACTCAGGACTTTCTTGCGGTGAGGCAGCAGTGCTAACCACTGTTAGTTATTACAGTAGTTAAAAAAATAAATTAATTAATAATAATAAAAAAAACCTCCATCCAATAATCCAAAGTACTGCAACGGTAATGTCTCATTAAAAAAACATGGTAAAGAGAGAAAAAGTTTCATGTAAGTCAGATTCAGTCTTCTGGATTAAATCTGACATTGTGGCAGCTGTGGCTTGTGGCAGAACAAGTTGTCTGCCCATGAGCAGGGTGGTAGATCATCCAGTCCACATGCTGAATTATCCTTCAGGCAACATTAAAATCCCAGTTGTCCCGATGCCTCCATTGGAGTGTGAATGTGTATGCGGATGTTAGAAAGTATTTGTACAGTGTATGACTATGTGTTATTAAAATGAGACTTGAAGTAGAAAGTTCTTTGAGGGCTCTGTTGAGTACAAAGGTACTATAAAACTATGGAGAATTATTATTTTTTTGGTTGAAAAGAAGTATGAAGTTTAGCTAGCAATGGACCGCTGTAATTGCCCTACTGTGGTGATGAGAGACAACTGGCCAGTGTTAATGGTGGCTAATGTGTAAACGTTAAATATGATCAAGCTCTATTGTCTTCAGTGTTCAGGGGCTCCTGAGATTCCTGTTTTATCGCAACAGGCTTGTCTGGGATCAGCAGTCATGCTGATTACAAAGTCTTAACAAACAAAGTAAATTTTTACACTTGCTTTCTTTATTTCAGAAAGTGTATGGAGCTATATGCAGTTTTGGGGAGTAACATGTACCGCCGTTAGGTATTTCAAATACAAAGTATGAGTAACTGTATTCCGTTATAGTTACCGTTTAAAAAGGTGGTATTTAGAATACAGTTACTTTGTTGAAATAAAGGGATTACACGGCAGTCTTTTCCTGTTTCATATCTTAGGCCAGGGGTCAGCAACCTTTAA
>NW_005187441.1:3513515-3521683 GCF_000239375.1 Pundamilia nyererei | reverse complement strand
AAAATTACATTTTATTTATGTAATTAACACATTTTGAACTCGTAAAGAAATATAACAAAAGGAAAGACACCCAGCTGAACTAAAATAATCCATGTAGCAAACAAAAACTGGCATAGCCCTAAAGAATGTAGCCTCATGGGCAGTGTAGTCCGTGCTGCAGGGAGAATGGACTGCCATACCCGTTATGTGTCTGTGAGCGAGGGAGGGAGAAAAAGGAAAAGTACGAGCTGTCACCGAGCGAAACGGGAGCTGGAAGCATGTAAATATAATAATAACCACTGCAGCCAAAAAGAGTGCCTGACGAGCCCAGTTGTAAGTAAGCTATTAAGACTCTACTGTACACTGTGTTCGTGTTTTCCTCCGAAACAATAAGTTCCGTTGGAGCAGCCTTTCAACGCCTCTCTCTGTCTCTCGCTAGCAAAGTTGACCCAGACAACAAAGTAAAGCTAGTTTTCCGCTACGAACCTGACGCAGAACCCGACGTATTAGCCAGAGGTCCCTTTACTATGGTTAGGAGCCGCGGACCTGTTTTATATACACTGAATAGTTTTCTATACGAGATCGCTGCAAAAAGTGCAGCCTTACCTAATGTCCACCCTACTGTTACTCATTTTATATTAAGATTTAAAAATCTAGTTGGTATTGGTATGGTGAGTAACCTTCAGTAATAGTAATAAATCACACAGCAATAGGACATTCATAGTTGTAAAAAAGCATGGTAATATATTAAGTGATCTAAAGTATTCAGAATACGTTACTGACATTATGTATCGTAACGGAATAGGTTACAAAATACATTTTGGGGCATGTATTCTGTAATCTGTAGTGGAATACATTTTAAAAGTAACCTTCTGAACACTGGGTATATGGTAACATAAAATACATATGAATTCCAGGACATTGGGTTTTTCAGCAGAGTATTGCATAATAAGGTGATGATCAGTGTCCTTTACTTCACCCGTCACCTGTTGTGGCTGATTGTTGTATATTAGAAAACCAAAGCAATCTGATCCCTTGTGCTATATGTGTATATGTCGTGTTCAAATCCATTAAAAATAAGTACAGAGATGGTCAAAAAGCCACTATTGTGGCATTTTGTGTCAAGATAAAATTCAGTAAAGTGGATGTTGTTTAGTTGATGGAGCAGACAGAAGGTTAGTGGTTGGATCAAAATGCTGCAGCAAGAGTCCTGACAGGGACTAGAAAGAAAGAGCATATTTCTCCTGTTTTGGCTTCCCTTCATTGACTTCCTGTTAAATCCAGAATTGAATTCAAAATCCTGCTCCTCACATACAAGGTCTTAAATAATCAGGCCCCATCTTATTTTAATGACCTTGTAGTACCATATCACCCTATTAGAGCACTTCGCTCTCGTACTGCAGACTTACTTGTTGTTCCTAGAGTATTTAAAAGTAGAATAGGAGGCAGAGCCTTCGGTTTTCGGACCCCTTTTCTATGGAACCAGCTTCCAGTTTGGATTTGGAAAACTTTCCTTTTTGCTAAAGCATATAGTGAGGGCTGGATCAGGTGACCCTGAATCCTCCCTTAGTTATGCTGCAATCCCATATGGAAAAGATATATATAAATCTTATAAAGTTTGTATCTGTCTTGTGTGAAACTTGTATGAAAAGCATACAAGAGTGAAAACAGATATAAGATCCCTTGAAAAATTATATAATGAAACTTGTATGTTTTGGATACTTACTAAAACAATATATGAAAGTAATGAGAAAGTGGCCACTTTCATGAGTAATCACATAAGTTTTTACTATTTCTTTTCCATATGGGATAGGCATAGGCTGCTGGGGGATTCCCATGATGATTTGAGTTTTTCTTCTTCAGTCACCTTTCTCACTCATGTGTTAATAGACCTCTCTGCACTGAATTATACTTGTTATTAACCTCGGTCTCTCTTCCACAGCATGTCTTTTATCCTGTCTTCCTTCTTTCACCCCAACCGGTCGCAGCAGATGGCCGCCCCTCCCTGAGCCTGGTTCTGCCGGAGGTTTCTTCCTGTTAAAAGGGAGTTTTTCCTTCCCACTGTCACAAGTGCTTGCTCATAGGGAGTCATATGATTGTTGGGTTTTTCTCTGTATGTATTATTGTAGGGTCTACCTTACAATACGAGTGCCTTGAGGCGACTGTTGTTGTGATTTGGCGCTGTATAAATAAAATAAAATTGGATTGAATTGGATCCTCCGCTCTACCAGTCTGCATTTAAGAGAGTCCTTGGGCAAAATATGAAAGCTCAAATTGCCTCCAGTCCATCCATCAGTGAGTTTGTTTGTGTAAAGCGTTGTATTAATGTATACATATGAAAGAAAGGGTAAATGCAGCCTTTAATATGAAATGCACTTTGAGTACTCAGTAAAAGTTGAAAAACGCTAGTGCATTTACCGGTCTATCTGTCCATCATCTTGACTTTTCAAAAAAGAAAATGGCTTCAAGTTATTTCCTTTGCTTAGCAATCAATGAAGATGTAACAATACAATAAGCAACAGCATTTAGCAAAATGTCATCATTTGTCAAATACTTAATGGTCAACATGTAAACAGGATTCCTGTTGCTAATCTTTTCCTTTGAAGCTGGGCATGCTATAGCATAGTCTGTACTGTATATGTAAATACTTCTTTTCAACCTTATGGCTAAAGGACACACCCAAAAAGGCCACTGGACATAAATCAGGGAAAGTGTTTGTGTAATATATGTTTGCTAGGTGACACACATGATACATAATGGTCACTGAAGGAATTGCCAATACGTTAACTTGCTAAAGTGAGAGAAATTCACATATTTTCGTATGTAGTATTGCCAAACAAAGCTGCCATATTAGATGGAAGAGGTGGAGAAAAGAGGGAGAGTCAGGCTCACATGGTCCCCCCCTATTCACTGAAGGCCTTTGATTCTCTTCTTTGATCCTTGGCTTTTAGAGTGGACAGTCTCATAAATACAGAAGAAGGAAACAGCAGGTGTGAATGCATAACTTATGACCTGAGCCTCACCTCAATCATCTTTACCTCCGTCATTCCTTTACACCTCCTGCCAGCACATGCTGTCTCCTCCTCCTCCTCCCCTCAACTCTTTCTCTCTGTCTTCCAGCTATCAGCCTGTGACGCAACCTTGTTGCCATGTCGTTGTCATTCAGCGTGGCAAAATTAGCTCCCGTTCTGCGCTGTATGCATGTCGCCGGTGTGCCCATGTGTGCTTTTATGTGACTGCATCCGAGTGTGGCGCTGTCGCTCCCGCTTTGAATACGTGATTTGTAGCCGCTGCTGGTGTGTGTTGCATGCATCTAATTTATTTGCATGCCTGTGTCAGGCTGTCTCACTGTGGGCCTTTGTCAAGGTTTGCCTGACATTGATGCTCACCTCAGTCTTAAAGAGCTGAAGGGAGCGTGGCTGCTGAGTCAGGCTCTCCCGTCAGAGAAGAGAGTCCAGAGTGGATTGGGGGTGAGAAAGACGTATAGAGAGAATGGCTAGAAAAGAGTACAGCAAAACAAGATTGCGGGCTTCAACTATCAGCCAGTGTTTTGATTTCATCACCCTTTTTTCTCAGCAAGGGAGATAGTGCTGCTAGCCTCCCTCGCTAATGAATTACACCCTGCTTCACACCAGGTAGCAGAGATCTAGACAATGACTGACTGTGTGTGGTGAAGGGAGGCGGGGGGAGGGCGAAGTAAAGATGGAGAGGTTGAAAGGAGAGGATACAGTGGAAGTGAGCAAGCTAGAGTCTCATTACTCTCTACTCCTGTGATCTCTCCACCGTCAAGGATGCTGAGTAGGGCTTTGTTGAGTCAGTAAGAAAGATAGAGAAGAGGGTAGAGGAGGGGAAAAGATACAAGGAAAGCAATCCAGAAGAGAGCAGTATCCCAAGATGTACTGAGCAACAGAGCCATAGTCAAACGAATAATTTACCACCTAGTACTCATCTGTTCTCTTTTCCATGTGCTCCCACCCTCCTCTTCCTTTTCTGGTGGCAAAATGGAAGATAATCCATCTTTGAGGATTGGCTTTGAAGGATAAGACAGACAGGCCAGAATAGGAGAAGCGAAAATGTTTTTGGGAGTTTGATGGCTCAGTTGGAAAAGTCTTCAAAAAGCCCGACAAGGCAGAGCGGCTTCTTAGCTTTGCTGGTATTTGCAGTATACAGGCTTACATGTGCACCACAAGGGAGTGAGCCACATTATGTCAAATCGTGTTACACTTTTGGTAGACTTGCTTCTGTATATCAGCATCATGTGTTATAAGGCAGATTTTCTTCATGAGAGCATGTTTGGTATGGGCATGAATGCATGCTTTAAGATCCCTCAGCAGGTTTTCCTGGAAGAACGCAGTAGAGACAGAGACATTCTCCACACACTGGAGCCTTCAAAGCTTACAGTAGTTGGCAGGGGCTGACTCTACTTTCTCAGACAGTTCCAGAGCTCGCCTTTCACTTCAGTTTGTTAGCTGGCGTCGTAACAGCCTGCTGTTTTGGCCCGTTCTCAGCTTGCGGCCCCACTCTGGCTATCTCCACGTCTCTTTGTGAATGGTTTTCTTGTCAGCACCTTTTCAGTTGAGGCCTCGGATGCCCTCCAACAGTGATACTTGTTTCTGCATGTCACGCTGGGCTGCTGTGTCGAGGTAGCAACATGTCAGTCTCCCCTGTCCACTATGAGATGCTGAACTTGGCAGTAGGAGTCTTCAAGTTCAAGAGGCAAAAGGAAAATGGAGGGAGGATAGGTAACAGTTTGGCACAGCGATGTAGCAGGCATGAATAAACTCACTGTTAGTTTCCCTTCATGCCTTTCGCAGTCACCTCAGGAAGTTGAAATTGGTACATATTATGTAGACAAACAAGGCCCGGAAACTCTTTTATGATGCAAATGTTTCTGCTAACCCTTTGAGGGTACTTGTTGTCGACCCTATTCCTGTAAACCTACTGCTACCCCTAAACCCTGACCTTGCACTGTTAGATTATGTGATTTTTGGCTTTTAAAAAAGGTCTTGGCAATCAGGGGAAAACTCACTGTAAGAAAATTGACAGGGACAACTAAAATAAAACAATATCTGATAAATGGGAATTGTGAATATCTTCCTGCTTAATGTATTATTTTACTAAGCATTAATTGCTTCAAATCAACCATAACTGTTAACTAAGACTTCAATCAAAGTCTCACTGATTAGATGCTTATGGTTGATGAGAGCATCATTTATTTAACTTAAAGGGAAAAAAAGAGGGTACAGGATAGTAAATCAGAAATGATCCTTTTTCATTATTATAAATTATTTATAAACTAAGGGAGATTTACATTTGGAGATTTTTTTTTTCAGGATATTATTTCTGAGTGAGATTGAGCCAACTGTCCGCTATCATGCACCCTAGAGAAGAGCACTATGAAAGCAGGGCACTACAAAAGAAAATGATGGTAAACATTACCCTGTTATAATTATTACCCTATTATTGCATTAAATATGCATTACATTACACCAATATTACAACAGAAATCTAAACTTTGGATTTAGCAACACTCAATTCGAGTGGCATAGTTTGTACAGTGGGATTTAGAAACAGGATTTTGGGGAAACTATAATAATCCTTCAGATGATGTAAAATAAAATAACAACAAATAAAATCTAATAGGAATAATGAGAAAGATAGAAAAGTGGCCTAAATAACCTTTAGGTAATATACAATCTGCACTTTAGACTGCTGAAATGTTAACGAATATGGGTTTTGTCAGTCTTAGACAATGTTCAGGATTAATCAGAAATATTGTCAATTTTGAACTTATGAGCTTATATTCAGTCACATTCATATCTTTTGCAATTTTGGCTTTACACTAGCTACGAGAGACGTTTGACTGTCCAATGTAGTGCGTGACAGAACAGACATATCAAGAAAAGTCACACATTATTATCAAGCGTTAGGTTACATGATTTTAGTGTTTTCTTCATCTTCCCTGTGTTATCCCATGAAACATTTTATTGGTTGGTAAATATAAGTGCTGTGTACTTTTATTGGCATAATGTTTTATGTCTTTGAGGTAATATATTTATGACATCTTTCAGACAGGTACCACTCAATACCGCTGGTGTGTAAATGTGGCCTATTGTAACGTTGAAAATTTGCAGATGTGGTCAACCATGCTCTCAAATGTCCTCTAAGCTACTTCCTAAGAATATATTAGGTCAGAGTTATTTAAACAGATGTTCTTTGGCCAAGTTTTTTTTTTTTTTAACCTGTCCCGTTTGGGTCTTTAGCCATCAGAATTGTTGTCTGAAGACCAAGAAAGATGCCAAGCGGATTTACTTTACCAAGTGGATCATCATAGCCTTGCCATAGTGGTCCATTTGATTGACCTTTATTATAATTATGTGTTTATTTGATTTGATTTTTGGTTGTTACAGACAGGACAGACACGTGTTCAAATGTTGTGAGCACAAGAAGCACATTGCGAGCAAGCGCAAATGCAAAAACTGAGCAAGAGGGGCTGCTATTGTGAGCCTTATTTTTAATGAATTTGAACTTTACATATGCACATATAGCACAAGGGATCAGATTGCTTTGGTTTTCTAATATACAACAATCAGCCACAACAGGTGACGGGTGAAGTAAGGGACACTGATCATCACCTTATTACGCAATACTCTGCTGAAAAACCAAAAGTCCTGGAATTCATATGTATTTTATGTTACCATATACCCAGTGTTGGGAAGGTTACTTTTAAAATGTATTCCACTACAGAGCCTCTAACTAGGTCATGGCCACAACCCCTGGGTTAGGCCCTCCAGGGAAATTTTTTTTAAGAGAACCTAAGCTGGACTGGGTATCTGATACACTGGGGGGTAAAGGTTCAGTCAGTACATCATGATGGTCAAGATCAAATATACTGTAATTGCTCCTAGATAATTTATTCCAAGCATGTTTCAGACTTACCTTACACTTTTCTGCATAATATTGAACTGAAGCTTTGATACTGACTGAGATGCTTTGACTTTGTTGTAAATAGTAGAAAGCAAATCTAGGGTGTAATTTATCTGTGACTAAGGGCTTTGATTATGCAAGTAATTAGGCTGGTTAGCATATCATCAGTGCAACATAAAAACATGTATCTAATATCAAAATGTATTTAATTACAATAAAAAAAAGTTTGGCTTAAACATGCAAATTAAAAAGTGAATGCAATGATTGGCAAATCTCATAAAACCATAAACTCAGATGTTTAAAATGATACCTTTTATTATTCCATGGACAATGTTGGATCATTTTGAATTTAATGACAGCAACACATCCCAAAAAAGTTGGAAAAATTTAATAGTCCTATAAAGAAACAGATGGAGGAACACTTTGAGCTACTCATTAAGGTAACTACGGTAACTATCTAATAGAAGCAGAGATTCTCAGAAGTAAAGGTGGGCAATGACAAATTGGGAGGACTGTAAATATCTAATCATCTACAGTAGCGGTCCCCAACCCCTGGGCCTCGGACTGGTAGCGGTCCGTGAGTCATTTGGTACTGGGCCGCGAGAGTAGAGGCTCAGGTGTGAAATGTATAGTTTTCAGGGTTTTTATCGGTTTTCAGCGTTATTTTGTTATCGTTTTTATCGTTAATTCGGTTTTCCTGGGTCTTTTCACGTGTGTTATGAATAAATCTTCTTTTTATCGGTACCGGTACTAGTTTTATTTTGTTGTATTTATCCGACACCTTAAAGGTCGGTCCGTGAAAATATTGTCGGGCATAAACCGGTCCATGGCGCAAAAAAGGTTGGGGACCGCTGATCTACAGTACATAATAATGTCATGATTCAGATACTAATCCAGATACTGAAGTTCTCAAAACAGCATGGCTTCATAGTGGAAGAGTCTGAAGTGGCTTTTCTGTGGTCCAGACCTTTCAGCAATTAAAAATCATTTGGTGCTTCATGAAATTAAGAACAAGACAAAGGACGTTGAGCAGCTAAAATTGGACAAAAAAAAAAGGAGACAATGTTCTTCTCCCAAATCTCCAGCACATAGTTTCTTCAATTTCCAAACGTTAACAGACTGTTGACCACTAGAATCAGAATCAGAATGGGGTTTATTGCCAGATGTTGAGGTTTACAACATTAGGAAATTGCTGCGGTGCTTCAGTGCAAACAATAAGAATTAAAGTGCTATGTAGAAAGAAAGATATGTGCATGAGATAT
>NW_005187441.1:3506603-3511370 GCF_000239375.1 Pundamilia nyererei | reverse complement strand
GTCCTCACGACAGGTTTGGAGAGCTTCAGCCTCTGTCTGTACGCGAGGATCATGTGGATCATGACGTGATCAGAAAGTCCGAGTGAAGTGGGCACCGCACGATAGGCCCCGCTGATCTATGAATAAAATATGGATTCATGCAATTTTCAAAGTATTGCATGTTTTATTTACTGAATTTATTTAATTATATTCAGCATTCAAACTTTTTCAGAACTGGGTTTGTAAGAAAAATTGACGACTATCGATTTTTTTGAGTAAAACGCAAGACAAATTGCTTCATGACATTGTGGAGCATTTCATCACTTAACCTGAAACAAGCTCAGGAAGAAACAATGTCTGACTGCCTCAGAATCCATTTTACATTACTAACACTCCAGTATGACTCACCATTAGGCCCAGTGAAAAATTCAGAATTTAAAAGCCTGAGAAGGAACTCTTGTGGGGTTGCTCTACAGGCTAAAAAATAAAAGCATGACATTTCTTTGGTGAACAACTGCCACTGGAATGAATGTGAATTTTCACAGCAAGTTATCCATAAACATAAACCTTGTTTCAGACTCCTAAGAAGAAAAAAGTAAAAAAAAAAAGTAAAAAAAAAAACTTTTATATTTGCCAAAAATTATAAATACATTTTCTTACACCTAAATGCAGAAATGTTCTAATAATAGTAATTATAAAAAGAACGATCACAAAAGGGCAAGGTTAGCTTTTGTGTAACTAGCTAGTGGGCACTTATCCACCATAAATAAAACACCAAACTCACTCTGAGAAGCAAAGGTCCATTTTTCTTCAGATACCCATCCATCCATCCATCCATTTTCATCCACTTTGTCCGGGGCCGGGTCGCGGGGGCAGCAGCCTAAGCAAAGAGGCCCAGACCTCCCTCTCCCCACCCACCTCCTCCAGCTTATCCGGGGGAATACCAAGGCGTTCCCAGGCCAGCCGAGAGATATAATCTCTCCAGCGTGTCCTGGGTCTGCCCCGGGGCCTCCTCCCGGTGGGACATGCCTGGAACACCTCACCCAGGAGGTGCCCAGGGGGCATCCTTGTCAGATGCCCGAACCACCTCAGCTGGCTCCTTTCAATGTGGAGCAGCAGCTGCTCTACTCTGAGCCCCTCCCGGATGGCCGAACTTCTCACCCTATCTCTAAGGGAGAGGCCAGCCACCCTTCGGAGGAAGCTCATTTCTGCCGCTTGTATCCGCGATCTCGTTCTTTCGGTCACTACCCACAGCTCGTGGCCATAGGTGAGGGTAGGGACGTAGATCGACCGGTAAATTGAGAGCTTCGCTTTTACACTCAGCTCCCTCTTCACCACGACGGACCGGTGCAGCGTCCGCATTACTGCAGCTGCAGCCCCAATCCCAATCTTCAGATACCTTAAAAAAATTTTTTTTTTAATTAAATAAACAAAGTACGAAATGTATAATTAGTTTAAAGGCTAAAAGGTGTTTTCTAGAGATTACGAGTTGTAAACAGTGCCATTTCCACAAGTGTGACAAGTGCAATAAAATACCTAAATAAGTCGATAACTGTCACGATCCTGGGTCATTTGACCCAGCGTTTTAAGTTTTAATATATTTTGATGTTTATGGTTTATGTTTAAGTTCATTAGCTTATCTAAGTTCATTTCTATTTTCCCTATGTTGCCCTGTTATAGCTCATTGTTTCGTAGATTGCCCTTGTGCCTTCACCCTTTTTTTTTTTTTTACACGCTTACATATATACACACAGTTACTGTCCCTCCATTTCGATTTTCTGCACAACGGTGGTGCCAAAGTAGGTATTTCTGTCAGAATTAGTTTCCCCTGTGTCGGAAGCACGCACTGGGCTATCCAAATCACGGACAAACAGTATCCCACAGTTGTTTATGTTTTTGAACCCATTGTGCATAGAGATGCATTTTTTGAAAAATATATTGATAGCAATGTTGAATACATGTTACACAGGGGAAAAAACAACTACACGTAAAATACTTACACCATGACGCCTCTGCCTTTCAAAATGGAGGGACAGTAACTGTGTGTGTGTAAGCGTGTAAAAAAAAAAAAAAAAAAAAGGGTGAAGACACAAAGGGAATCTACGAAACAATGAACTATAACAGGGCAACATAGGGAAAATAGAAATGAACTTAGATAAGCTAATGACATAAACATCAAAATATATTAAAACCTAAAACACTGGGTCAAATGACCCAGGATCGTGACAGTTATCGACTTATTTACGTATTTTATTGCACTTGTCACACTTGTGGAAAGGTGGAAATGTTACCTGTTAAGTTTTAAGTTAAGATGAAAAGGAAAAGCAAAATATTTTGTGGTGCTTCTTGCACACATATAAAGGTGTCATAATTAACTAAATCAAAAGACCGGACAGCATTAAACACGCAGAGGGGACCTTAATGGACTCTTTAAAGCATAACAATGTTTGGATGTGACAGTATTACACGGGCTCCTTATAATTCGATAAATATGTAACTTTGTGGCTTTTAGCACTTAAGAGTGAGGATCTGAATCATGTGTCTCGGTGGTTTCCCAGTGTTCAGCCTTCATTTTTGGCTTTCTAACAGTACAACAGGATAACACTGATTACTTTCTTCTCGCTGCCTGAAGGCGCATTAAATGGCACAAGGTTTGACAGCCTGACTTTGGGTCTCAACTGTAATGAAATGTTTTTTAAAAAGCCTAAATAGTCAGTAGTCACTAGGTTAAACAGCGCAGCTGTTTTGCAGTCTCACGGCTCAATGTTTCTCATTTTGTACAGAAATGTCCCTCTGGACTGAAACCTTTCATTTGTTTCTCTAATGAAAGCACTTTGTGAATTGAACCTTTTGTATTTTACATAGCCAAGGTCACATTTCATTGCAGTTAACGTTCCGAAATTCAGCACAGCTTCCTGCATCCATTCACATTCAATTATGGTTCTTCCTCTTTAGAGATGTAGGGTATAATATAATATTCACAATACTTAGTGAAATTGGGCCTCTGTGCTTCTCTCCCAAAAAGTGATGAAAGGACAGAAACACAAACTCTAGATTAAAAACTGCTTTGTGTAGACTTTTCAGCAGGCATGCAAAAAATGCAACCTTAATTTGAAGAGTTTTAGTCACAAACCAAACAAACAAAATACAGCACAGCCTCCAAAAAGCTGAATGTTGGCTGCTTTCTTCTTTCAGTTTTGAACCAAACTGACTGCTCCTTGTGGCCAAATGTTAAAACACTGTCTGCTCGTCTCCATTTAAACCCATATAGGATTAAAGCAAAGGGGATTCTCTCTTCTGACTATTCCTCTAATCTCCTTAACAATATGTTGCTCCTCTCTATGTTGCTTCTCTCTCACTGAAATTGCAAACTAGATGACTCAACCTTGCAAATGTGTCAGTGTTTGTGGTGTAGATGAATTTTGAATAGACCAAAATGCCTTCCGCTTAATACTTTACCACAAAATGATTGATAAAATTTACTAAATACCTAATTGACTTTCATTCCACAGCTTTTCTAATAAAATAGTGTGTTAGCTATACATTAAATATAGCTTATATTTAACTCTATTTATATATTATAAATACAACCCTGTATGTGGCAAACACAAAATTAACTTTGGAGCATTCTAAACCATGTTTATGGCTTGGCATAAAGAACTTTTGGAATTGTGAATTTTATTTATTGATTTATTTTTTAATGAATATTCCTGGAGGTTGGGAGGTGTACCAACAAGGGAGCTATGTTTATACACCTCTCTGCATTGAATCATTACTTATTATTACTCTCTGGCTCTCTTCCTCATCGTTTTTTTTGTTCTTTGTCTAACTGTCTAACCTCCTTGAGCGTGGTTCTTCTGGAGGTTTCTTGCTGTTAAAAAGGAGTTTTTCTTCCCACTGTCCCAAAGTGCTTGCTCATAGGCGAACATATGATTGTTGGGGTTTTCTCTATTGTATAATTGTAGGGTCTACCTTATATAAAAAGCACCTTGAGGCCCCAGAGTGTCGTTATGTTGTTATTATGATTTGATGCTGTCTGTTAGACCTCAAACAATTTGTGCATTTTGGAGCAATTCCAATTGAATTATATGGCAAATAAAATGACAATTCAATGCCAGATTTGTTTTTTAGATTTTAGGCTTGAAAATGTCCAAAATCAAAGGGAGACATTCAATTTATGTCAATTTCTGTCAGCACCTCACCTGTTCCTTGTTTCCAGGGTAATCAGCAGGAGGGTTCTTAAGCCAGCGCTGCCTAACACTCTCCACCAGTTCTGTCTGCTACCACTGGTACGGTGTACATTTTAGGACATTGTCAGGTCTCAAGAAAAAAGTTGTCAGGTATCAGACAAAAAATTGTCAGGTCTCAGTTCTCAAGAAAAAAGTTGTCAGGTATCAGAACACAAGGTACCAGACAGAGAGAAAATTTTCCTGCAGGTGGCGGTGTTGTCATGTCCCACCCAATGACTGTATAAAAGATGGACGACACGACAGCTCCCCAAAAATGAAGCAAAAATGTCTCTATCGCCCCCTGGTGTCTGGCTGCAGTATACGTCATAAAACCCGCCTCCTCCATGTTAGCGGATGGGACTGGGGTCAGACTAAAATAAAGTTATTCTCCTCAGATAATTTTTTTCCAAAGATTCTTTCTTTTGTTATCAATAGTTCTCATCACGCTGATTGATGTTCAAGGGGTCTCCTCTCCCATAAGTTTGATTCTAATTCCTACCGCGGTGATGTTAAATTGGGGTGAAACGTCATCATAACAGCTTTGACTGGCAGCTGCAGT
>NW_005187441.1:3500252-3501294 GCF_000239375.1 Pundamilia nyererei | reverse complement strand
GAGACCTGACGATGTCCTAAAATGTACACCGTACACTGGTGGTAACTAACTGTTGCTTGGTCATGCTTGTCTGTCTTGTGTGTAACATTGCCCTGTTGTCACCAGTTTCTTCAGATCAATCTCCTGTTGTGCTACTCAGCAGTGCTGGTCTGATTTTGAGAAACAACACCAAACAGTCTACTCACCAAAGGTTTCATACCCACCTCATTCTGTGGCCTGCCCCTGCCTGTTGTGCCTCTCTTGTACCTCTCCTCCCTCTGGATCTAAGTCCATGTTCTAGTCTTGAGTGTTGCTTCTTTTGTGAAAAAACCTTGTAAATAG
Organism: Pundamilia nyererei; assembly: GCF_000239375.1. Lineage (NCBI taxonomy): Eukaryota > Metazoa > Chordata > Actinopteri > Cichliformes > Cichlidae > Pundamilia > Pundamilia nyererei. The sequence continues at coordinate 3,500,973 of NW_005187441.1, read as the reverse complement.
TTCATGTGCTTTCTTGAGTCTACTTTTGGGTCCAAACCTCTCTCGAGCCTCCACTCTGTGACATTTACAGCAAGGACATATGCAGTATATGCCAGGGAGACATTCTATAGCTCTGTATGTGTTGGGCTTCCTGCCATCGCAGCTTTAGGGTTGAAATAACTGAGTCAACACGCAGGCTCATCCAAATCTGTTACTGGTGCTGTGTTCATTCTGTTAGATGATGACAGAGGTCTGTACAATGAGATACATACTTTCTTCTTTGTTTGGTGTTATTTGTTTGTGACTTAAAAATTGCGTCAGTAACACTGAGCTTGTTGTAGACTTTAAAATGACATCTGTCAGTCATTTAGTTCATACAGATGGAACATGGTGCTGCAACCTTGGGAAAAGAGAGAATTGTAAGGCACTTTTAAACTCTAAAAGAGAGTGTGAAGCAGGAGCTTTGTCTGTGCAATAGTGATGTGTCGTTTGCTAACGAAATGGCTCTTAGAGCCGGATCTTTGACGTGAAAGACACGAGCCAGCTCCTTATCGCAAGCCGTGGGGTTTTTTTTCTTTCTCTCACCCTCTCTCTCTCGCACTTTTTTTCCGCTTCACTCCGCAAGCGAGCCTTGTGCTTTGCGTTGGGAAGAGGGGGGAGGGGCGGTAGTTACACTCACAGTAGCACAGGAACAGAGCTGGAGGAAGAGACAGAGAAAGAGAGCCAGGGACAACAACATCAC
>NW_005187441.1:3480269-3498793 GCF_000239375.1 Pundamilia nyererei | reverse complement strand
CACTGAGCGCTCAACACAGACAGCATCGTCAGAAGAAAAGTTGATAAAATGAATTAAAAATTTTGTATTGTTCGATACATATGCGTACCGAACCGAAAAAGACTGTATCGAACGGTTCAATATTGATACGAGTATCGTTGCACCCCTAATATATATATATATGTATGAAGCATCCCATTTAGACCTGTATGTTTTGCACTTCATTCAGTGATTCATTTAATTTTCATTAGCTTTATACTTTGACTTTCTGGTTAGCTGGTTAAAAGTCAGCTAAATCTTCAATACACATGGTCTTCGATGATGAAACAGTATCTAAATTTCATCATCTGTAGTACAATACTGAACCCTATTGCTAGTATGGGTTTATACAATACAAGCTTTTTCCATAGAATTATGTCTTCATTAATTCACTGTCTGACTGATGGCTATATATCTAATAATAATAAAATATAGCTTAATATGATATTAATATAATGTTAATATTATGATTTTCTTTCTTTCTTTAAGCATATTGGCAACTGTGTGTTGTTTAATGAGAAGGTCATGCAAAAGCTAATGGAGGATATAATAACATATTGTCAAGTTAACATAATACTACATATTTATACACTCTCCCTCTCTCTTGGCAATAAAATTATTGCAGCAGAAACACTGTCTGTGTGGAGAGCACTTGATGTGAGATGCAGCATTTCAGAGAGTTACCTGGTTATGTGTAGCTTACCTAGTCCCTCCCTATTTAGTAGGTTTGATCCCATTTAGTAGCCATCACAACAGCCTACTACATTTGACATTTTTAATGGAAAGAATTTTAAAGTGATCACTTTGGTAAACACAAGTTAGCACAATGACATGAGTGATGGCTGAGGTTCATTTATATGCTTTTTATTTTTGCAATGTTATTTTGTATGTAGGCTGACAGTGATGGTTTACTGAAATGGTGTTTTTTCTTAACATGTAACAGATGTTGAAAAGACAGGTGGTCAGTATAATTCCATCCATCTGTTGGCTTCTGCTTATCATGGGGACAGAGCAGAGTTGCAGTCTTCTAAATCTCTCTGCAGCTTCTCGCTTCCTGTTATTCCCTCAAACCTCTTCCCCACAGAGACTGGGCCTGCTCCCCAACCGTCAAAACACAAAGCAAAAATCACAGCACAGAATTTCACAAAGAAAAAACAATATGATATCCTCAACTTCACCAAATAATAAAACTGTTTAATGTGGACTATTAAACATTAGGTCTCTCTTTTCCAAGTCACTGTTAGTAAATGATTTAATAATCGATCAGCATATTTATTTATTCTGCCTACAGAGACCTGGTTACAGGTCCGAGAAGCTTCTTCCGTTTGATCTTTACTGAACTGAAGAAGCTTCTCAGATGAGAGGTGAAACGTCTTCAAGCAACTTAAAGAAGTCCAGATGCTTTTCTTTCCAAGCTCCTTAGACTACCACTACCACTACTAGCAGGTCATCTTCTGATCGGAAGGTTGGTGGTTTGATTCCTGGCTTCCCCAGTCTGCATGCCAAATATCCTTGGGCAAGATACTAACCCCAAATTGCTCTCCGATGCATCCATCGGAGTATGAATGTGTGTGTGAATGTTACTTAGAAAGCACTTAGAAAAATGTGCTTGTGCAAATGCGTGTGAACGGGTGAATGTACAAGTTGTTACAGCGCTCTGAGTGCTCAGAAAGAGTAGAAAAGCGCTATATAAGAACCAGTCCATTTACCATTTACTACGATGACCTGGAAGATTGAGAATTTTCACAGACATACGTTAGTGTAAAGAAAGCAATTATGTCTATATGAAACATGCCATCTCTGGAGATAATGTCAGCATATCTGTATCCACAAGAACCACATCAGAGAAATGAATCCTCTGAATGTTTTCCTACTGAATAGGTTAATAGTTTTGATGTTATTACTGATATTAGTCAGCATGGTGAAAAAAGATTTGTGCTGCTAAAATCAAAGGTTATTTTAGGACAGTGGTCAGTATGCGCGTTGGATTTATTCATGCTTTCAAGTGTCAGTGCACTACTGATGTGTTGCTACTATCACAGAGAGACCTGTGCAGCCTTGTTCAATGGGTCTCTGTTTAATTATAGAACAAGAGTTACCATGCATTACATTAATGGTGCTCAGTGTACTCTGCTTTAATCAAGAATCAATGCCTTTGTTGCCGTCTAAGACATATTAAAACACAGAGTGGAGATTCATATACCAGCTGGCCAGATCTTCATTTCCATTTTCCTAAGAAAAAAAATCTCTCTGATGTTCTATGATTACAGTAATAGCCACATTTTCACCAGAAGATTATGTAAATCTAATAGCTGGACTAAGTCCCAGTCTGCCATATTAATGATTTTGCTTCCACTGGCATCTACCAAGTTTAGCCTCTATCTAACTTTCACCTATCTCAATTAACATAATAATGCCATTTTTGCTAATGAATACATTTTGGTTGGTATCAGTCAAATTAAAACATTTATGAAAAAGCAAAACTGGTTTATTAAATTATTAAGGGTAATTATCACTCAATAGGACATTATAGACAGATGCATGCATAAAGACAGTGATTGGTGATATCTGACATATGATAATGTATGGCACATACAGTAAATCAGTTATTTGCTGACCATGATACAGGACTTTGTTAATTACTGTTTTGATTTTGAGTCCCACCAGTTCTGGCTTTGAAGTATCTATTTCTAGAAGGAGAATATTGATTGTTTACCAAACCCAGTTGCAAGAAGCAGCAAGTTCTGAATCCTTAATTAGACATGGAAACCTGGATACTCGAGGAATGTTTCAGTTCTTTGAAGAAAAACCACTGGGATGAGGGGGAAAAAAACTGTTATTCTCTCTCTCTCCTTTTTTTAATGGACTACTTCTCGGAGGAATATAATACTTCCAAGTGCACACAATCTTCTCATTCCCATGTTCTCAAGAGCCATCGGGGACTTGCTTAACAGTATATAATTACTACAACCTCAAGCTGTGCAATACTGTGTGAAAGGTAAAGTTGCCTCACATTCCCTGTGAGAGGCCATCTTGTTTTGCTTCTTTGAAAATGGGAATTCTTTGATGATGGGAACGCCATCATCTCTGCTGCAGGTATCCTGTTTTAGCAACTTTTTATCACTCAAATAGAAACGCATGAAAGTTTAACTTGAGGCAAAGTCAATGGGAATGTATGTATGTGCTCAAGTATAAAATTAGCATGGAATAATTGGAGAGCTCCTTGTATAGGTGAGGAAATGTTTACTAGAATACAAGCCAGGTACATCACACTAGCATATACCAAAGCAAATTGGATATACTCAAAGGCAAAACTAATAAACAAAGATAAGAATGTCTTTAACAGTGAACAGTATATCTGCTAATGTTCTTATGAGGTCCTAATACACTGTTGTATGTGTGTGTGTGTGTTCTGTTTTAGAAACCCATTGCCTTTTTAAATTTTGTGATGTAGCCTTAAGGCTGGATTCATAATTATTGCAAAAAAGATTTTTGCGAGAAACTGTTGTCAGCTTTTGCCTGCTCCTTTGGGATCCTTCGGGGTTCAGTCCTTGGCCCGAGATCTTGTTTCTTGGCTTTTCCCATGTACCATTTCTATGCCAGCAACGCTCAGGTCTATTTTCTCATTCACCTTGTAACACTCAGGTTGAGGTGCATGCCGATGTATGCCTTGGAGACAGATGGATGTTTGGATGAGTACATTTCGTACTCTACCTCAACAACACTAAGCTGCTCCTTTTTGAAGGGGTTCTAGACTTCGACAGGTCTTCTGTGCTACACTGTACTACTAGTTTATACCAGTAACTATGATTCAATAGATTGTGTTAGACTTGTGTTTTTGTGGCTTTGGTTCAGCAGACTGATAATGGTTATATTTTAGAAGACTGTTGGAATCAGTTAATTTGTCGTTAAATTCTTAAAGCGCTACCATTACTTGGTACACTATTTGAACTTCAGCCTACCTCTGTTACTTGTTTTATTTTTATATGAACTGAGCAGTAGTTTTAATAAAGGTTTTCATTTTTATCCACACAACATTCAGTATGTATTTGTTTGGAGGATACTATTAAAATGTTTATACAACCAAATTTTTGCAAACAACTTTCTAAAGGACAATCTCAGCTCAACAGAGAAACACTTGATTTTTAGGAATGTCCAAATGTGAGTAACTTCCAAGTTCTGTCTTTATCACCCACTTTTCCTCCTTGCCCCTCCAGCCATTCAAGAAAATGAGTTGGTCTCACCTTCAAATTCTCAAATTGCCCTTTATATCCCCCCTGGCAGCCCAAGTCTGATAATATCAGATTCGGAACTCTTATGTACAGCATACTGCACTTCCAAGGGGTCCAATCTGTCACAGTCCTGACTTGCCCACCAGTGATTCTTCTGCCACTCCTGGACACTTCATACTTCCTTTTCCTGTGCTGACCTGTTCACTGAGTCAATCTGTCTTGATGTGGTGCCTCTCCAGGCTTTGTAGCACTGAAATGACCCTCAAGACTTGTGTGACTCAGCAGAGTCACACATTTTTCAAGAAGGTCTTTCCATCAACTGCTCCTCACCCAAATCATTTCCTCTCTCCTCTCCACTTACTAATGGCTCTCAAAATGCATTCTCTCTCCCTCCTTAGCTTGTTAAAAGTTCCTTCTCTACCTCTTCTCACTAAAATTGTTATTGTGTGTTTTCAGGAATAGTTTCAGAGTAGTATAAAGGTAAGATTACTTTTGTGTTACTCACTGATCTTATGGAGTGAAAAAACAGCATTTGTCAAAAGACAATCTTTTTAGCTTTTTAAAAACAAACAAACAAACAAAAAAAACTACATCTGCATTTATAATCAATAACCAGTAACCAACCAATAACTAGTAAACATACTGATTCACATATAGTGCTTTTCTACTCTACCTGAGCACTGAAAGTGCTTCATATAACTTGCTTCATTCACCCATATGCTTTTTCTACATAAGTGCTTTCTATAACATTCACACCCCAATGGATGGATGGATGGATGGATGCACCAAAGAGCAGCTTGGGGTAACCCAAGAATATTTGGCATGCAGACTGAAGCGGCCTGAGATCGAACCACCAACCTTTCGATTAGTAGATGACCTGCTCTACCTCATAAGCCCTGGGAGACTTTAATGGCTTTCCATTATCTGCCATCCATATAGTTTATGCTGGAAGTGCCGGAAAATCCCAAAAGCTGAATCAGCAAACCAGCAAATGGGTTGGTGGTTGGTGAGTAGGATACAAAAAAGTTTACAGATTTTTTTTCTTTAATATAAATACACATAACCTTTAGCTAGCCTCACCTTTTAGTTTACAGAAATCTTTCCTACAATTTTATTGTTGTTTCCAGTGTGAAATTGACTTTCAAAATTTTGCATATTCTTTGCTGTCTGTGCTGATAAAGTGTACTGAGAACATCAGTGAATATGTGTAATCCTGACCACTGTCACTGACAATACCCTAAGCTATTTAGCAGAAGCCAAAGTTTGGTGCAAATTATAAATCTGTATAAAAAAAAATAGAATAACAAAATAAGAGTGCGAGATATCCAACATGAATTTTCATCTCTGCGTCCTGGCAGGTCTTGACAGTCTTTGTTCGTTGTGCTTATGCTTTGAAATTAAATGTGTGAAGTTGCATTCATTTCCAAGGCAGTTGCATCACTATTCTGTCAAAAAAAAAATGCAGGAAAAAAAATGAACAACTTACTTCAGGGTACACTCTTGAATACCAGGTATATTTAAAATAGAACTGGTTGTGTTAAATCATTTGGTGACATTTTTGTAAGACAAGTGAAAAGAGCTAGATGTGCTGGGCAGAGAGTATAAAGGGTTTGTAATCACAGTCCTTTATGTGATATGTAATATGAAAATAATAACAGAGCGATAATTACAAGGCCACAGCACTTACAGGTAATTGCAGTTTGGAAGCTTTGAGTTCAGTACCTATATGAACATTTATTAATTAGCACAAAACAATTGTGCCGAAACATGAAAGAGTTTTGGATCTACATGAACTGCGACTTGGAATGAATGAATGAAAGAATGTTTCTTTTGCAAAAATGGATTTTAGTCTCTTTTTCATGTCTGTATGTTGTGAATAAAAATTGTTGTGAGATTTAAATTATTAAGCTGTCCAACATTTTCTCATTCGTGTCCCTTTGATGTCAGGATAATTCCTTGTTTGTAACCTGTTGATGTACCCGTTTCTACAGTTTTTCCTTATCAACCTTTTTTTTTATGAAGGTTTTGTTTGCATTGCTGACTCTCTTCAGTCTCTTCATGCCTCACCCAGTAACTAGTATTAAAAGATTTTTACCTGGTTTCTGGTGTCCCTTTTGATGCCCCCTTGCTGCACATTTTTACAAAAGCCACCACTGTTTTCAATACTATTTAATCACTGTAATGAGAAATTGCAAGTCACAATGTGTCCAAGCTGTACTCCCACAACAGTCTCTCTATTTATATTCAAGCATTACATAAGTTGTGCATGAGGTGGTCAGTCATAATAGGGTCAGTCATTAGTGGAAAGGCCAGACATTAAACAATACTTATTTGAATAGAAAAAGCAATTTAGCTTCCAATAGTTTATTAATTGGGTTTATATTTTGTGAGCACCAAGGACGATAGATTAATCGTTTGCAGCAAAAAGCTTACAGGGACTAATTTTGTCATTGCCATTCAGATATTAGAATTTAATGACTTGCTAGGCTTTTTCATGAGACTGCACTCACCCAGCATCTCTGTACTCAAAATTTCAGAATAGAAAACATTCTTTCAGTGGAAGAGTATTCTGTCAGCATTATTTCTCCTTGTTTTTACCAGCCAGGAGGACAGTGTCAGACACACTGGAGTGCAGAAAGGAGTCAGAAGCTAATGTAAGCCATTGTGATTGTGACGAGAAAGAAAACAGACAAAAAAAATGAGGCATTTAGCTGGATCTTTGGAAGGAGTGTTTGAAAAAATACAACAGCTCAACAATATCTCAGCAGCAATAGAAGCTCACAAAATGTGCTTGGGGGGGTGGGGGTGGGGTGGTATCAAACGGATGAGGCTGCATTTAATTTTCTTTGAGGTGGCCCTGGCAATAAAGTGTGGCTCATGGTGATAAGCAGGGAAGAGCTGAAGCACATCATTTGAGTTATGTAAACCATTGGAGGGATACAGTGGGCATTCTCCTACACAGTGTGTGTGTGTCTGTGCGTGCATGAGCTCAGAGCAGGTGTAGTACATTAAAGCAGTTTCTTTGCTTTAGTAAGCTCCATAATTAATTTCCCTCTTCCAGAGGAATAATATTTAAGATTTTCAAGAAATATCTAATAAAACAACAGAACTATTGAAGGCTTTTCTGTGCTTGTTTTCTTTAAACTTTTTTTTTTTTGTCAACCACTGGTGAGGTCTAAAAATGACCTTTCTCTGGTTTTAAAACCTCTTCCAACCATTTTTTCAAAACCATAGCACGCAGGTCGCTGCACATTCAAGATGTCTATATTGCTAACAATCATTACATCAAGTTTTTCCCTCACCGCTGCTTGACCTTGATACTGTATAGTAACTAAGCCCTCCCAGAAGTCTGTTTTGTCAGTCACTCGTCATCCTTATCTCCATCCTTAATCTAGAGTAGCAGTTATTCCTCAAATCCCATCACAGCCTTCAACCAGAACCCGCCAGCTCCCAACGCTGAGTCAAGAGGAGACAAAATTCTTTCTGACAATGAGAGAAAAGGAGGGGGAGGCCGGGTGCAAGTTGAAAGCTGTCAGCTAGCCGTCAAATGCAGTTCACATCAAGAGTGTGTCCATGATTTAAGCAGATCCATGGTACAGTATCTCCAGTTACATATTTAACATAATGACAAAAATAATTTGCTTTTCTGTTTGTGTTATTTGTCTATTTCCCGTTCGTTTGACAGATCTCATGTGTTTATTGGTTCACTTGCAGTCTATGCTGACCCATCAAATGTCACTGACCCTGCTTAAAGTCTCCTCAATTGAAGCATCCCTGGATGTTTTCATAGAGCACCAGGAATGAGGGAAGAGCACATTATATTTGGGTTGCAGTGATAATAATAACAAGATGTTTAATTGTGTTACCTTAAATGCATAATGATGTGTTATTAATTTCCAGAGCAATTTTGCTAACTTATGAACCATATCGGGAGCACAGAAGCATAAAAATGGGTCAGCAAAAGCTGGTGTACAGGGGTATAAAGATTAAACACAAGTTGCATTTTAATAAGGTGCAACATGTTGTTGTTAATAATTCATGAATTTTACTTGGGTTACTTTTACTTACGTGTGTTTCTCTATGTACCGTATGCTTAAACAAGGACAACACTTCAGTAGATGCTTAAAAAGACTCTACAGTTACGCTGTTAATTAGGCACAGTGGAATTTTCAGCCAAATGTTATCATTGCAAAGGATTTAGTAGTTGGTGATCTGTTGATAGGGAAAATGTGTATTGCACAACCAGTTGGCATTTTTTCTGCAGGGTAAAACCAGTTGCAAAGAGACAAATGCCTCTGTCCTGAAGACCTCTTTTCGATTGCTTTGGTCATTCGCTGGATTCACCTATAGCGGGCGTAGAATAAACTCATCCGTCTGTAAACAGCGGTGGGGCACAACTTTTACTTTGGAGGCAAATGTTCGCCATTTCCTGTTTACATTTCACTGCTGCTCCGTATTTTGGTAGTGAGTGTCTGCAGACAAGACATGGCAGGTAACCACAGCACTGTGCTATCAACGAAAACAATAATAAGGAGAGTTTTGGCCTAGCACGTTCTTGACCGATTTCACCTAGCAACAGCCACTAACGCCCAACTTGACCACTTGCCAGCTGGTCAGGATATACACACTTTTCCCAAGCAACACAAGGTAGTCTTTAGCCTGTGACTGGGGCTATAGGATAATGAAATGTTATATTGACAACCATGTTTACTCTTTTATCTTTGTTAGTATGTTTGTTGAGATATTTTTTTTAACATAAATGGCTTTAAAAGAAAAAAAAAAATAAGCCATCTTACAGTTGATGAGATCTAACATAGTGGACCAAAGTGGTGAAAGAGAACACCGGACAGCAGTGCCATCTCGGGAGTAGTGGATAGTACGATTTTTGTTTAATTTTTATTTTTTTTTAAGTAATAATTAAGTCGACATTTAAAAAAAAAAACACCTTGTCATCAATTAAAAAAAAAAATTAAGTAATTTTCTTCTGAAAACGGAAAAGGTTAAGATTTTGATCCTTTCCAGAAGCCATTAGGTAATTAAACACTAATATTCTGTAAAGTTCATCATCTTAAGACGTAGACAACAGGTCTCTTGTCAACAGCATTAGAAATTACAATCCCCTACTTAAGATGATCGTGTCTGGCCTTGCCTCTTTTGGAACACTGCCAATATCGTCTTTCCACAGTGCTTCAAGATTTCAAGGCAAGATGGATTTTCATGGATTTTATTCCTTTGAAGGTTCCAGCAGGGTGAAGCAGAACTATGCATGCATACACTCAGTCACAGACACGAACATGTAGATATTGTTTTTTACAAGCAGGGTATTTGAGCTGATGAACAACTCAGGGCAGAGGACTGAATATATTTAATTGGCTTGTTAGACTTCCGAAGCTTAGACCTGGAGATTAATTAAAAATGAAAGGATGTGAAGAGCCAGAAATAAAGTTTCTCTAACTATTAGCATCCACACACCCAAGATGTGAACCTTTTTATTTTCTTCTGCAGCCATTGTGACACTGCAGGGTCCAACCATGCCGTATTCTTATCATCTTCTACCTCTTCAACTCATTTTTCATAGAAAGTTGTTAAAGGTTCTATGGAAAGTGGTAGATGCTTATGCAATATTTATCTTGCTCGTTAGTATATATCCCAGTTGTACATTGCTTTGTATTCATACAATACCTGCTACAAATTATGCTAATGAATTCAGTACATCTGAAAAAGTAAGTAAAGTAATGAAGCAGAATGTGTAACCCAGGCTGACCCAGGTGCAATGAGCCAGGCGTGCTTCTTTATACTGTTTCTAGTCTTCAGCTTAAGTTTAGTTCACAGCTCAGTATCACAGTTAGAAGTACAACCTCCAAATGTGTGTTCTTCATAACAGTGTAATTTTCATTGATTTTTTAAAAAATTATTACACCTTTATCACCGCCACACGCCATATTAACAGCCCAAAAAAGATCATTAAAAGAAAAGTACATTAGCACAATATACAAAAAAACATAAAGACCAGAGGTGGGTGGGATTTTATTTAACACTGAAATAGACACAACAAAACTGAACTGAAATAAAACAAGAAAAAAATATGCTGAAAACAATTAAAAATGTATGAAGTTTGGTAACAATGACTGCTATGCCTGAGTCCTTGTTCAGAAAATAAAACTTTTTGTTATTTTGTTTTGTTATTTTAAAAAAAATCAGTTTTATATAATGTATTTACATTTTCAGAAGAAATAAATTAGGGTTTTTTAATCTTTTTTTCTATCTCCCATCCAAATCAATTTAAATGCAAAGACAGAAATCTATTGCTTCCATCCTCTGGGCAAGCACTGCATATGTAATACAGTCATTACCAAAAAGCAACAGATGTAACCAATATTTTCTATTCATTAGGCCATAGGCATTAGCATGCAATTTCAGGTTTTACTGTGCATGACATAAAGCTGTCAGTTGTACACTATAAAATTAATTACTCAATGAAAACCTAATGATCAAAGCTCATTAATTTCTCAAAAGGGAAATTCAGACTGATTAAATGACTGTTAGAGAACTCAAAATACCATTAAAAAAACGACAATGTAGATTAACTTTTTATTTCTTCAATTGTCCTCACACACTTTAGCAGTAAAAGGAGAAAATAACATAGTGTTTTCCTTTTGCTTTAAAGCTCACTCTTAAATAAGTTTTCTTTGTACTATTAAGAACATTCAGTGATTCCCCCCCAAAAAACGTAAACCGTAAGTCATAATTCATAATTCAAATAGAATTATTGGTGCTGTTAATAATAATATTCAACAATTAGACCTCTTTGTTCCTGCCTTGTATATTGAACTAAAACACTCTGCTGAATAAATATGGGATTTTGTACAGTAATGTATCAGTTTCTGTGATTACTGGAAAGTTACTTTGAACGGCAGGTTGAGTTGATGCCAAAGATCTCGATTTTGGTTTCATCTGACCACAGCACTTTCTCTTAAGCCTTCTCTGAGTCATTCACTGGCAAACTTAAGATGGTTCGCTACGTGTTTCTTCTTCAACAGGAGGACTTTGTGGGCACTACAAGTTCCCGATGGCCATTTTACAGCTATTTGGTCTTGCTAGTGGTGATGGAGAAAAGTGATTCCATGCATAGGTGTGCTGTATCAAGATAATGAGTTTAGATCAGGAGTATTTATAGTTGATTGATTTAATCGATTGATTGATTGACTGAAATCGCCAATCTATTGGAGCCAGAATTCTGGCCGGGTTGTAGGGGATCAAATACTTATTTCACTCAATAACATGAAAATCAATTTATACATTTTATGTAGTGTGTGCTTTTTGTATATTTTCTTTCTGGTTGGTATTCCTTCTCTCTCTCTCTCTCTCTGTTAAAATAAAACTACCATAGAAGTTTGAGATGTTCATTTCTGTGTAACTGAGCAAATTTAGAAATTCAGCAGGAGATGAAATGATCATTTCCCCCACTGCATATTTCTAAATGTTATTGTTTTCATTGGTTTCTATTTTTCTTTTGTTTCTATGTGTGTTGCATAGCTTCCCCAAGAAACTCCCTACATTCCCCTTGCTTGTTTCTTCACTCTCATCCATTTATTGGCTTATTTTAACCACGAGCGCCAAACAGATGGGGCAACTGTGACAGCGACACACTGCTCAGGCAGCTGTGCAAGTGTGTAGACAAGAGGTAATGAATAATCAGCCACCAGCCTCCAACTGCTTCATATTAATAGCTAGGTGTTCTAATTACATTTTCACAACTTGTTGGGTCTATAGTGAAATGTGAGGCTGAGGGATAATGAAAAATCGCTGTTGCTTTTGTTCTTATACATACAAAAACAGCTATACATTCTCAATTTGACTCGAGTATTTGTCATCAAAACTAATAAATAAATAAAAAAAAAACAGCCAACATTAACAACATTTTGTATACTTCTACAAAATAAATCACAGTTTGGTCCAATATGAGTGTCACAGCTGAGCTTTCATTGCTACAGCTTTTCACAGTTGATCCAACTCGGCATCCTGGCCACAACACTCTGGAAAGTTATATTGCTTTCTCTCACATGTGCCGTACTCTAGCCTTGCTCTGCACAAAACAAACTAGATGCTTGCTTATTGCTCAAACTCCTACCAACAAATCCCAGCAATTCTGGGTGTTTGATGATACAGCATCTATCAGACCGATTATTTTCTCTAACTATAACTCTTTTCAATTGGCCAAACAGATACAACTCAACAAAGCCTACACTTACTCCAATGACCCAGGTAACCCATGTTTTTCAGGGACCTGTTCTTTTTTCCAGGCAATCTGTTTTTTAATGTATAATAAATTCTTAAATAAATAAAGCATTTCTTATTCATTTTACATTCATGACTACTTTGTTGTGCTGAGCTATGCTAAAAGTACTTAAAATCACTTCTTGTGTTTAATTTATTGGCAGTTAAGCACATTTTGTTGTTATTTTGATTAAGGTTAGAGTAATTCTCCACAATATCTTTAAACTAAAAGGGAATAGCCACTCTAAAAGTGAAATTTACAGCGCTATTGTGAGGACTCTCGTGCAATAAAGTTAATGTCTGCAAACCAACAGATGTCTCCCTGTGCTGGAAGTCAAAGCATTAAAACCTCAACCTGATGATGTCATCAGGGGACTCTTTCCTGGTGATAGCCCATTGAGAGTGAATTATTGACCCACTCTGGCTGCTCATAGAACGGGGTTTTTATGTGAATGTAGGGCTTCCAGCTGTGTGTCAGAATATGTTCCTGTGCACCACTAAAATCAACATGTCTGCCGTCAGAGTTGCAGCAGTTGTTCTATTATTCACCTTCTGCTGAAAAGCTCTTGGGTTTTGTCTCAGAATGACATCATCACTACAATAAGCTATTCAGTTTACAGAGGCGCTTGTTCAGAAGTACGAATTACAACTGTTGTTGAACGATACTGCAGTAAAAACACAAGCTATTATATACACAGCTATTGAATGAAAGAATGAAAAGCAAGAGCTTTTCAGGGCTGTTGGAGACGCTTCAACGGTATATGAAGGTGCTCTTGAGATTGAAGCAAGCCTCAGCGGTCCTTATCCCTGTTCCAGAAACGGGAGGGGTGGGGTAGTGAGATGTCAGGCAAGCTTGAAAATACCATGCATATGGATGTTACAGTAGGACCAGATGGAACAGAGGCACTGACATTGTCAGTGTAGGAAACACCTGTCCACTGGCTCTCTGAGCCCCATAGTTAGTGATCAAAGTGCCTTGTCTGCATTTTTGATGAACATGTGCACCCTGCTCTGACAGCACCGAAGTGTAGCAACTGCACAGTGTCACAAGTGCACTTAAGAACATGGCTCGAGGGCATTTCTGAAATGTATATGCTGCTGCAAGTATATGGGATCCAACCTTAGTCAGACCATGACCAAATTTTATGTATTAATTTAAACTAATTATTTTTGCTAACAATATACAAATAAAAAGCTATCATGGCAAAAGAATATTTAGTTATAGTCAAATTCTAACATATTCATGAAGGTCAAAAGCTGAAATCATAAAAGACTTGAATGGACGGATGGATGGACGGATGGATTACCAGAAAATGCAGCTTTGACAATCAGTGTTTTAACCATAAACACACTGATTTCTTCACTAGAACATAGTAATTATTCGCTCACCCCAACTCAACTTTTTTATTAACCCTAGTTTCAGATTATATAGCATCCATCCATCCATCCATCCATCCATCCATCCATCCATCCATCTTCTTTCACATATCCAATTCTCTGGGGGCTGCAGGTTATCCCAGCTGCCATAGTGCAAGAGGAAGATGCAGCCCTGGGACAGGTCGCCAGTGTGTCACAGAGGGTAATACAGAGAAACAAACAACTATTCACTCTTACATCTTAGATCAAGATCACACCAACACCGTCTTGCTGTGAGGCAGCAGTGCTTACAACTGCACCACTGTGCTGATTATACAGCAACTGTATCATAAATTCAATTCAATTCAATTCAATTTTATTTATATAGCCCCAAATCATAACATAAGTCGCCTCAAGGCGATATATAATAGTAATAATAATGATAATCTGAACAGGCCTTTGAAGGCTGTAACAAATTGTGCTCGCAGTTACACCTACCACTATTAGTAAAGCACCAGCTTATACATAAAGATAAAAACCACTTATTGTGACCTTTTCAGTTTCCCAGAATTTTATTTCAACCAGTGAAATGGAGTCATGGAGTCGTTGATGTATATATTGTCTGTAATTATAGACAGAATTAAAATGTAAATGCTACGTGACAGATGTCACTAAATGCTGTCACCTAGCATTTAAGGACATCTGGATACCGTTCAGTTTATTTCCCCAGGGAGACGAACAGGGCTGGCCATTCCTCTCTGGATCCTTCTCTTGAAGGGTACAGCTGGGAGGATGAGGTGAATATGCAGCTGAGAAAGAAAGAGAAAGAAACTTCTAACAGACTCTTAGATGTTCAGGGACATTCAGTTCCAGAGGCTGAGGTCATTTATATCTATCTATTTCCCTTTCTGTCTCCTGTCTTCCTCTTTGTCTCTCTGGAGGATGTTTCTCATTCAGTTTCCTTACCCACAAGTACCCTAGCAGGTCTGTGAATTCAAACAGGTGACCTTCCAGGAACAAACTGCCTCCTCGTACATTTACACAAAGCCGTCCCAGTTTTTCACATCTCCTAAACCTCTGAGCTTCGTGGATTCATTTGAAAAAACTTCACTTTTCTGGTTTGAAATGTTTGCCAGTTAAATTGATTAAAGCAACGGAAATAGCGGTGCTACTAAAATCTAATGAAAAACACACAAGGTTCAAGGTTCAAGGTTCTTTATTTGTCACATGCATAGTTATACAAGTATAACACACAGTGAAATGTAATGTATGAATTTAATCACAGCTGTTGATTAAATTCATTTTCAAAAACACAGCATGGGGAGATGACCCTTTAACAGTGAGACAAAGATTTCAGCAAAGGGACGGCAGACAGTGGGGTTATTTGAAGATCTTTATGTGACCCTGCTATTATAAAGGATTCTTTATATTCATGATCATTTTATACTACATGCCTAAATGATATATCAGTAGTTTGTTTTTATTATGGTGTGTGATTTATTCAAGAAAAATAATCCTGTCTTGCACTCCATTAGTCAGGTATTGTTGCACTTTCCAATTTTTTGTAGTAGGATTAACTTATTACCTTAATAAGGAGATAAAATAAAGCTTTTATGTTTGAATATAATTCACATTAGGAGCTACATTAGGACAAAGATCAAAAAATAAGAAGGTAATAATAATAACAATAAAAAAGACAGGAAACATCCTTGGATCAGCTGACATTTTTACATCACAAGTATCTTCCATATTTAGCCACTTTATTAACTGAGCAGCTTTTCTGACTTCGATGATGGGACACAGATGATTATACCTACATTTTTTCCTTTTTATCAGAGCTGTAGTCAACATTTTAGAATTACTGAATTTAAGGAGTCTAGCTTCTCTTGAATAATAAATGATTATTGTAATTGCAGTGAAATATCCCAGGAAACAGTATGGTTCCTTACAGTTCTCCAAACTAAATCAATATCGTTTTATGTTCCAACATAAAATTCTAAATCCTGTTCCACTTTGAACTTTATCTTGGGACATAATATATAACAATACATTGAACTATTCCATATTCTTCTTTGGTAGGATAAAATCTATAGATTTTTACTTTTCTTTATTTGAATGTATTTAAGTTTATGCAAACAGAATATGAAAAAATATCTACACTGTAACAAAGTGACTTGTTTAATTGAAGTACTTGCCACCATGACAGTATTCCTACTGTAATCAACAACATAAACATATAGTAGTACTCTGCCATATGGATTATAATCTTTACTGTAAAATCAGGTGTTTGATTTACATCAAACTATTAAATTAGCATGCCTCCTGCAACAACCTGATTACTTCTTTAAAACAGGAATGGTGCTCTATTCAACAATCACTCTAAGCAGTATGGCTCCACTGAATGCTAACGATGCTACAGTAAACTCAGTTATGGCGGCAAAAGCTATCTAAAACTTGCTACCCACATGTTTACACAATACAAATGAATTAATTTCTGTATGTAACCAGATTTTTTTTGGTTGGTTTATAATATCAAGTAACATTGGTTACTGATCAAGTCAAGAAGCTCAGGTGGGTGAACCCGAAGGCTGACTGACTGTAGTGGGTCAGTGATGGGACAAGAATCACAACTCACAATAATTTGATAAATGCACTGATTATGGATTCACCAAAAGGATTGTCTTTATGATTGTTTCCTCCATTTAGGCTCAAAACAGTTTGAGAAAAAAATAAAAAGTTGTCAGAAAAATAAATACTAAAGTAAAGTGACATTAAAATTCTACTTAAGTACTGTAACAAAGTATTTGTACTTCATTGCTTTCTACCTCTGCTGATTATGAACTGGACTGAGCTGCCTTTTTAAGACCCTGCCAAATTATTACTGGATTTAACACCTCTCTTACTCATTCCATATTTGTCACAGTTGCACAAAGGACTTGAGTAGCATTGTTATATTCCAAAACTTAGACATTAAATATGACAACCAAACACCATCAGAATAATCAGACACCATTATTCCCAAAAGAAACTGTATGAACAGAAAGTTTTAGGTAATAACAGCTTTGGCCTTGAATGATTATAGTCTATATCAAGTCTGAATGCATTCGAATGGCAATCATTTGTTCCCTGCAGTCATTCAAAGGATTAATTTATTTCTTCTGTATTAATTCTTTATTTAATACCACAGATAAAAGAATATAACTACAAATGCAAGAGTGAAATTATGTATGTTGGTGAGAAAAGTTATCACAGTAAAGAGGGCTCTAATTTTAAATGAATGATGCATCACAAATTAGCAAATTGTCTTATATCCCCCAAAAAGATATTTTCAAATGTGTGAGCTGATGTTAAATTTCTTCTGTCTAAATGGAAATTGCATATTATTGCTCAGATTCTGCCCTTATTAAATGCCTATAAAAGTTAGATGTATTCGGTTTTCAGTTTGGACTTTAAGTAATTTGAATATTTAGTGCACAAAGTAAAACTGTTATGGTTTTGACATCCATCAGACTTTGATAAAATAGCCGGATAAGCATAAAAAGGTTGGCTCTGAATGAAAGGACAAAGGGTCACAGAAATAAACACAATTCCTTTATAAATAATTGAGATTCACACCACATTTCAGCCCAGTCTGCCTCGTTGGTTCTTGAGAAACGAACTGTTCTGAAGGACTACAGAACAACTTTACTTTGGGAAACTATGTGCATGATAAACAGATTTGCAGAGAGCTTCTGTTTTGTCTGGGTGATTCTACTGATCGGAGAGGATTAGGTATATATGCCAAGGCAAACACATCATGGATATATTTAAATTACATTTGATCGGCAGGATTTGGCTTTGCATTACCTTTAGCCAGTAATATCAGATAGAAAAGAGTGTTGTGACTGTGAAGAGATAGAAAATTTTTATTTTTTAAATTTTTCAAACTTTATTTTTAGTTGTTTTGGTTTGGGCCTTCTTTGGTTTTATACTACAAGAAGTCTGGGGTCTGAGCTACTAAGCAAATTCAACCGAATAGTTTTTAAAAATCCGGCTTCACTTAAACTCAACAGTGATAATCTCCCTAAGCAACATTGGCCAATCCAAGATTTCTCAAACCTGCTATGAGTGTAAACATGGATAAGTCTACTAGCAGCAGAAGACATGTTTATCAAATTGAGTCAAGGAGAATGTGGATTTCTTATTGACGCTTGTCAAATAAACTATATACCCTTTTACTATGTACAAATAGAAATCCACTGGAATTTTCCAGGAATGGTTATGATGTTTTCCAGAAAACTGATTGGGAATAAGTGGTGGTTTGCTGTTTCTGTGGCAATGTATGCCAGTTAACACCTTTGTAACCTTGAAAATCCGAGGCTAAACACAAAGCTACCTTCTTAAATACATATTTATTTTTAGTAACCTAATAATTGTACTTGTTTTTCATTATGTTGTAAACTGTTTTTTGAATCTCCATGCTTCCCCTGCCTGTCACTTTGCTGCTGGAACACCTGAATTTCTAAGAGTAATTTCTATTCTATTCTAATCCTATTTTGTCATACAGGCCTCTGGCATCAATCCTAATTTGTCACAAATGGAAGGACCATTTTGCATCACATTTCAAACCAACGACATTATTTTTCAACATGCAAAGAAAAC
>NW_005187441.1:3476794-3479985 GCF_000239375.1 Pundamilia nyererei | reverse complement strand
TGCATTGAGTGACCCCCTTGTTCAGGTTTTCTGAACATCAGCAGGATGCATTTTGGGGTCAGAGAAAGGCCAGAAATGAAAACAACAGTATCACTGACTCTTTCCATATTCATGAAGAAAATGATAAATGTAAGCAAAAGCTGTTCGGCCAGAAACGATCACACAGCAGTTTGCCTTTTTGCATTAAATGGAATCTGCTCCTAGTTTGATCTTGCCTGTCACATGTTGTTAAAACAAGTGGAATACAGATCCAAGCATGAAATTAAGACATTTATCAAGAATAGATGCTCAATTATAAAAATAGCTCTACAGAGCAACTGAACAAGTGCAAGCTGAAATAAGTTAGAATTTAAACAACACAAAAACAGAAAAGATGCTTTGACCATTTTTTTAAAATTGCAAATAGATAGTTTGAAAACCGC
The DNA here is from genome assembly GCF_000239375.1 of Pundamilia nyererei. Lineage (NCBI taxonomy): Eukaryota > Metazoa > Chordata > Actinopteri > Cichliformes > Cichlidae > Pundamilia > Pundamilia nyererei. Next base: position 3,479,563 of record NW_005187441.1, on the reverse strand, counting down.
TACCTGAAGTTAAATGAATGATTCATTTGCTAAAAACTACTTCATAAATCCTTTTTTCTAAATCGTTTGTATGTATGTAGGTTTGGTGGCTTAAACATTTGTTATTTCAGCAATACAAAATACAGGATTTTATTTCATAAAGTACTTCTTTGTAGAACAAAGCCCAATGGCATTAACATGAATGATGTGTAAATGTTAATATCATTTCATTACTATTAACAAATAATTCGATAATGTTAAATTAAATATGAGTTTATAACTTATTCTTGTTTTGCTAAACATTATCATTAATGTCATTGACATAATTGCTGTGGCCATTTTTTTTTTAAATTTATCATGAAAAAAGGATTAAATAGGCCTCACCAGGTCATGAAACTGCTTGTCAATCAATCGTCTAATTACTTCTGAGCCTATGAGAATAGGGGAATATGTGGTCTATAAAAAAGGCTGTAATTCCAAAACAGTTATTACAATACTTTTGTCAAACCCTATGAATTAAAGCTGAAAGTCTGCACTTCAGTCACAGCTTGATCGCTTAAGTTAAAATCCACTGTGTTGGTGTACAGATGCAAAATTACAAAAATTATATCATTATTCAAGTTCTTTTGGATCTAACTGTACATCTGGAGGCACGTTGATATATGTTGATTCCAATCAACATGTATTAGTAAGGATGTTATCTTGACAGTTATGAACAAAGGTCATAATTTCTAACTACTATGTTATTTGCCACAAGACCAGGCTGGTACTAGCTATCCCATGCCAAGAATCTTGCAGAAAGAGTGAGCTACTGGGTATCTCACAGCTGTGCAAACAATCAATCACTGGCAGTGGGAAGTGGATTACGACCCACTATCTGTGTTCATGTGCTGCTGAGACTAAGAGAATACAGGACACAAGAGAAGAAAGTTCAGCACAGTTTCACATGAATGCCCTTATCAGAATCTTGGATAAAGTATTGTTGCTTTACTGCACAACAGTCCAGAAGGGAGCTATGTTTTGTTGTTACTGATATTGAGCACCAGATTCCAACTTAGAGACAATATCCCATAGGATTATGTCATACGGTAGTAATCACCAGGGACAGGAGTGGAGTACACGTCGAGTTCACTGCAGTGAGCGTGGAAAGAACGTCGCACCGTATCACGTATAATTTGATTCACATTTTTTGATTCACGTATACGTTTTTGTAAACTCCATTGTCCACGAACTCCATTGTACACAAAGCGATCTTCACGGGTGGGGGGGCAAAACGATCTGGTCGATATGCTCCCGAAGGCCGTTAAGGCGCTACTGCCAGAGGATGACAGCTATGTCAGTGTTAGCACGCTGAACGCTATGCTGGAACAGCAACGGGAGTTTTACAAAGATCTGATTCACCAACAGCAAGATAACTTTAAGACATTTGTCCAATTAATCATGGATGGAACTAACAAAAGGTTGGACAGCATTCTAAGGATGTACAGGATGTTAAATCCAGCCTGCAATTCACGGATGGGGTTGTCACCGAGCTGCAAACTGAAGAGAGGTGCATTAAAAGCAAACTAAAAGAGTTTGAATCGGCGGTCAGCAGCATACGCGAGGAACACAGAGAATTAACAACCAAGATGGATTATTTACAAAATCAATCGAGAAGGAACAATATTGTGGTGGATGGATTAATAGCTGAAAAAGCAGAAACGTGGGAAGGATCAGAGGAGAAAGTCCGACATATGCTGAAGAACAAACTGTGTCTGGATAGTGACAGCATTCAAATTGAACGCGCTCACAGAGTCGGTCCATACAAGGAAAATGGACGAGCCAGGCAGATTGTGGTCAGACTACAAAGATTTAAAGATAAACAATTAATTTTCTCATCTGCCAAAAAACTGAAAGGTACCAATCTTTACATCAACGAGGATTTTTCAGAGTCCATCAGGAAGAAGAGGAAAGAACTGTTACCACAGCTGAGAGCGGCCAGAGACAGAGGTGATATATGACAAATTAATTGTTAAACCGAGGTCACAGAACGCCGGAATTAATATTTAGACTTCAGCAATGTTGTCATTTGTAGCTGTTGAGATCGATCGGTCTGCAAATGTCTGACCCTATACTTATTCCCGGATTCTCCGGTAAAGATTTTTCAGTAGCTCATGTCAATATTTGTAGCCTTAAATATAAGATTCAGGAAATTCAGTCACTGTTGTCAACAAATACGATAAGTGTGCTGGCTATTTCTGAGACACATTTAGATGCTGCCTTTGAGAATAATGAATTTGAAATAAAGGGTTATAAGCTGTATAGGAAAGACAGAAACACATTTGGAGGGGGCGTAGCCCTATACATTAATGATAACATGGCAAGCAAACTACGTATGGACTTAATGTTTGATGATCTGGAAATTGTGTGGCAGGCCTGTATTAGCAGGTTGCTGCTATAGACCCCCAAGTAGTAATATGTTGTATGTAGAACAAATCTGTGAAATGCTGGGAAGAGTAACTGAGGAAAACAAAGACATGTTCTTATTAGGAGACTTTAATATCAATTGGTCAGCTCCTTCTTGTCCTTTAAGGAAAAAGATAAGTTCATCAGCGTTGGCTTGTTGCCTGTCTCAGATGATCACCATTCCCACCTGGGTCACGGTCAACGCAGGAGGTCATAGGTCATCATCATGTATTGATCACATATATACAAATGTTCCTGAGCATTGCTCTAACATTGTTTCTATTCCAGTTGGTTATAGTGACCATAATCTTGTAGGTTTGACCAAGAAAATGAAACCACTGAAAA
>NW_005187441.1:3473857-3476034 GCF_000239375.1 Pundamilia nyererei | reverse complement strand
TGAACTCCTCCACTTGGGGCAGGAACTCATCCCCGACCCGGAGTGGGCACTCCACCCTTTTCCGGCTGAGAACCATGGCCTCAGATTTGGAGGTGCTGATCCTCATTCCCGCTGCTTCACACTCGGCTGCGAACCGTTCCAGTGCCCTTAAAAAGATTCACTGTTAAAAAGAACTACGCACCTTGGCTAGATAATGACCTTAAGGCTGCAATGTCAGAAAGGGATAAAGCAAAAGCACATAAGTCTGTCAGTCCACAAGAGTGGGCAAGATATCGCGAGTTAAGAAATCAAGTAAAAAATTGAATAGGCGCAAGAAGAAAGAATATTATCAACTCAAGCTCAAGGAGGCAAGTAAGGACAGCAAGAAGGTGTGGAAAGTTTTAAATAATATAATGGGTAGAGATCTTGCTCCGGTGGTGTCTCACATCTACTCGGGTGGTACGTTTATAAGTAAAGCTAAGGACATAGCCAATTATTTTGTGAATTACTACAGCAATAAAATAACAAATTTAAAATCGAATATTGTCTTATACAGGATGTTATCATGAATAATAAGCAATGCCTATTTAAGTTTGAGGCAGTGAATGTGGAGATGGTAGAGCGCTTATTGATATCACTTCCTGACGATACATCCTCCGGCTCTGATAATATAGACAGTAAACTGCTCAAAGTTGCAGCCAAGTTATACATATATATTTAATAGATCTTTGGCATGCAGCTTATTTCCATTGCAGTGGAAAGAATCGAAAATAATTCCCATTCCTAAAAACAAGAATGGCGTTTTTAATGGTGTCAGTAGCAGACCTATTAGTCTACTTCCCGTTCTAAGTAAAATTATGGAGAGGATTGTCTAATGAACAAATTCAACATTACCTAACACAAAATCAGTTACTCAGTTTCAACATGCTTACAAACCTGGTTATTCCACCAGTTCAGCTCTCATTCACATGACAGATAACTGGTATAAATATCTAGATAATGGGAATTTGGCCGGGGTGGTATTTTTGGATTTTAGTGCTGCATTTGATAAATCATGATCTTTTGATAGATAAACTTAAATGTTATGGATTTTCACCAGCTGCTTTGTGCTGGATGGAAAGTTATTTGTCTGGAAGAAGGCAAAAGGTTTATTATAATGGTTATTTCTCGGAGGGCTGTGAAATGAACTGTGGTCTACCCCAAGGCAGCTGCCTTCTCTATTCAGTCTTCACGAATGATTTGCTGTACGCCCTGGATAAATCTCATCTTGTAATGTATGCTGATGATTCCACCATGTTTTATTCAGCCAGTGGCATTTTTGAATTGACAAGCGTATTACAACTAGATTTGCTGAACGTGTTTGACTGGATAAGTAAAAACAACATGATTTTAAACGTGTCGAAATCCAAAGCCATGTTAATAGGAAGTAGAGTACGCTTAGTCAACAGCCCACAGCTAAATCTTTCCATAGCTGGATCAGTATTAGAACAGGTCACCCAGATTAAATTACTTGGTGTTACCATAAACCACCACCTTTCATGGTCTCGGCACATCAACTCTGTTATTAAGAAAATGGGACAGGGCATAGCTATAGCTAGGAAATGCTCCTTTTATATTACTTCTTCAATTATGAAAGATGTCATTAATGCACTAGTATTATCTCATCTAGAGTACTGCTCAATCAGGTGGTCAGCAGCTAATAAGGCAGATCTGAACAGACTTCAGTTAGTCCAAAATAGGGCGGCCAGATTAGTGTAAAGGTGTTCATATTATACAAATATTGATAAAATGCACAATAAACTTTCTTGGCTTTCTGTACAAGCTAAATTATACTATGGCTTACTTGTATTTTTAAAGAAAGCAATACTGGTAAACACACCACACTTTATTTATGCTCAGTTGCAGTATCCAGATGAAATACATAATCATGCTACACGATTCTCAACTAACTACAATTTAGTAACTCCTCGAGTTAAAAGAAACTTTTTGAAAAACCCTGTTATATTTAGAGCATCTTTTCAGTGGAATAAGTTGCCTTATGCAATTAGAGAATTGGCTTCTATTCATAATTTTAAAAATCACCTAAAAGACTATTTAGACCATTTTTAATTTATTTGTAAATATAATAAGAGGGTAATGTCACTTGTAATGGAAATTGTGTATTTTGTTTGAGTGTTTTTTATATTTTTTAATATTTA
>NW_005187441.1:3471904-3472893 GCF_000239375.1 Pundamilia nyererei | reverse complement strand
AGTTTATGGCTGCATTTCTGCTCTGACATGCGCTGTACACCATGGTACCTTATATATACAGGTGTGTGCCTTACCTAATCATGTCCAATTAACTGAATTCACCACAGTTGTAACATCTGTCAGATGAACATTGGAAACAGGATGCACCTGAGCTCAAAAGCTGTGAATACTTATGCACATGCTATATTTACATTTTTCTTAGAATTTAATTCATTTTTTTCAGTTTGTCATTATGGGCTGAGGTGAAAATGAATTTAATCTAATTTGGAGTGAGGCTGTAACATGACAAAATGTGGAACAAGTGAAGCACTGTGAATATGTTTCAGTTGCACTGTATCTCTGCTTTAAACTTTAAACTGTGTTATAGTAATCATCAGTTGAGCCTAAATATTTCCAGCAAAACTCTCAAGATGATGTCTCTATATGTAAATCTTCCCGTCTACATATTTAGTACACCAACAGTCACGTGAAAAAGAAAGTGCATTGCTGGTTACTGCAGTATTGTGGTGAAATTTACTGTAATGCACTATGTTAGACTGACATAGATTGTGATGTTCAATATAAAGTTATATCAAGGGTAACAGACAGTCAATTTAGATTTAAGGTGATAATGTTGATCAGATTGACTCACCAAAAAAAACAAAAAAAACCTAAAACTTTTTATGTTAACTTTTTAGTGTCTAGGGATGGGAAATCAGCCATAGCGCTCACCAAACATCTGCTTGTATCTTGCTAAATTCAATTGTCTAAATCCACAAAGAATTAGACAACTTGCTTACTAAGCAAAATTTACTGCAGCTCTCAACACAAGTTACTATGGAGCTTATCTCTAAGAAATTCTTTTCCCTTATGCTTTGTTCCTACACTTGATCTTAGGGTTCCTCTACATGCTAAATACCGCTCTAACCCCCTGGCTTTAGCAGAAAAACTTGAAATAATCTCTTTCTGTATAACTTCATCAGCATCTTACATTGTTTGGGGGGGGGGGG
>NW_005187441.1:3470875-3471884 GCF_000239375.1 Pundamilia nyererei | reverse complement strand
GGGGGGGTTACTTTGAAAATCTGGATGTGAATAATTCCTAAGACTGACAGATGACACCAAACCTAAGCTTTGCTTCTATGTTATTTTTGGAGAGAAATAACATGGCAACCAAAACCTGCAGCTCGAAATTTTCTCTTTACAGTTGAAACTGAGACTTGCTTCCGACCACTATTAAGCTGTGCTTGAAGCTGTTGTCCTGTGAGCCACCTATCACGCAATCTGTTAACTCTCAGAAACTTGTCCTCTGATTAAGCTGTCAGAGTTTGCTCCAGTTTCCAAGTGCCTTTTGATGGTGAAGGAAACCGTACTCATTGACACTTTAACTTTCTTTGCAATGTCTCTGAAGGAAACACCAACATTTTTAAGTGTTATGATGATCTGTCTCTCTTCCATTGTTAATTGGCTTTTTCTTACCATTTTTATAGCAACACACAGTATACTCTCTGCCATACAATACTGTTCAACTGATGCTCACGAACACGTGGTACCACAGTGTGTTCCAACACTGCTTTTATGCAGACAGAGGAAGTTGTAAGTAATCCAGAAAAGTTGGAACACCTGTAGGAATTAGTAGCACTAGCATCCAAGGCTTGATCAACCTCCATTGCTGCAGAACATCTTTAAATTATTAACCTATTTTGTGTTCCCTGTTATCAAGCTTATCATAGAACAACATCAGAGGTCTCTGTCCAGAGGAGCGCAGTTCTAGGAACAGCTAAGATACTGCACAGGACCCTCAAACTCCCAGGCCTCTGGTAGAGGACCCGAGCTTGAAGGATAGACCGCCCACAGGAGCAATCTGTCGCTCATACAATCGAGCATACATGCTGTTACTCTCATTGGAGGCAAGGCTGGACTGGGACAAAAAATCGGCCCGGGCATTTTGACTAGAGACCGGCCCACCAGGATAAAGATTGAAAATGTGACGTCATTCAGGGGTAAAACCGCAAAGGATTCTGGGAACTTGTGGCAAGAGGTACTAGCGCACGCAGGCTTTCAATTGAACTCA
>NW_005187441.1:3466319-3469128 GCF_000239375.1 Pundamilia nyererei | reverse complement strand
CAGCCTGCAGCCACATGTAGTATGCAAACCAAACTCATTTGCCTTAGCATCTTCTGGTATATATGAGATGTGAGCAAAGATGCCTTATTTATGGATTTGAGGTAGTTGTCATGCAGAAAAAAATCACCGTAAATTCACCCCAAGTTATTGCTGTTCATTCATCTTTTCAAAGCATTGTCTTTCTCAGCTCTTGTGCGAGTATGAGACAATCTCCACTTGCCATGAAAGCTGCAGAATCTTCAGTGGCTCTGATGTTGTAGCAAATGAGCACTGTGGAAAAGAAGAGGCGGCTCTGAGAGAGACTAATCATTGTTTGTGAGAGACAGAGGAAGACAGACAGACAGGCTGAATCAAAGAACATCAAGACAAAGACAGACCACATGCCCACATGAATTAGCATTTAAACAAGAAAATACAATCTTATCACAATGGTTTAATAAGCTGTTTAGCTTTTTATCAAGTGTTTGAGAGCATAAACATTAGATGCACAAGTGCATGGACAGTCTGCTTGGCAAGACGACAGATGAAAAGTATGAAAGAAATATGGAATTTCACATGAATATGCACCCACTTTTTTGTTCACATTGTAAATTAGTTTCACCTCTGATGCATCCAACTAATGAGTTTTCATTGACTTTTTGTGACAGGTCCTGATAGATAGATATGCTCCAGTTACTGTAATTTTATGCAATGTGGAAAGAAAGTGAGGAAGAAAAGTAAAAAGGACAATTTCAGGGCTGGTGTCCGCCGCCAAAACCGCTGACAAAATTGGAGCAAAAGGAGCTTGGAGTGTGATGGGTCATGAAAGGTAGAGTCTACACATCCTCTGTTTGTTATTAGACCCAAACAATGTCTCTGATTGATTGACAGATTGAGACTAACAGAGAAAGAAAAGATGGGAAAAATCTTGAGGGAATTACATCATTACACTGGAAGCGAGGAGAATACGAAAACTGTTAAAAACAAAGAAAACATTGTGGATAACTCTCTCTTCTTTTCCAGTGGAATTTTTTATTACACGAGGGACATTTACCAAAAGCTATTTAATTAATCAAAGCTATCTTCTATTAATTAAATTGAATAATTGAGCATATTATTCAATTTATTAAAAATTCTTTCATTTCGTCTCTTGGCTTGAAGATGTGCACTTGATTTCCATTAGAGTGTAGACCATTTTTTTTAAAGGATGGGCATTGTCTGCTTAGTATGTTTGCTGCTAACTTCAGTCATTAAAGCCCATCTAATTGTAGAAATGGCACTAATTTAGGAGAAAATGCCCACGGCTACTAAAAGTCTCTGTTGGTTTGATGAACACAAAGGTTGCACACAGAAATATAATTTTTTGATGATGGAATTTATGTAGCTTATTGTAGCCTCACCTTGATTTGATGAGGGGGGAGAAACCACCTTCTTTTCATTTCATCCCTTTCCAACTGCATATAGTAATAGGTAAAAGTCTTAAACCATCCCTCATTTTCTAAAGTTTTTTTTTGGCAGTGTGTTTGGGATCATTTTTCACTATGTCCACTAATTGATAGCTCAAGGAACTACCTGTTGTACCTTTCTCCTTACTTCCTTCATACATGCTGACATGATTTGATTAAATAAAGAAATTTCACATTTGGATTCATGCTGACATAAGACCTCTTGCTACTGATTTTCAGTCCAGTTCTTGGCAAATTTTCCCCCTGTTTCCGTTCCTTGAGAATGGCTCTTGACATCCACCCTTCCACTGAAGTTATTTCTAATGAAATAATGTAAGGACATGATATTCATCTGCTTTGAATAGCTTTTTTTTCTCTAGCTCCGGCACTTTGTGATTTACCTCAATGGTGCAAAAACATGATGCTCTTCAAATTGCATTATCATTGCGATTTGACCCCATAAAATTGGAACAAAGAATTTTTTTTTGTCAGTGTTTAGTAGCCAACAAAACATATTCCTTTGAAACTGGTCTGGTACAAGAACTCAGCTCAAAATGAGCATAAAAGCAGACAAAATGTTCAAAGAAAACTCTAAAAGGTTCAAGACCACTTAAAAAAAATTACAAGTCTGTCAACAGATCTGGCTCCTGCGAAGCAAAATATAATAAAATGAGGGGTGATTCAAGTTTTGCAGAGTACCATATAACACCACAAAGTTATGGATGTAGCTATTGGTTTAAAGCAGCTTTTCTACGCCTTCGCTTGAGATTTGCATTGATCCTTTGGCGCTCAATCAATAATAATTACCAAATAATTACGAAAGCATATAACGACTTTGTGAACTCTTAACCCCAGCCAAATAATGTTACATAATTTGGCTCTGAGGGCGTTGCTGGGTAAGTGGAGAGGGGGGGTAAGAATACTGTAGTGGCTTTGAGTGTTTGCTACAGATTTGAAGCAGCAGCAGAATGAGGAGTGGTGGGGTTGGAGGTGGTGTGCAGGGAGGGTGTTTCTGCTTAAAAGGATGGTGGTAAGCAACACAGCCATTAGATTAGATGGTGTTTTATAGACAAAAATGATGTCCCAAAACCTATCAAAATTATGCAGTGCCATTATATAGTCTATATTTTTTCTGACATAGTCCATTGGTCATCAGATGTGCACATTATTCCTGTAAACCAGATATACCAGATGAAATATTGGGTAGTTTTTTTTTCTTTTATTATCTCAAAGTTTTAAAGTCTTCATCTATTGCTGCCTTTGTAATTGGTAGTTTGGGGAAAAGGGCAAATCAATAAGAAATAATGACTTTTACCTTAATTGACCTCATCAGTGCACTTCATGAAAAGCTAGTGGAGCCTTTTTTTCTTTTTTCAGTTTTTTTT
>NW_005187441.1:3457020-3463915 GCF_000239375.1 Pundamilia nyererei | reverse complement strand
CATGAAAGAATAAAGTTAAGTTGAAACCAAGCACACCATTGTTTTTCTTGTGACATTACCAGTATGTTTGATGTGTCACATAGCCCTCTTCCTATTGAAAAAACAAAAGTTGTATCCAAGATGGCCGACTTCTAATTGGCCACCATGGTCACCACCCATCTTGAGAAGTTTGCCCCCTCACATATATAGTAATGTGCCACAAACAGGACTTTAATATCACCAACCATTCCCATTTTATTACGGTGTATCCATATAAATGGCCCACCCTGTACTTTATAATAAAGGACAATGTTGGACTGATGTAGGGCAGGCTATGGTGTCTGTGGTCATTGTTAGATTAGGCCAGGAATAGGAGGCATCAATTTCAGTTTAAGCTGATGATCCATTAATTCCTAAATTCTACATACAGTCCCAATCAAAAGTTTGAGACCACTCGAAAAAGTGTAGAAAATCATATTTTTGCATGGTTGGATCTTAACAAGCAGCCTGTTTCAGTTTAAGCGTTGTTTTCAACAAAATGCGTGCTTAAAAAATGTTTTATCTCACTCCCATTTTTTCTTGTTGCATGTTGAAGCTCTACTTTGAACCTTGTTAAGATCCAACCATGCAAAATATGACTTTTTGCCATTTTTCAAGTGGTCTTAAACTTTTGATCTGGACTCTCTATATGATATACTAGTATAATTGTCAAGTAGTTGGAAAGTAGCCATTGGAGCTCACACCTGTATATATCTTGTTGAATGTGGTTGGTTAAATCCACAAAGAGCAGTAAACTTCAGAGCAGCAGCACAGGTGAGAGCATACAGCTTTCCTTTAAGTTAAGCATGAAGTTATTACTTCATGCATTTACCTCTGTTGCACATCTACACCTTGTCTTGGGGGGGGGGTCCCGCATTTGCAGATCCCACTTTAAAAACTGGTTAATGAGGCCTTAAGACTCCACAAACCACGTCTCTTTTTCTGTTTTGTAGTTCCTGAGACCACAAATTAATGAGATAATACATTGATGTGTGCCAAGAGATTGTTAATGTCATATATTTGCAAGATCTTTGCAAGATTTTGTATATACATGGTTACTTGAAGCAAAGACATGCTGTCACTGTCTTGTACCAAGTGGTTTCAAAAATGAGTTGCCCGCAGTGAATGTCTTGCAAATATATGATTTTTTTTTTCCAGATCGATAACGATATGCAGGACTTGTTTGCATAAAATATATGAGGCAATGAGCAATGGATTGTGCCAAAGTTTGCCTTTAGAAGTGATACTTCACTTAGTTAGTACATTTTCAATCTGTAGCATGAGTGCCCCCATATACAGTATGTTAATGAACAGCCTGCCCGTGACAAGTTTGACTCAGAAAAATCCATAGTCATTAATGTCCGTGCTCTTCTCATCAGAAATTACCAGCAGGCAAAATTAGTTAAGTTATAAAAAAATCAATCTGATAACATTATCAGCCTCTGCACTGCAGTAGTGCATATTGAACCAAGAAGGAGAAGTCAACTTGCCTCTGCATGACAGAGACATCTAAAAAAGAAAGCATTGTCAGTGTGGGGATGACTGATGTGTTTATCTGTCAATGATATCACATGCATGTAAACACATTTGTTAGATATGCTCTGTTAAAGCTGCTCAGCAGCTACAAAACCACACACGAGCAGTGAATAAGTAAAAGTGTCATACCAGTTTTACAAAAATGGGCTTAATTCCTGTCATTCCTCATGTTGACATCAAATGAAGCCAGTTTGGTTTTGGGTGTTAGACATTAATAAAACTAAAATTTGTTTTTATCTGAGGGATTTGCTTGAGTGTGGAAAAAACATGCACTCAGTGCCAAAACGTTAGAAGCAAAATCCGCTCTACCACTACTGTCGTCGTTACCACAGTCGATGGCTGTACTCCTTCAATGATGCTGAGGTCTAATTCTCGCACATGAGATCATTTGTGATTCTTGCACATTTTGAAAGGCGGATAAGAATAACATTAATATTAAATACATGCCATTTTATTCTCACACACATATTTTGGCATACTCAGTTAATTGTTTATTATAATATCATATTAATATTACTTGAAAAAAGAGCTGAATGCAAATTTCACCCTTTTTGGACCTCCCTCATGACATGTTTCCACTCTAATCAGTAAGCCCTTTCATTATATTGATTGCTGCTATGTAAATTTGAATTGTTTTACAACAGAGACCAGGTTTGTTGAAATTGATTATCAATACTCATACCACTAATCACTGTTTCAAATCCTGACGTGCCATTCATGTTGATGTTGTTTATACAGACGGGTAACAAGACTGTCATTTCTCATGAAAGCCTGTGATGAAAATAGTCATTAACTATTTGATCATTAGATAGCTGGACTAATGCAGCTTGGCACAACAATAATGATAAAATGCCTTGCACTATAATAAAAGAAATAACAGTGTTTGCATGATTAACTTAGAAATAGTTATTAGGTATAATGATTCCTTTTAACAGAGAGGTCCCTACATTATTTTGTGATTGAATTTCTTATTATATTAATTTGAAATAATTAAAAATTACCACATGGGTTGTAAGCACTAGTTTGACATGCAGTAAAACTAAATAGATGTTAGTGGTAACTGGTGATTTATATAAATGCAAAGCAAAGTTAATGGAGAACACTTTAAAAGTGCAAATGAAAATGAAATATTTTAAAATCTGAATGAATCCAAACATACATTTAATTACACATTTCTTTAAATATAATTGAAAGAATTTAAAAGTAATTAAAAATCACTAGAATAATCTCAGGCGCAGCTGAATCAAGAAAGATTTCCATGAGCGTTATGAATTCTATCTTAATATAATGATTACAAAGTATTTATATATAAATGTCTGCATATTCCCCATCTCCTCCCCAATGGGCCCATTAGAACAAAACTTTGCATAAACATTGTCAGACATAGAGCGATTATTGACTTCTGTATATTTTCATATTTCATGCAATGTGATGACGTTACGTTCTCCATTTTTATTTGTTTCACATGTCACGTTCAAAGTATGTTGGTCCTACATAGCTTAATGTTCATGAAAATTTGTATCCATGACTGGAATTTATTCAACTTACCCTTACAGAATGAAGTATTTGAAAAATGTTAAGAATAGGATTAATGATGGGTGAGAGGGCATTGTCAAGTAAAAGGGTACTGTCTTGAAATACAATGCAGATTGAAATGCAACAAATTAAAAATCTTTAAAGAAATAGTTATCAAAGGCCTTATTCCCTCTTTCACACGTGCCTGGGGATAAGCTGGTAACCCCCGAGCAACCACTGTTCACAAGGGGAAAATGTGCATTCCTCAATATGTTGCCAAGTGGTTGCTGTAAGTTGCAAAAATGGGGTGCTACACCAAAAACCTCCTTGTGATTGGTTTGTGGAGACATACCACAATGTCACCTATTTCCTTAATGACACTAACAAAGTCATAGAAAACATCAATGAATTAGCCATAAAGTTTACTTTTTTTTTTTTTGTAAATATCAGCCATGATGTTTAAAATTCTACTAGATAACACAGCGATGGACAAATTTGCATAGAAAAATTCTGTGTGTCTGAAGTGGGGAAAGCAAAGTGTTGGAGTCTATCTTTTTTGGAGAGGCCCAAACTGAAATCAGATGAATAGTAGCCAAATCCAAAACAACACATCAAGCAACAGTGATGGGATCAAAATGGTTATAGTGAAAAAAACACTTGACTGTATAACGAGGCCCTTAAGCTATACTATCAATCTGTCTTTTTATGCAAACGCTTTTTTTTTCAGTTTTAGGTTAAGTGGGAGATGGACACAGCTTTACAAAACAAAGCCTTATTCCCTGGTTTATTCTTTAAAAATAAATTGCTGAGTGAAAATATGTCTTCTGGATGAATCAAGCCATCGTGGCTGACTTTGCAGTGGAAAGAGAAAGTAGGAAATATATATGTGCAATTTACAGTGTATCTGGAAAGTATTGACAGTGCATCACTTGTTCCACGCTTTGTCATTTTACAGACTTATTCTAAAAAAAGGATTAAATTAAAATTTCACCCCAAAATACTACATACAAAACCCCAAAAGACCTGAAATTCCTTTAAATTGAATAAATTATCCACTATTATTATCCAACTATCCACAGCCTTTACTCACTACTTTGTTGACGAAGCCTCAAGTCATTTTGAGTATGACACTACAAGTTTGGCACACCTCTTTTTGGTCAATTTCTCCCAGAACCTGGGCTGTGCGCGGCAGAATCTGTGCACAGTCCAGGTTCAGATCTCTCCAGAGATATTTAATCATGTTCAAATCTGGGTTCTGGCCTGGTTACGCAGACATGGTTCGAAGCCACTCCTTTGTTATCTTGGCATTGACCTGTTGGAAGATGAATCCTAGGTCAAGAGTGCTCCAGAGCAGGTTATCATCAAGGATGCCTCTCTAGATCTGTCTCTGGCTAATCTCCCAGTTGCTGCTGTGGAAGAACATCCCCACAGGATGATGCTGCCACCACCATGCTTTACATATGAAATTAAATACCATTTTAATGAACTGGACCTCCACAGCTGCTATTGTACTGCAACGGCATATATAAATAAAATAGAATTTAAAACACATATTGAAAGTGTCAGTTGAAAATACATCACATAGCTTAGGTCATACACAAGCAGACTGAAACAGAGCACTTTCTAAGTACATGTATATCTGTAACAGTGACTGTTTCAGATATCTGGGGCATACATTCAAAAGGACACAGATGTCACAAATTTGATATGACCCAGATGTTCCAGAGTTTGCACAGCCACTGAAACATGGGATGCATTTGGACAGTAAAAAGAGATCAGGATACTACCCATCTGTGCACATAGTTCACATCACCACTGGCAGCTGTTTAGGTATATGGGACAATTCATGTGAGCAGCTGATAAAAGCATTTACAGTGGGAAAACACTTGAGCACTGATGGGTATTCTTGTGGATCCATGTTTAGACAAACAATAGTATGAATGCATTGGCTTCAGCATGTCATATAACCAGATATCTATTGTTTATCCATGCATAGGAAGTGCTATGATACAGGGCATGGCTTTGTGAAAATATGTCAACCAACATGACTCGTTTTCTTTTCAGTCATATGGTAAAAACTGACTGGCTAAGACAGAAACAGAGTACAGCTTTGTAAATGTGCCAGTTTCTCCAAAGCACATATAAAAGACAGAGTAAAACAGAGCCCACATAAAAACAGAAAGTCAAGGCCACAGAACATCTGACTGCACTGATTCCCATGAGAACAACCAGAGAGGAATCCAAATCCATGCCGGCAATGATAAAAAAGGGAATTTGAGCGACATAGCGAATTGAAGACATGACACAAACAAAGATGGGCTTGAATTTTTTTCTACGGCTGTCCCCTGAAAACATAGTGCCTCCCTATTAATTTTCCACCTAAATTTTTAATGAAATGCAAATCAAACATTCCACAAAATTGATTAATCTCCCAGGGTGGCCGAGGCCTGCTGGCTGGAACAGTGGGAGGCCCGTTGGCAGTGTTGTTCTGATCTACTCAGCTATTGCTCTGCAATGATTCATTTATTTAATGGGGATGAACTCAAAAATTATATATTTTCCCCTCTCTTTTTGCCTTCTTCTCAAACCCTCTGTTTTACACTATAAACATGCATTAACGTTGCTTTTTTTTTCCTCATCAAAGAAGAAAGAGAAATTTGTTAGTCAGTGCTCTTCTTTAGTCAGGTCAGAGCTCACCTTTGAGATCCTCGTTGCACTGATTCTGTATTGGCTTCCAGGCACATCAATGAGATAGACAGATGGCTGTATGCATTTGTTGATATTCATTCCTTTTCTCTTCCCATTTAATCCCTTTCGGGTTATGGCAGGGCTAGAACATTCCCCAGCATGCACTGGAATGGAAACAGACTCCACATGTTTTTTCTGAAACCAGGGCAGTAAAACCTTGCATCCAATCCTATGAAGTGATAAAAATAATTAGGACATCAATGTTCATGTCGTTTTTCTTAAAATTTGTAAAATGACAAATTTTGCCAACAAACCATTTTGTTATTAGTGGTGAAAAGCAATCCAGTTCCTCTTATTCTAAAGTTGGATGTCATTAAGAAGTTTAAAACCATTAGTAAAATGAACTAAGACGGAATACCTGATGGTGCTGGCAGCTGTCTCTTTATTTCCATATTTTAGCCAAGTCACATGTAAGAGCTTTCTGTTTTTAGTCAAAGCAGGTTACTTGAAACTGTTTGAAGAATGGATGGGAATTAATTCTATTATAATTTGAACTGACATAATGTACAGTACACATGTGCAGAGACAGTTTATCAGACTGTCAGTTTATAATATACAACAAAAAATTATGATAAAGCAAAGCAGCTTCCAGCCTGTAGTGAAATATTGTGGAATTATTTGGTAAAGTTGCGGTAAACTGAGGACTGACAGTTCATTAATGTATGTTAGAATGATCTTAGAAAATGGTAAAGAACTGTACACTACTGTTAATGAACTGAATTAGATTTCTAGATTGAATTTCAGGAGCGGGACCACTCCTCCTTCACGCCCCCTCTGGCCTCATGCTATAAAACCCCCCTTTCTCCAATACCTGCTGTTCTCATTTTCATGCCCCACCCTGCCCCCTTTTTCTTTCCTCCCTTCTCCTCTTCTCCTCTCCTCTCTTCCTTTCCTCCATTTATTTCTCATTAGTACATGGAGATCTGCCCGGCCCGAGAGCCGTCACCAGTCCCCTTCAAGGCCTTCCCCAAACCGCAGCACTATAGGGCTTTGGAGCGTGATGTCACGGGGGTGGGCGTGGAAAGGATTTTGGCCCGATCCGCCATTTTGGGGGTCTAGCGCAAGTGAAAAGGGAGCG
>NW_005187441.1:3432235-3433711 GCF_000239375.1 Pundamilia nyererei | reverse complement strand
CTATTTAAATTTTCAGCTTTTTCCTTTTAAACCAATTTAAAGTGAAACAACACAAAACACTGCAAACCACAACAGAATTAAATATAAATTAAAATATGAAAACAAAAATAACATGCACATTCTCTGTCATATAGGCCTGCATGAATAAACTTTCTGTATCCTTTATCATCCTCAACTGAAAATAGTTGTGGATGATTACTATACCTTTCTAATGTGACGTTGTTGTCCCTGGCTCTCTCTCTCTCTCTTTCCCTCCCGCTCTGTTCCTGTGCTACTGCAAATGTAACTACCGCCCCTCCCCCTCTGGGAAGAGGGGGGAGCGGAAAAACAGTGCAAGAGAGAGAGGGTCGAGAAAAAGAAAAAAAACCCCCAAGGCTGGCATTAAGGAGCGGGCTCGTGATAAGGAGTCGGCTCGTGTCGTTTACGTCAAAGACCCAGCTCTAAGAGCCATTTCGTTCGCGACTGACACATCACTAGAACGCATAGTGGCGATTTGTTTATTGCCCACTTTGCGCCAGAAAGAACATCAGCTGATACTAGAAAGCGATATTAAATAAATTCCAACAACAGCTGACCAAGCTTAAACGTGCTGATGCTGTTGTTTAGCGCAATATCCGCTGGTTTCCTCTTTCTGGCGCAAAGTGGTTGATAAACAAACAAGAGCAGGTTTACAGTGTGTGAATGTGTGTGTGAATGGGTGGATCACTGGTTGTGTAAAGTGCTTTGGGGTCCTTAGGGACTAGTAAAGCGCTATACAATACAGGCCATTTACCATATCTGAAGTTCACACAGCACCATTCTCGCCTGAAAATATCTTTAAAAGTTTATTTTGTGACCCAGAAAGAGTAATATTTCAAACTCCGCCACTCTGTGTTCCTCCGCCACTGCCTCGTTTGAGTTTTGGACGAAATGCATTCTGGGATATTGCATTTTGTCATTTCGAGCTGATTGGAGACCAAAACAGCAAATCAGATTTTTTTTGCATCCAAGTCTGTGATTGGAAGATGTTGTGTCACAAATATAACGGTGTACAGAAAGAGTTGAGCATGCACGGGCAGAAATGTTGAGAGCGCAAGTGCAAAAACTGAGCGAGAAGGGGCTGCTATTGTGTGTGTGTGTGTGTGCGCGTGTGTATGGATAATAGCAAACACTGAACTAACCTGACTCTCAACATCAGCAAAACTAGGGAGATGATAGTGGACTACCGGAAACGACCAGTCAGAGAACACCAGCCCATCCACGTCAACGGTGTCAAGGTCGGGTCAGAAGCTTCAAGTTCCTTGGAGTCAACATCACAGAGGACTTCTCCTGGACCCTTCACACTGACACTGCTATCAGGAAAGCTCGCCAGCGGCTTTATTTCCTGAGGAGGCTGAGGAAGTTTGGCATGAACGCCAACATCACCTCAAGTTTTTACAGGTGTGCAATTGAGAGCTTGCTGACGAGCTGCATCACAGTTTGGTACGGAAGCTGCTC
>NW_005187441.1:3422837-3431798 GCF_000239375.1 Pundamilia nyererei | reverse complement strand
CTCATTCCTGTGCAATATCCCATCTGCCCTCCCGTAATATTTCTTTTCAAGATTTTCTTATTTAATCACTAGTGAACATATATTTATATTTATTGATACATATATATTTACTCATCTTTTCTCTTTTACCACGTCTCTCTAATATTTTGCTCCTTACTATTTTTCTATTTTTTATTACTTTATTTTATTATATTTTCTTCTACTGCATCATGCTGCTGAGTGACTGCTACTCGTCAAACACATTTCATTGCAATGTTGACCCTATAAAACTGAAATACATTTTTTGCACGCATTAATGAATTTTGTTCACTCAAATTTAGCTTTTCTTCACTCAAAATAAATTTCTTCTCAAAATGCAACACCTGCACCTGCAAATTTTTTTCCTCAAAATAGTAGCACAAAAATAACGCCATAAAATAATACATTATTGATATGTTCATGTCTTGAAATGATGATAATAATAATATATATTTGTTTTCGAAATGTTGAAGCTCTTTCTTCAGTAAAAAAAATATATACAAAAAATCAGATTTCAACAAACAAAACATACATTTTATTACATGAATATAGTAAGTATTCAACACCTCACATTGGAAGCTGCAGTTACTTCCAAAGAGGCTTATGAAGCGCCAGTGTTTTTGAATATCTTTCCATGAGCTTGGCACATCCAGAAATTTGGATTTTGTCCCATCATTGTTTGCAGATTTGCTCAGCCTATAATCTGCTATTGTGCAGTCCTCCCTTTCAAGAACCTTCAGATTGTTTTGAGGCCACTGCAGTGTTGATGTTTGCTGTCAGAGGTTAACAGCTGAGATATTTGGTTCAAAGATTGAGATCCTACAAGGTTATCGCTGCTTAAGAATTTTTCCAATGTTGGCTCCATCTATTCTTCCCTTGCATTCTGTAACTGAAAAGCTTACCACTAGACTGATTGAACCACTGTCATAGAATTAGTGTACACAGTCCCATCCAAACACACCAAGAACTGTGAACCCCCCCCCACTCAATGAGTATATAACTTAGGAACAACTTGTTAGACAATGTGGGCGTGGTTTCATACCACAGATAGTCCTCCATTGTATGACCAAGATTTACAAAACAGACTTTTTTTGTTTTTTAATTCAATGTGACCCAAAACAAGTGAGTGAGCCCATAGACCGAGCAAGAACTGTTTACAGATATTAGAAAATCAATTTTCTCATAGACTTCTAGAGGAAAAGAAGTCTTTCTGTAACCACAACTATCGCCATCTGCTGGCAAAATGTAGGTGGTTAGACGCTTGTGCATTGGCTTCCTTTTCCTTAACTGGAAGCTACATCCATGTTTTATTGTCTACAAACTCTGTCCAGAGGCATACCAACAACACCTACAACAAGTATACATGTTATGCACCTAAAACAACATAAAAGCTGGCCAAAAAGGGAAGGTACAGAGCTTCTTCCAGACCATGCATAAGTTTAAGGGTTGAACCAAAAGGTAAATGAAGTTGTATTTTGAACTGTGGCTCATGCAAAGACACTCCAGTACAGTCAAATAATGACATTAAGCTAATATCCTCAACAATTTCAGTAAATCATCTAATCAGCTTTAGTGAGTTTCAGAACAAAAAGACTCATCAACAATGACATAACACCATCCAAAAAGTAAGTGAAAAAAGTCAATATTGAAAATAAATCATAAATAAATATTTTTTAAAAATACATTACAGTCTCCTTAGCCTACGAGAAATTTCTGTGCATTTATTAACCTTAAAGAAAACAGACAAAAGCCAAGCCAACAAGCTTTTGATACCTTTTCTGGTGTCCTCATGTGAGCTCCTACTTAATTGGGTAGCTCGCAGACACCCCTGACTGCTGATGCCTCTTGCTTCTTCTACACTTTTCCAGCGTCTGCTCATGGGCTCAGCTCTCTTTGATCCCTTAGGGCTGTTTGCAGTGATCACTCCCTGTGCTCTTATCTTCTTCACAGTATGTTTTTAGAAGAAGCGAAAAAAGCTTACGCTGAAGTAAACTGCATTTTAACATCTCTCAATAATATTTATTTTCTGTTTAATATACCAGGTGACTATGTTCACTGTCTTTTGTCATCATCAGCTTTGTTAGATGTCACATTTGCATGGCAGCCACTCAAATGCATCTAATTAACAACCAGTGCTGTGAACTTTATCTGCACTCAAAGAGACAGTGGGATATCCAAACACCTTTCATTTGGAGCAATTCCTTTTAAACATTAGAAAATTAATTTGATCCTCAACACATCACAACACAACCTGCAGGAATGCTGATCATTAATCATGTTGCACTTTTAAGTTTAGTTGAAAAGAAGACGCCAATGTAGACACAGGAAACACCATCAGGTAGGATATACACACGGTAACTTTATTGAACTAGCTTGTGGTGAAACAGAAGGTAGCAAGGTTCCCTTGCGCTATAAATATGAACACCAGAAGAGTTGAAGTAAAAGCAAACCGAATCAATAAACTAAAAGGGAAAAACCAGCACAGAAGAAGCACAGAACATGGCAGTTGGGATAGACTATAGCGCCCTCTTCTTCTTGTTCTTGGTCCCCCCCCATGTCATCCCGAATCCTTAAAATGCCTCTGGGGTGTGTGGGGTGGAATATTGACGATATATTTCACCCAGCGCTAACAGTAAACACATAGAAATGCAGTTTCTGTTCATGTATATATATGTACTACTCTTATTAAACTTATACATGTACATGTTAATATAAAGGCATTTAGAGTGGCAGTAAATTTGCAGACTGTAAACTTGAAGGCAACACTTTCCTTTTCACCTATTAATGGGACTAGTAGGGAAATGCTGGAGACTGGAGTTTGGTTCTGTGGCATTAGGTAATGTATAATTTCTTGAATATGCGTATGTGCTTTAATTAAGTGGTATTTTACACAGTTACATGGGGATATATTCATTAGGGGAAAGTCTGCCCAGTGAATAAATGACTTAAGATTTTCTACTTTTAAAAAAGATAGAGTAAAGAATTTGCTCACCAGCACTTGCGGCACTTCAAAAACATTGCCCCAAAGGCTTAAGCAAGCTTGATGAAGCATTACAAGACATGTTGTTTGGTCTTTCCCTTGCCAAAAGTGAATAAGTAATTTTATGTTGGTTTAAGGTTAATATAAAACTTGCTTTTTACTTCTGAAAGGGTTTCTGTAATCATTATCAGCCATCATTGGTTGCTGCAAGGTAAATCAAAATCAAAATCAAAATCATCAGGGAAAAGGTGGAATAAGCCGTTTTATTTCATTTTCATTTATATATCCCTTCATCTTTTTTAACATCAGTCACAATGGTCCTATGAGCTAACCACTTAGCAACAGTGGAAAATTGTTTTTGAACAATTTCACTCCTGAAATAGCACTTTCCTGCCCTTTGGTTAGTCACTGAAATCTTCACTTATTTCTCTCGTCCCCCAGATTAGTCACAGCAGGTGCCTGTTTTACTCTTGTTAGGCAACAGAGAACAGACTCTCCAGGTCTGATGAATAAAAGACCTGCTGGGGTTCTGATCCTCATGGGTTGCAGACTTTCCCCCAGTGAATGCACACCTCATGGGTATGTGTGCACATACCTGTGTGAGAGTGTGTTAATGGATAGTATCCATACACACCATTATAGTAGCCAGGAGATTAGGTTTCCTTGGAAGTTCTTGCACACATACGATAAGATGTTCTCCTTTGCTGTCTTCACGTTTTGTGCATACTGTTGCTTTCTTCGGGACACTGCATGTAATGTTTTATTTATTAATTTTTTACTTTTTTTAAGTTTTTTTTTAAATATTTTCTAAAATTTACAAACTTCTAGCTGCAGAAGCAAGACTTGCTTCTGCACCACTCTAGTAAAATTTGAGCTTTTGCTTCTTTTATTCACTCATGCATTCTTGCTCTGCATGTTTGGCCGCTTTTCCTGTGCTGCGTCATATTCATTGACTTTTAGGCTCTTAAAATGGAACTTTTTAAAACACAGGTTTGACAGCATTTCATGTTGAAATATTTACATAATACTTCTAATACCCATCCTGCCTCCTGTGTACAGTCCCAGCAACAAAGTTGAGTGCAAAAGAAAATTCATCAACACTCAACCTTTCATGGACCAAGAGGAGCGTCAGTTTTCATCACCATTTGTCCAGGAGAGAGACAAGCCGAGGACAACCCCGGACCTGGGCCCACTGAAGGTCGCCAGGGATTGGCAGATGCAAGTGGACTTGGATCGGAGGCTAATTTTTCCCACAGAGATTGTAACAACTACTCTGCGACCAGACCATGTCCTTTGGTTTGACTCCCAAAAACTTGCATACGTCATTGAGCTGATGGTACCCTGGGAGGAAGCAACACTCAAGAATTTGAGTGCCAACTTGGCAGCTGAGGCAGAGGACTGGAAGAGGCTGGAGACACACGCCCAGGATTGATCAACCTGTGGTGGGCCTGCCTCAACAGGGGGTGTCAAAAGGGTAAAACATAACATTTGAAATTTCGCTGGTTGACTGATACAGCTGTCTCAGGGCCTCCTGGGGACTGTGCAGTGGTAGTGAAACCAAAAAGAGGAATGAAAGAAAAGAAAAGGAGGCCAGTGTTCCGCTCTTCTCCCCTCTGCTCTTCTTCCCTTTTCTCGGAGGCAGTGGGGAGGTAGAGCGTACAGCCTGATCCGGCGGGGAGGTGTGGGAAGCTAGATCAGGTGCCCCCCTTCCAGCTCTCCTCTCTGCTCTCTCATATCTTGTCCCTTTTGTCTTACTTCTCTCCATCACCTTTTCTATCCCTTTGAAGAAGTGAGGCTCCATAAATGTTAAAGAGGTAAGTATTACTTCTCAGTTATAGTGAATAGATAGAAGAAAATAAACTGTAGAAAACTAAAAAGAAGAAAGAAGAATTGAAATAACAATTTAACATAAACCAGACACACTCTGGGGCCTGATTAACCCTTTCAGGGCTTCCTTGGATGAGGGTGTCTAGTGTTAATTGCTGAAACACCTGATGAATCCAAGGTCCACTGCTAACGATGTGTCCCAAATTTTAATATGATAAGTTAGATTAGATCTCTAATTCCTAAACCTAACCAAGGAAGAAAACATGGCAGATTAGCCTTGACCGAAAGTTGAGGCACACAATGATGTGTGCCGCTGGTAAAGTTCCTGGGCTGCCTTTCCCCTCATAACAGTCATCTCTCAAGATCCCTCAAATTTAAAGCAGTGCAATATCAGGGATTGTAACATCTAGTCCTTTTATTGAATTACTCCCTATGGCAGAATTTCAGCTTTAGCGGAGAATAACAACAAATAGTGCTACCTTTGCTTTTTTTCACAAATCTCCCACATATTAAACTTAAAAATTAGGATCATTTGATTCAATAGAAAAAAGCAAAAGTCTTGAGTTGCCCCTTATTTCTTTATATTTTGCTAGGGAAATGGGAAATAGGTGCCGCGATTTCTTAAAATGCCCAAACATACTTGCAAACACAATAAATTAGGGAAAAACAGAATTTATTCTAACAAGCAAGAAAGCCAATCTTTGGTACGCCATGACTTTTTTCCTCAGAACAGCCTGACTTTTCTTAGGCATTCAAAGCTCTCTTTTAGATGTTGGTTTCCTTTTTTTCTGTTTTCTGTCAAGATGATCCCAAACTACTTCAAAAAAGTTGAGGTCTGGGCTCTGGAGACCCGTGCATGACTGATAGAGTTCCATTGAGTGTTTCTCTATCCAAGTGTGCTGTTACTGTATTGGCAGTGTGTTTGGGATCATTGTCATGTTGAAAAATGAAGCCATTCCAGTTGCTGTTACATGATGGTACTAGTCTGTGTTCATAATTTCATCAGTTTTGACAAGTTCTCCAACATAACTCGCTGAAATGCATTACCAAATTATGAGAGAGTCACAATGTTTTATAGATGGCTGTAGACACTGTTGTATCTCTCTCTGGACCTCCATTTGAACCAAAACTTATTGAACGAGGTCTTTTGGAGCAATGAATTTGGATTCATTGCTCTGCAGGACTTGGCAGCCCAGTTTTTGTGTAATTTGGTATTCTGCAGCCTTTCCCTCCCTGTTTTCCTTCCTTAAGAATAGCTTCTTGAGATCATGTCTGATGAGCCTTTAGCGAACATTAGCTGGATTAGGACCAGATGCATATCTGAGGTCCTGTCTAAGGATATTGCTTTCAGATACTATTCACCTACTGTGGATATTTTTTCAAGCCTGGAACTTGAAATTAAATGCAGTTTTGGTAATGCCTGAAATAACTGTTCACATAATTGCGTGGAGGGGTGTTAAGATGCTATGTGCTATGGTGAATTCTTCTATTAGAGTGCCATTGATTTTTTGTCATTACACCTCTAAGGTCTTAACCACTCAGAGTTGACTGTAATCAGCTTTTCTGGAGCCAAAAACTTTCCAATGTTAAACAAGAAAACCAGGGCTCTGTTCTGGAGAGTAGATTTAACAGCTGCTTGTTGGGCTTTCAAGTTATTAAGCGAGGTCATAGAATATTAAAGACTTTGTAAAAGTTTCTTTTAAGAACTCTTGCATAAAATATGGATGATCACAGAAACAAAGTACTTTTCCCTTCACCTTTTACCAGTTTTGAGCGTCTTTGAGAGTTCCAGTATACATAAACATGAGTTGAACTATGCTTTGACATCTCTGCCCTGTCATTGTTCTCCCTTTCCTCATTTTTTGCCGGGTTTGTTTCATGCTAATCACCTGCACCTGTTGAGAGGTGCTGCCCCTGCCACTCCCTATCCTTCTACACATGTCAGCCCCCCATTGAGTCTGTCGCAGCATAAATGCCGTGTAGAAAAATTATGTGGGGAACAATGAGGCATTTTTGCATAACTTTTTTATTTTGTTTCTTTTTGCTGACTTGAAATACAAAAATCCTAGTTTTGCTGTTAAGGAATGTGGGAACATTACAAAATCAAATTTGAGAGTTTAATCAATGTGTTACCATCATTAAAATCTGTGTACTGTCCACCAACCTCCAGTATTATACTTTTTTACTCCAAACACAGATCCAGTACCAGCTTTTCCCCCCCTTTTTTTCATCCTTTGAAATAATGAGACAGACTGCTAAAGCAGTCCAGATGATGTACTTTGTTGTCTTGTTTCGGGATCATTGGGGAAATGATTCTCTCCCTTGCCCGGATCACCAGAATGACCCATCTGTCATTCTGCATGCTCCCCCATCGTATGCAATTAGTGAGAAATTGCCAAGAAATCAGGATCTGCATTAATCTTCAACAGATAATCAAAAGTCTTTTGAAGTGTAATGAGGAGACAAACGTGATTGTGGACAAAGACTGTTATCTCCAAACCACTTATGATCTATTTATTCAGTCCTCCTACATTAAGGACAAAATAAATTATCAGTGAATTTCAAATCAAGCATATGATTTGGTTAGATTGGTTCAGACCAGGTTGATTGTTGCTGGGAGATGGGATGCAAATCTTATCCTTGTTTACTATTGTAATCTTTTGTTCTTGTTTTGCGCTTATTCTCAGGCCCTCTTCCAGTTTCCTTCCTGATTTATCTTGAAGGTTTGTTACTTATGTGGCTTTCTTTCTTTTTAGCTTCCTCATTTTGTTTCTTTTCCTGGCCCAGTTCATTTCTAGAGTTCAGCTTTTCCTTATTATTCCTCTTCCTGCTGTGTTCATTTGGTCTACTTTTCCCTCCTAAATCTTCAGTCTGCAGTTAGTTCCTGTGCATTAGGTGTTTTTATGTTGTTACTTATTAATTGGCATAACTGGTCTTTTTCTGTCATTACTGTGGAGGGCTTTCCTAGTATCTTTTAAGTGCTGATTGTAATGTTTGACATCCCACTACCACTAGGGGAAAAAATTATATTGCATAGGGCTGTATTTTACTGGGACACCAAATACTGATAATATAAGATATAAATTGTAAATCCAACAAATAATTGAGTAATAAAATCAAATAATTTTCTAATCCACTACTATAGTTCTGCTGAGCTTTTTTCTACTCAGGTCAGCAGAGGCAGGAGGAGGTTAGTGAAACACAAATGAAGGCATCGAAAAAAGAGGAAAAGGTTTATCCACATTTAAATCAAATATATAGATTTCTTTTTCATCTTCATGGAACAATTCTTTCACATCCATGCCAATAATTTCATTTTGCTGACATTTGTAAATCCTTAGATTGATTATTATTCTTTACACTGCATAGCCGGTGCTGAACAGGCCAATCACAACAGCTTTGGACTGCGGTGACCTGATCTGAAGTTAGATTTCTCGGGAAGTGTCAGGTTACAGCATAGTTTATGGCGTGGATTTCCATCTGCAGATAAATCAGGTGTCAGGTGTTGTCCGTATATATTTGCATTCATTTAAGTTGGACTAGACTGTGATGCAAACAGTTCAGTTTGCCAGGTGCATGCAACATTTATGACAGGTTTTAATGACAGCGCTGGTCAGCCTGCCTGCTCATTGTGCAGCAATTAAAAGTCAATAAAGGAGAAGAACAGACTAATAATGTTTTAAGATAAAACAGATATTAACAACGTTTAAGGCGGGGGGACATAATTTGCAGTTGACAAAAGGTGATAAGTAAAAATATCTTTTTGCACTAATAGCAATATTATCATGTAGCGAGTTAAGTATTCTGATATTATTGTGTCACTGTTCAATTTGGCCTGCTGTTAGAGTTTCATGAACTTTATTCGTGTGACAAATCTCCATTTGAGAGCCTGTTGTGCATATTCATTCACACACTCTGACATCCATTTATTTACTCTCCGTTGAGCTGTTGAGAACCTTCCGCCGTTTCATTAACATCCAAGGCTGCTTTTGGATTTTCTGGCAAACCAATTCTCTGTTTAACAATGAGGTAATAACACAAGAAATCTGCACCTCTGGGAAAGCTTGTGCATTTCTGTGACATAACTTTTAGTTACTTACTAAATAAAGCTTAACAAATTAATGGCCAATTAACAT
>NW_005187441.1:3400148-3422817 GCF_000239375.1 Pundamilia nyererei | reverse complement strand
AGTTAAGTATTCTGATATTATTGTGTCACTGTTCAATTTGGCCTGCTGTTAGAGTTTCATGAACTTTATTCGTGTGACAAATCTCCATTTGAGAGCCTGTTGTGCATATTCATTCACACACTCTGACATCCATTTATTTACTCTCCGTTGAGCTGTTGAGAACCTTCCGCCGTTTCATTAACATCCAAGGCTGCTTTTGGATTTTCTGGCAAACCAATTCTCTGTTTAACAATGAGGTAATAACACAAGAAATCTGCACCTCTGGGAAAGCTTGTGCATTTCTGTGACATAACTTTTAGTTACTTACTAAATAAAGCTTAACAAATTAATGGCCAATTAACATTAACAGTAAAATAATGACTCACATTTAATTACCCAACAGTTTGTATTTATTAAAAATGGTGCTGCTAAAGTTTTAGCAGTGATAACAAACTTTGCATATTGCATAATGCGTATTGGAAGCTTCACACTAAAAAGCAAAATAAAGGGAATGAATTGACAGACTAGAATAATTTTTAGAACAGGCAAGGAAACATCAGTTAAAGAGCCAAAGAAAAGTATGGGAAGTGTGAGACTTTTTAATAAAAAAAATAGCACAGCAGAGAGGATAAAGTTCGTGAAGAAAAAAAGTAGAAAATAAGTGAGGACTGAGGTTTTTTTAATGAATAAAATGGTTATTAAAGTTAATTACAGTAGAATGAACATAAAACCTACCAATAAAGCAAAATGTGCATGCAGTGATACGAACAGTGATAATTTATAATCAGTATATAGCATTTTCCTCTAGGGTATTCCTGGAATAATGCCTACAGCAACCATGCAAATGTGATAATATCATGAAACAAATGTGTTTGCCAATGCATAAAAAGAGATTTGGACCGTAAAAAGTTTCCATTATCTTCTGCATGAATGACAGAATTTGGTGGAAACACTAGTGGATTTCTAGTTTCCCCAAATGCACATAAATTATTGAATTCAAATGAGTTTTCATTGAGGATATGATGAATATCAAACGTCATCAGAAGTCGTAATGACTCATCATTCATCTCTAGTTCACTGTGTGCATTCTTTGTGATTATCAGTGTAAACCAAAGATTGTTTTTATCCTATCTAAGGTGAGATATCACACCTGGCAGTTAGAAAGACCATTTTTTTCTTTAACTAATGTACAAAACTTTTTGCTTTTTTGCTTGAGATGACATCCCACTGTCTACCATTTCTGCCCATTATTTACAAGTCACTGTTTGGACAATAAATTGTGCTTCTCTTGCAGCTCCCACTGACCTCCACAGAAGATTAAAGATCCTCTAAGATCCTTCAGTTTGTTTCTGCGTGGGCACTCTGTCACACAGATACTTTTGTCATCATTATTGTTCAGCAGGATCACATCAGTCATGAGCGGAGGAACCCACACTCTTGACTGATCTGTCCAGCACTGAGCTGTCTCAATCCGGGCGCGGAAATGTGAGCTGGAAGTACCTGATCAAAGCTGTTGGGCCAACTTGAGCTCCATACATATTTGTGTGAAAATTCCCCAAATAACACACTTTAGTCTGGTTTCAATTATAGGGAAATTTAAAATGCTACTAATGATTTGCATTCATTCAAGTTAACAAATAATGAGGACTTTACAGGTGCAGTTAATCTATAATAAAGTCAATATTTGTGCATTTACTGTCTATGAGCCAAAAACTCCTCTCCAGACACTTTTTTTTTCTTGCTATTTCTGGCTCTGTATGATGTCAGTTAGAGGGCACACAGCTTTGACAGTAAGCACAGAAGCCCAGTTCACCTGCTGTTCAAATCCTTTGGCCAACTACAAGGATTTTGAACTGGGATTCATGCAGAGCTTACTCTATTAAAGTTCCCATTCAGGATTACAGGGTGTGGCATGCATCTGGTGTCTATCTCAGTTAACAATGGTGAAAGGCATTGTACACCCTGGATAGGCTGCTAGTTTATCACACACACAGAGACAGACAGCCATTTGTGCTCACATTAACACCTACATGTTATTATTAGTAAATAATTTAATTTCTGCAACTGAACAGTCACCATTTTCTCTATGATAAATATTCATTTTCTGGAAGTGCTTTTCTAATTCATCAGCTACAGTATATACAGTACAGCTCTGACTGATTTCTACAACATTATAAAAGGCAATGAATTCATTACCTTTATTCACTCTTTTGTATCAGTTACTGACATAGGTTACAATGATACAGGCCAGCGGTCCCCAACCCCCGGGCCTCGGACCGGTACCGGTCCGTGAGTCGTTTGGTACCGGGCCGCAAGAGTTGAGGCTCAGGTGTGAAATGTATAGTTTTCAGGGTTTTTATCGGTTTTCAGTGTTATTTTGTTATCGTTTTTATCGTTAACTCTGTTTTCCTGGGTCTTTTCATGTGTGTTATGAATAAATCTTCTTTTTTTCGGTACCGGTACTAGTTTTATTTTGTTGTATTTATCCGCGACACCTTAAAGGCCGGTCCGTGACAATATTGTCGGGCATAAACTGGTCCGTGGCGCAAAAAAGGTTGGGGACCGCTGATATAGACTAACAAATGTGTTTTATTATTGGTGGTTCCTGGAGAGACTCAGTGAACTAGTACAGTACTCGTTTATGGAATGTATCTAAAAAGTTAAAGATTTCCCTAATTGTATTTCAAGATGCAGAAAATCACAAAATTAAGTCTTAGAAGATATCTACTAGGATTATCAGACCAACTTAAAACAATTACGGTTGTTATCCCATAGACTAGGAAAGTCAGGGCCACATAAGAGTCCACTTTGATCTTAAGTGGGCTGAATGAGTGAAACTCTACTCTTTCCAGAAAGATGGTTAACTTCACATTTAATCCCCTAAACTATGTTATCCTCCTAAGACTTGAACTCTTTCATGGCATGCATTTTTAATTTCTCTTTGCTATTTGGGCTGATTGGGACCTAATGAATGTAAAAACAAAGAATTACATGATTTTTTTAAACCTGATTTTTGTTTCTGAGAAAAATGAGATCCACATATGAGAACATTCGCTTTATTTCATTTCGATAGAACAGTGGCAGCATAATGTCCTCGTAAGTGGATATCAGGCTCTTGTAGATCAAAATTTATTATTTTGGTCTAGACAACCCAAAATGTGATGTCCACATATGTGGACGGCAGGTCCTAGGAGGTTACTGTAGAATTAAGAATTGCAGTTTCACCTAAATATTTCTACCTAATAAATGTGTAAAATTACAGAAAGAAATTACGGGCCTCATAATTGGCAACCCTGCCATAGACTGTATAAGACAGCGGTCCCCAACCTTTTTTGCGCCACGGACCCTTTTATGCCCGACAATATTTTCACGGACCGGCCTTTAAGGTGTCGCGGATAAATACAACAAAATAAAACTAGTACTGGTACCGGAAAAAAGAAGATTTATTCATAACACACGTGAAAAGACCCAGGAAAACAGAGTTAACGATAAAAACGATAACAAAATAACACTGAAAACTGATAAAAACCCTGAAAACCATACATTTCACACCTGAGCCTCAACTCTCACGGCCCGGTACCAAACGACTCACGGACCGGTACCAGTCCGAGGCCCGGGGGTTGGGGACCGCTGGTATAAGACACTGACATAGCTTCTATGGTTGAAAAATAAAGCCATTGATGAATGAACTGAACCTGCATTCTATCTGGAGGCCCACAAGCAATGATAATTGTGGTTGCAGAAGGACTGAATAAAAAACAGTCTATTTTGTAAATAGCAATTATACCATGTTTCTAAATTGTTTAAAAATAAAAAAGATAATTGGCTAACAGTTTACCAATCTCAGCTCATTAGCTGATGAGTGAGTGGTTTCACTGTCAAATCC
The DNA here is from genome assembly GCF_000239375.1 of Pundamilia nyererei. Lineage (NCBI taxonomy): Eukaryota > Metazoa > Chordata > Actinopteri > Cichliformes > Cichlidae > Pundamilia > Pundamilia nyererei. The sequence continues at coordinate 3,418,952 of NW_005187441.1, read as the reverse complement.
GCCCATGTAATCACACCAATATTTTTGCAACCAAGAAAAACTAATGTTGACGCTTCAGGATGAGAACTGAGAAGGCAATAGGTGATGCCATGGTAGCTATTTCCATCTGTTACTGTCTACAGCCCTTTTACAATAGGAATAATCCAGGTTGCAGCTTTATCTGAAACAACAAGTCCAAAGGGTGAGAGATTGAATTGTGTATTTATTGTTTTTTACACAACGTTTAAGGGTTAAAAGGTTTAAGGGTTTACTTTCTAGTAAAAAAAGTAAAGATAACCAAAGAAAATTCAAAATTGTCCTAGCCTAACCTACCTGGCCCAAGGACTGTTTTTCTCTACTCTTTCTTTATATCAACCTTATCTACTTCACTTTGTCAGACAGGTTCTATTCAAGTGATTTCTCGATTCAGCTGAACAATTGTTGAGCTACGTAATGAACAGCTGGATGGACATATAGAGATTTCTTGAACAATTAGTACAATATTTATAATTCATGCAGGTGAAAAAACATCAGCTTTAAGTGGATTTAAGACAGCAGTCTAAACAACCGCACCTGTCTCTTCCTCACTTCTCAACGTTTTTACTTCTATTGTTTAATCCAATTTATTCTAGCCCCGCCTCAGGCTATAGCGCTTTGAGTGGCTTATTTACCCAACTGGTGGAATTAGCAGTCAATGAGTATCAGAGTGGATGTATTTGAAAAATTCTAAAGTAAGGGAAGCATTTCAAAGGTGTGGAACCAGGCTAAAGTAAATCTGGATATCCCCACTAAAGATATGATGTAGTACAAATTACATTGGCTTCAAAAGCAGGCAGTTGCAGAGACACAGACACTGTTTCACTGTAGTAGAAAATGATTAATGGGAGAATTTATTAAAAAATTTGCCTTTACAAGGACTTGCACCCTGGGCTCATGTCCTACAAAGCAAGCTAGTTGCCTGATAAATGCTTCAACAACACATTCATACCAAACATATGGGCCTTTGGGGTTAAAGGCAAATGCTGTGTCAGAGCTTAATTCTCAGTATCGTATGCACTCTGCCCAGACAGAACCTTCAATTTGTTGATAAGATGTATGTCGAATGATAGAGGCTCCAAGGATGACTGACTAAAGGAGCTTTCCTTCCATAAGACAATGACATCCCCTCACATGGAGGTGCTTGTGAAGTCATTACTGCAGACTTTTTGTATAATGAAAGTGCCAAGTGCAAGGGCACAGAAATCCTTATATTTCAGTCAAGTATCATTGAATATGAGGTTTTTCAGGTCAAATGACTCTGTTTTGTACATATATCATAGTTATAGTGGCTTTGTGCTTTCTTATCTAACAACTCCAGAGTTTTAATACAGACTGAATGTGACCTATGTGTTATAAATCTGGCATGGGACCAGATAGTCAAACACTATGCATGGGAGGATCATTGTATTCTGAGTAGAAATGTTTGCAACCTTTGACACATTTAAAAGTGTTGTTCTGCAGGAGGATATTTAATGTTATATTAAGTATTTATAGCAGGACATTGTCTCCGTTTTCTTTCCAGATAACACTTGCATTTTGTGTACACACAATCCAAGACTGTGCTCTTTCTTGAAGGGTCAACATAAATACACATAAAGTCACATATATGCCTGTTAAAGTCAGTATAACCAAATACATGAAAATGTTTATTCCTGTGGCAGAACAAAACGCATGTATTTTTGAACTCTTCTTTGTTGTCTTCAGTGTCCTAAAATCTGGTTAGGAACCTGTCCTCACGAGACATTGCCACTTTTCAAAAAGTGCTTTACAATAAAAAAGGCCGCAAGGTCAAACCCCTTACTGGGGGATCACTTTAAGCCCAGTATTACTTGCCACAAAAGAATAGCAAGTAAAACAATTTACTATGTTCCAGAATAAAAGCTGGTTTCCTTGCAAGAATGGTATTTGAAGTGGAAAGCTGCAAATTCGGTGCGGGATTTTCGGCTGGAGTGCACCCTCGTCAAATTGGATTGCCAATATTGAAAGCCCTAGAATCCCCATCAAGCCTGACCTCACAGTCCAAGATGGTGGCAGTGCATGTAAAGAGTAGTGAAACTGTAAAACTGCTGCTTTTTAGTATTGTTGTGTATTTGTGCCAATAGATAGGCAATACACTAAACTCTATATGAACATACTGCATGAGTGCAAAAAACATGCGGTATGCAAAATTGCTAGTGATTGTTGGTTTTTCAGTACTTTTCCAACTTTACTACTATAATGCAGTCAACTCGGGAGTACTATTACCCCCACAGCTCTGACAACCAGCTTCTGAGATAAAGAGAACACAGCATCTGTTTCTCCTTCTGGAATACTGGAGCCTTTCAGGCATTCAACTTTGTTTTAATTTGTTTTGATTTGATTCTGATCCTGCATAGTCATTCTTTTCTGCAAATCATATGCAGTGTGATTGGTTAGCATTTATTCCTGAATTTTTACTTTAAAAAATTGTTGTTGTGTGGCTCTCCTTGAATGAATGACAGCACAAGAAGTTAAAACATAACCTTTTAACCTTTTAAACATCCAGCTTGGCTTGTTTTACCCTTTGTTGTTTAGTTTTATTGTTTTCAAGGCGTAATTTACACCCAAAGAGAAAATTAGGATTAAAAATTAGACACTTTGGCTAGCAAAAAAGGCCTAACAATAGATAAAATGTATTGATGAATTGAATAACAATAGTATCGTTTGGCCATCGTTTTTTTTTTTTTTTCTTGGTTAGGGAAAAGCAGTGCTACTGATAGGACTTACATAGTCATTTCATGTCTTCTATAATCATCCAATAGAGCCAATCAAATCTTAAAATATAAACACATTTAAAATGCCAAGGGCTTTAGAAGAAGTTTTCATACTGGAGAGTTCTGAACTGTCTTCACAAGCCAAGTCCTTCAAAGGAGTTGGCTCTGAAATGGGACATAACTAAAGTAGACCACGTCTAAGATGTTTGTAAAGTAGCCTAGAGACCAAAATCAAGCACTGCAGCCCAGGATATAATTATACAACAGAAGATTGGGGGCATTAGTTACTCATGCAGACAAAATAACTTGTGCAGACTAAAAAAAGAGATGACAGAGATGGCCGGTTGAGTTTTCCCAAATGGCTGGGAAGATCTGGACAGGGAAGTTAATGAGAAACACGCTCACCCTCCCTTCACAATTCCCATTGAGGTGTCCTTGAGCAAGACAATTAATCCCACCAGCTTCTGTGGAACTCCTCTGAGGCTAATAGTGGAAGACCGGTCATGGCGAGCAGGTCCCAGGTGTGAATGTGTGTAAGTGTATAAAAGTGAAGAGGGGCCATTCCCACAAAAAAAAACAGCATGCATGCTCAGTGAACCTTCTAGGGATAAGTGAAGGTTAGAAAAATCTATTTAAGGTTTTTTGACAAAGCAGTGTTGATCCAAAGTTGGTGGGGGTAGTCAGAGTATGTAAGTGGAACCAAAAAAGTCTACATGGCCAGTTCTGTCAAGTAACATTTCTGTGAAATAAATCACACATCTGCAAAAGAGTGTCATTTCAAGCAAACATGAAGGTATATCAGCACTCAGCTGACTGTTTCAAGACATAAAAAAGAAAAAGAAAAATGATGGATTGCACTTTTACTTTAAAGTTAAACTCACTTAGTTCAGTCTTTGTGCTGTTTTATTCAGCTTTTACAAGGTCAATTACATTGAGGCACTGCACCACATCCATTCATTCAAAGGGAAGCGGCAAAAAGGTTTCAGAATGACAGAAGTTGTGATTTGGAGTGACACAGGAGTGAATTAGAGGAGCCAGAGGGCAAATAGATGACACATGCAACTTGAAACATGTGTGTCAACCGCAATCTGCTTCAACCTGCTATTTTTTTAACCAAATAAAAGGTGTTCATTTCAAAACTCTAAGATATCGTCAATTATTAAGCTTGAAAGTCCTGTGCAGTTGCTAAATATATGCAGAAATACTTGTCATCATTCAGAAAAAACTAAAAAGTTAAAAGGTAATATATCACAGTAGAACGACTTTGGCTGGGGATTTTTATTTCCAAGATGTTATCTGGAGAGTGGTATTGATCAGAAAACCTGTTATTTTCTATTTAATTGTTTTATCCAATGGCACATTAAAGTTGTGCTTATTGCCAGTTTTATAATTGAAAATCTGAGGAAACAGTGAACCATACACGGACAAACTCCATAAAATGTTATTTATGTTCACTCACAAATTAATGTTGGAATTATTTATCAGACAAAATGATGCCACATATGACAAGCATAAGTGATATATGGCAGCTAACTTTTAAAGTTATAACTATTTGGACAATGACACATATGTCTGTCTGTCAATTTTGTGGGCTCCATTTATATTTAGGGGATTTCCACTCTAGAGGTATGTGCCACCCTGCCTTAGATCCGCCGCTGGAATTGACAGTTATTATGAGGGAATTTATGGCCTGGATCAAAATTAATCCAGACCATACTTTAAGTATATGAAATATGAGCACTTTGTATGACTTAAATATGTTTTATGATATATTATGCAATCTGTAAACATCATGACTGATTGACTAAAACTGTGAATGTTAACATAAATCAAGTAAACACTGCACCATAAGATGCCGAAACAAAATGTTTTAACAGTGAAAACCTGATCTTTGTTTTCTCCCAGTTCTCGTGCTGTGACCACACAAACCATCAAATTTAGCCATTTTTCCGTATATCAGTATAGCTGCTGTCCAGCCATTCCATATAGCCAACTCCTCCCCATAATGTGCCTGTTCCTTTTAATGAGATTGGAGATTCATGCAAATACAACATCAGCAAGGACCACTGCTGCCAAACCAACAATGCAACTTAATGCCAAGTACTCTTCATTACCCCTGTCTCTCCCCCCCTCCCCCCCCCGCTCCCCACATGTTATTGCAGTCACAGAATGAAAAATAATCAAAGTCTGGGAATCATTCAGGAATTTGCTGGCAGAAAGAAAGAGAGAGAGAGAGAAAAAAAACTACATTTTTATCACCCATCCCCCTTTTTTCAGTGTCTCATTCTCTCTCCCTGTTTCCCCTAGCAGTAAGAGTAAAATTATAAATCATCTCCCCGCAGACAAAATTTCATGCTTGATGGGTGAACAACTCTAGCATCTGGTGGGGTCCTGTGATGAGGTGCATTTCAAGCTTCTCCCTCTCCCAGCTTCCCCTGGGCTGATGCAGAGCATTGCTAGCATCCTGCCAAATACTACACACGTGCAGCTGAAACGATAAGACAAAAAAGCGAGAGAGAGATTAATATTTAACAGGGCCCCTTCTCGTCCCCGACCGGTTCTGCAAGTCGGATGTCGACGCATGTGAAATCTCTGTGGTGGGTTCGTGTCACATCGCAAAATGAGTGCACACCTGAAGGATGTTCTCTTCTGTGACTGCTCATGGGACCTCTGAGTGTATCCAAATGCGTCCTGTATCTCTTAACAACAAAACTGGAGCCAGTTGCTGTCCCTCTGGGCGGACATGCATGATATCAGTGATACTGCAGTGACATTAGTTTGCAAGTGAGTAGGTCATCCTTGTTTTAGTTTTCTTTAAAGTTAAAGCGAGTGTTGGATGTTGTAAAATTCAGGCAACAAGGAAAACCTTTCAAAATCATTACATAAACAAATAATCTTTTGGGATATTTTTAACCTGACTGATGGATCTTGTGATGTCAGGACCACTTTTGTGCTTCTTCAAATACAGGCTTAGGTTCTGTGGCTTGTTTTTAGTTCTTTACATGGTGTACTGAACTCTGGAGGAAGGAAATGAAGTATATTATTATACCAGTAAATGCCAAAAAGACTACCATAACAAAAATCTAGCTGTTACCTAATTTAAAAAAAATGACAGTTTTATTTAAAAAATTGAAAATATACACAATTATTATTTTTTATTTACATATATATTCCTTTATATTATTGTAAACAAATAAGAACGCATACAGAAATAATGTTTTATATAAAAATATTTATTTATTTACCAATTGTTTTAAATTTGGCAGTTTGCTTCTTCTACATCTACTGCAACCTACTCCACTTAAAATTTACAAATATGTGATGGTAAAGGGTAAAAAGATTCAATCACTGACTTAAATTTTAAAGAATGGATGATTTCGATTGTCCCTTGGTTGTACTTGGTCCTCCATACCCACCCAGTCCTACCAATAAATATTCAGATATTTATTCTAAAATAAATACATACATACATTTGAATAATTAAAGAGCAATTAAAGAGATTGACACCTAATTAGCAGCATTTTAAGGAAAGGTAATCTCTTCTCACAGGCTACCAAGTTGGACGTCTGCTGCATATTTAGTTCTAAAATACCTCAATATGTCCCCAGTTTGATAAAGAAAGCACAACTGTTGTGTCAGAGGCATGTACCAGTGTCGCCTTCATGGCAACATTGATTTAGGAAGAAAAAACAAAACAAATTATTCCGTTTGATTAAAACAGACTTTGCCTGTGCTGAGAGAAAAGTGCCATCCCGGCCTCACCTGTAGGAGCAGTGGGTGTGATGGCAGACATCATTAAGCTCGGGGATTCTTCATTTTAGTGGAGCTTGTTAAAGGACCATCACTCACAAGAGAAAGTGCTGCAATGCAGAAGGAATAATATGGCTGTGAGTATAGTTTCCCAACTGCAAGACCAACATTTCTTTGGATAAATTAGCTGCCAAAGCCTCTCTGCTTTTGTTGGAACAGATGGCACATTTTACTGTTTTACCACTGGAGGAGTTTTGTTGATATCTATATCTAAATAATTCTTTTAGATGGGATCTCCTTTTTTATCCCCACTCTTTCACCCTAAGTGGAAGGAAAAAAACATTCATTTAGTTTGTTTTGAAAGTTTGCTAAGCACACATTGATCTGAACCGTCCTTCAGTTTTTACACAGTCGCCATCCCAGATGAAGAGCGCAGGCAACAATAAAGTAGACATGTCTAGTGATGTAGCAGCATCTTTTTGGCAAAGACATTTGCTTGCCTAACAGCAAAAAACAGATTTTCTCAGAAGCGGAGGCATATGGTCGGCTCCTGTTTCGACAACAAGATGCCGTGTCACCTTGCTGGCCACCTGTAACCGGTGACCAGCCGAGAGACGGGGGGAGATTTAAGGTGATACAAGTATACACAGGCCGACATACATATTTGTTGTTTTTATTATTCCTGAGGCCATATGCTTATCTTTGTCGTGTCCGACGACATGTCACACACTGTGTCACCACGACCAGGCAAGCATGAAGAGCAACCGGTGGGGGTCAAGAGCACAGAAGATTCAGAAAAAAACACCACCTCTAACTCCTGTGGCTTTGCTCTGTCTCTCCTTCTCTCTGCTCTCCTCTATCCCCTCTTTTCATTTCCTTTCTGATGCCGCGCACGTCCCAGCGAGCGACAGCGATTTGCATGATGTGATCGGCCTCTGCCTTCCTGCAGCTCTTTAGAAGTGTGTGTGTGTGTGTCTGTGCTCACGTCTGGATGTGGATGTCTGTAATTGAGTGTGTTTGTAAGTGTTAATATGTAAGGGCTGACTGCCATGCAGCTTAAGCTGCAAGGGAAGGGTGTAAAAAAAAGAAAGAAAGAAAGAAAGAAAGAAAGAAAGAAAGAAAGAAAGAAAGAAAGAAAGAAAGAAAGAAATATGAGGAAGAGCCTATAGATATCTCAGAGAGCAATCAGAGAAATATGCTGAAAATCGTGACAGGCGGAGTGTGTCACTTGGCATGCATCTTTAATTCTGTGTGAGGTTTGGGTGTTGTAGCACTGCTGAGTTAAGGTGAGGTGTTTGTTGGGATGAAACTAGGCCAGGTAAGCATTGCTGTGGTAGCACACATGCACTTTCACACCTCAGGAGTCAAGTGAGGAGAGAGATCTCATCCGCAGCATGGCTGGTTCCTACTGACAAACGTTCAAGGGCATTTTGTGGATATCAAAAAGAGAAAAAAAAAATTACCCATAGGGTAAGTGCCTGGTCAGTCCAGGCAATGCTTTTCCCATTTTTTTTTCAAAGGATGTAGCCTTGGTTTCCTGTTTTAGCTCACAGGAGTGGAAGCTGGTGTGGTCTTCTGCTGCTTTAACTCATCTGCATTAAGGTTTGATATGATGCATATTCAGAGATGCTCTTCTGCAGAACTTGGTTGTAACAAGTGGTTATTTAAGTTACTTTTGCCTTTCAACTTCGAGCAGTCTCGCCATTCTCCTCTGACCTGTGACAAGAACAAGGCATTTTTGCCCAAAGCATTACCGCTCACTGCATAATTTCTCTTTTTCAGACCATTTCCTGTAAACCCTGTAGATGGTTTTGTGGGTAAAATCCTTATAGATTCGCAGTTAATGAAATACCCAGACTAACATCATTCAGTCACTTAAATCACCTTTCTTCCCCATTCTGATGTACAGTTTAAGTAGGTTTTCTTGATCATGTCTGATTGCATAGATATTATTAAAAGGGGAGGTTTATTAGATGGTAGTGAGCCCTGCTGGTTTGGAGACAGTAGCAGTAACAAAAGACTAGAGGTGGAGGAGTTGAAGGAGCAGGATGGACAGGAATAGAAATGAGTACATCAGAGGGATAGCTCAGGCTGAGCTTTCTTGGAGGGAAAGTAAGGGAGGGGAGATTGAAATGGTTTGAACCTGTGCACGGGGATAGTGGATATACTGGACAAAGGATCTTTCAGATGGAGAAGCCAGGCAGGAAGAAAAGAGGAAGAACACAGAAAAGATCCATGTAGTGTACTGAAGGTCGGGGTGACAGAGGAGAATGCTACAGATAGAGTGAGATGGAGACAGATGATCCCCTACTGTGATCCCTAATGGGAAAGGTGAAGAAGAAGATGTGTGTGCGTGTGTTTGCTATCAAAAACGTTGAAATGTACAGCGTAAGCATGTAGTTGTCTAATTCAGTTTTCTTTGCTCTGTGTTGGCAGAAAGGGGCTCACATTGGTTTACATTGGTGGTGGTGGTGGTGCCTCACTTGCATACATTATGGTGCTGCTCATGTAGAGCATATATTTAATAGCACTACATGTATGGCATTGTTAGTAACTGTGACAAAGATTAAAGTGGCAATGAGTAATGAGCATTAGCCGTTGAAACAATAAGTTGCCGTTTCACCGGTGTTAATTAAAAGGAGAAAATTGCAGTGTATGGAAAGAGCAGAAAACAATATAGGCGTTAATTTAATGCGCGAAATTAGAACACGCCAGGGAGTGAGCATTTTACAGGCCTCTCTCCTCACACCCACATTAGTATTGATTAGCATGCATGCAAATGATGCCTCTGACATTAGTGCTAACAGAGAAGGAGATGACAAGAAGTTAAAGTCAATGCGTACTTTGATCATCGTCATGTGAGCATGTGTCTGTATGTGAAAAGCGCTATGGCACAGACAGCGAGAAGCAGATACACAGCACAAAGAGGGGTTGCACGTCTTTGTTGATTTGTCACATTCGCCAGAGTAATGAGGGATTCCAGTCACAGGCGCTACCAGCGAGAACAGGATGCACTCTGACTGGGAAAAAGAGACATGGAAGAAGGAGATAGAGAAAGAAGTAAGGGAGCAAAAAAAAAAATAGGCAGGGAGGAATAAGTGGGACAGTTTAGGGGTGGAGGGGAAATGATTTAGGAACAAGAGCGAGAGAGATGTTAGTTCATGGTGGGAGGGTGGAGGAGGGAAAAGCGAACACTTGGGGGTAATGTGGGCGCAGTGATGTGAGGTCAAGTTTCCCGTCCGTGATGTGAGGTGGCCGCCAGCACGTGGTCGCAGCACGTTGCAGCGCGCCGTGAGGCAGAGCTAACACACTGGAAAAGAAGACTCGGCAGGAGGAAGCAGAAAGACGAGGAGGATGAGGAGGAGGTGGGGGCAAAGAGTGGATCGACTGTTAAAAGAGGACAGCAGGGCTCAGAGTGGAGTCCTCAGCTCTCTTTCTGCCGCTTTTCTGTTAGATCCCCTAACTGGCACACACTGAGAGCCAATAGCTGGGGCTAGTCTGCTGGCATTCATACCCCTCCCTACTGGTAATGGCTAGAGTCAAAGCAGAAGAAGAAGAAGAAACAGACAGAGAGACCACATGGTGTGAGGACATAAAATGTTAGCAAGTAATTAAAAAGATATCACATACATAGCGCTCATTCTGCTAATTGATTCACTGACTTAATTGACTTCCAATGAATATATAATGACAGCAGCTGTCATATTTTCAGTTTAAATGAACTCACGGAGCAGCTCTATCAGGAAGTCACTATGGATGGCATTATTAAAATACTTATTACATCATACACTGGAGTATTGTGACAGCAATGTAAAGCTAATCTTGTTTGCTAATGCTGTGTTTGCCATGGCTGTTACACAGAGATAGACTACTAAAGCGCTCTGTTTATTTTTACATACTTCTTGCTTTTTGGTTATTATTCAGTTTTGTGTCAGAGCCGAGTGCCACTGACTGCTCGGCACAGCTGCAGTGCTGTTTCACTGACTTTTCTATACTGCAGTGTCTATCCAATCCTAAATTAATCTATACTAACCACTGTCTTTACTGTGTTGGCAAGAACATTTTTGTTTTGTATGTTAGGGGGTTTGCAGCGGTTTTTAACATGCAATTAGCTTTTTGGATGATCATGATCCACCGAGCCAAAAGACGAATTAAGAGTATACAGTATATACATGAAATAAGAGGATAAAGCCTCAGACTCCTGTAGTCAGCGCAGAAAAGCCTCAACAACACTTCATAGTGGATTTTGAGCCTCTTAACCCCCACCCTCACTCAAAATAATAGACCAAAGGTTGTGTCAAGTAAGATTATTCCTCGGCTCAAAAAAAAGAGGAAAGAGAGCAAAAATGTGAATGTCATTTCAAAAGTAGGTTGAGCAAGTCAAAAATAGCTTCAAAGGCCTCAGACTTCAGAACAAAATCCCAAGAGTAGGTCTTCTGAGGTAAGAAAAAAAGTAAAGTTTTCTTTTTTTTTTTTTTTAAATGTTAAACATACCTAAAGCTCACTTTATATTTAGTATCAATGTACAGTAAATGACAACAGTCACTGCATGTTTTTAGTGTGAATGTATGGTAGTTGTTTGCACTGCTAGAATATTTTAGAGCTGAAATTGGTGGACAACACCATCATAATGTAAAGGACAGTATATATACACTATGTTTGATCTTGGGCTGTCCAAAGTCTCACTGTATATACACTTTATCCTTTGTGTTGGCATTGCACCAGAAAGGAGAGCAGATGTGGTGAATGTTTGCAAACAAAATAGAAAATTTTTGTGTCCACATTAAAAACCTTTCGTGTCACAGCCAATTTTCATCATTCAGGTTGTCAGATGCATCACACACAGTTGGTCACAGATTGTTGTTTACATTACGCAATTCAGGATGGTAGTGTGTCTGTAGCTGGACTAGATGCCCATGTGAAACCAGAGCAAGTAAAAGGGCTGAAATCGAGCGCTTCCATTGCTGCCCACCGGCTAAACAACCTGTTTGAATTTCAGCCAATGGGGCCGGGTTACAGTGCTGCAGCACTTGTGTTGTTCACCTGGGAGAGGGCAGATCACTGAGTTTGCTCTGGAGGACACCCTTGTTATGTTGTTTTCATTCAATCAAACCTTATTTATGATCCCATTTAATTATATCTACAGTTTACATTAATAATCATCTATCATGAATGATCACAATAAAGCCTCCCACACTTGTGTTGGATTCAGAAAAGCACAAGGGATTTATGTGACAATTTCTTTTTCCTTTTTTTTTTCTTTGTCACAGATAACAGTTACACTGTTTACCTTTTTCACCACTACAGCTGAGCTGTATTAAGTTACTGCTCAAGCAGGCAGAACATCCTAATGGCACCGTCTCAACTGGCAAAACACAGGGCAGCTTTTATTGTGAAGCACCCACAGGGAACACAGTGTGTTAGCACTGATCGCAAAATGTGACTTCAAAAGATAGCCATTTATGGTGGGTTTTTTTCTTCAGAGGGTCAGTTTATGTGAAGGTGAAAAGAGAAGAAGCAGAGAGCGATTAACTTCAGCGCTGCAGGTAAAAAGCTACAACTTCACAGCAAAGACATATTTAGTGTAGTGTGTAGAAAAATATTCACATATGCTGTATAAAGGTAGAGACCACATTTGCAATTATTAACAATTGACTTAGTTATTAAAGCAGTGTGAATTTCTTTGACCTGCTTCTGACAAAGCTCCTGTTTAATCATGCTGTGCTATAAAGAAATTGCAGGTATTATCAACCAGGACTGAAATGTAAAGAAAAATAACTTTGACTCTGTGAAACCTTTATAGCTCTGCACACTGTTACCTTCAATGTTTTCCTATTTTAGACTGAACATTAACTGTTTGTACAAGAGCCATCAAATTATAACTGCAGTGCGCACCAATACTTAGTGAGTCTCCTGTATGTAGTGGCGCATGGTCTATTTGCTTTTATTTAGAATCTTCCATGCCTCCAAATTATTATATAATTATATTATTTGCAACATAAGTGTATTATATATAAAAGAATGTTTCCATTTGATGTAATGACTCATCTTATGGTAATTTTCATCTGCAGTATTTTGGCAGGTCACCATCAAATCAAACACATAAGGATAGAGCCACTAATCACCCTACATGACATAAAGACCACAAACATGCTGCTAAAAGATATGTATGTGCTGCCCATAAAATCTTCTCTGATCAAAATATCTGAACGGGAGACAGAGTTGCAATTTCATACTCATTAGAGGTAAACCTGTTCACAGATCTGCCATTGCTGCCTTTTGATCAGATGTTTACAGTGTGCATTTGGCTCCTGCAATTTGGAGGAGTCAGCAGCAGCATCAGTGCTTTCAACATCCTTCACCTGCTCCAGCCTGAGTGTCTGTGGGACCAGTGCTTTCATTTGGGTCTGCTTCTGGGTTGGTTAGAAACCTGAAATATCAGTGCTTCCAAGTCACACAGGACTAGAAGTGTTTCCAGACCAGTTGTAACTGGTTGCGTGGATTTGCTGGAAGTCATTGGTATTTGCTGTAAAATTAATTGCCAGAGCAGACATTGAGAATGTTGTCTGTCAAAGTAGAAGCTGTGGCTTTGGAAAACATGTCAGTCATGAAGGAACTTGGAAAAGTAGCAAGTTTGACCATTTCCAAATTGCACTACTGCTCAATGGATAGTTAGTGAGTGTTTGCAGGCAAATCGGCATCTTCTATGCAAACAGGCAACCTTAGCAAACTGCTAGTGACCAATGTGATCCCAAGGTGGTTTGTGGTGCAGCATCATCTTTGAAACTGACTTCACCCAGTAACCCAGCAACCACTTGCCAACAAGAAGAGGAAGATATAGTTTTTCCTAGCAACTGGAGGTTGATAGGGGTCACCAGCTAATTTCTAGGCCTGTGTAACTGAGGCCCTACTAAACACTGTATATAAATAATACAGGTGTAGAATTGTCTTAGACCTGCAGAAAGATCTCAATTGGAATTGATGTCTATGAAAAAAAAAAGACTTTTGGCTCCCTTGCTCTATTATCTTACTAAAAGCAATTTTAGCAACTTAATTCATACCTTAATTTATACTAAAAGAACACATAGAGTCATAGGTGGATAAACCCAAGATATACCTATTAGCTAATGAACTGTGATTGAGAAGTTCTTGGTTTCAGTCAGATCAGCTACACGATTGTGACATCTGATTTCAAAAAGCTATGATGGTGACACAAAGATGCTCAGCTCTAGACGTCACCATGGTGCACCTACAAAGTACTCTCAAATATTCTCAGCTGGATGTTTTCAGCTGACAAAAAACACTTTGGTGTACACATCCCCTTTGAAATTTTCAGTTCATTTCAAATTACCCCCTCATGAATGCTACCTTGACACCCTTTTACATCTCCTTTGTACATATGGTAACAAGTGGCTGAATGAAAGTAAAGAAGCTGTCTGGGACATTTAACAACATCCTGACATACATAGGAGCTTAGCTGTGCCAGTACTGAAATCATGCAGCAGTGGTGTTTAACTTGTGGTAAATGCATTTACGCTTTAAAAAAGTGTGTTAACTTATAAAGATGTACTTGCTGACAAAAAGGTTTAGGCATTAGAAACATTCCTTGTCAAAATTGCGTATTTTCAAAAAAGAATCCAAAGGCGTAAAGGTGGAAAAATCCCACAAATTTCAGGTATTTCCTACCAAGAAATGGGATCTCTGTGGCACGCTATAATTTTTATTTCCAACTAATATTTTTGGACCCTCGAATAGTAGCTTTGCCTGATTCACAGCATAATAATCTTAATTTTTTAAAGATGGCTTTGGTGCATCAATTCAGTTCATCCTCTATCTGGAACAAGCTAGTGTACTGTTCTCTTCACACTTCATCTAAGCCAGCTTTCTTCAGACTGGATGTATTCTCTAAACGGAAGATTTGAACAGCAGATGGGTGGGCTTTATGCACTCAGAGCCAGAGCTGTGTGTCTCAGCTGACCATATTAGGTCATATATGTCCATTCAGTGACAACATACAAGGCCAAAAGTCTGAGACGGAGACTTTAAAGCAGTCTGCAGCCTATTATTTATTTATTTTTTTGGCTCATAGGGACGTACTTGCACATATAATGATGGCGTAGTTTAGAAATATAGCCACCTTTAATATTAGTGTGATAATATGTGCAATAAAATAAGGAAAAAGCATAACAGGTCCCATCTAAATGTTTTGTACCGTTTCATTTCTTGACTAACTGCTTAACTCCAATTAGACTAATTGCACATGAGTGCATTAAATAAGTACACTTGACAAGAAAATGTCAAGAAAATCAGACTTGCTTGACATGACATTTGCTGAACAAAATGCCAGCCCGGGGGCTATTCCAAATGACCATTTATTGAAGTTAATTTATTAATAGTTTAATTAAAATCCATTGTGTGTGCAAATACAGACACACCTCAGGCAGGTGAACAAACATCAAAACCCAGAACAGACAATCTTGGATTTTTTGTTTTTCTTTCAATACGTGACTACTTGCAGGAAAGCAAGATATCCAAGTGTTTCTCAACAAAAGACCTTCCAGCTTTTAATGGTTTCTGATAAAAAGGTCAGCCCTGCTAAATGCACGTTAATACTAATCAAGGGCCCTCTGCATGTATACAATCCCTTGGCACACACCTTGAGGAAGCGATGACAGGCTGTTATGACACAGTGTTGCTTCCTGGCAGCGTTATCTCTTGATTTCAGCAAAGGTTAAAAATGTCTGTTTCGAACTGTGCTTCCTTCATTTAGTTAACTTTTTTTTAAGACAGGAAAATTTGACACTGTTTGTCTAACTTTATGAAGGATCGGTGGAAGGAATAGATATTAGTGCAGCTAGTGTTACATGATTAAATAGACATCTAGTGTATTATAAGGCAAAAACTGTTGAGTAGAAAGCATTCTTTCTTTTACTAAAGATCAAAAACTCATAGATTGTGGACACAGAAAGAGCAACTGTATGTGTAATTAGCATTTTCAGAGCTTCACATCATATTATTATGCTATTTATGTAACAAGGGCCACTCTGATTGTATTGTGTGCGAATGTAGAAGCAGAATGTAGCAGCTAAATAAGACAGTAACTCTTTCCTCTAAAGTGTAATCACTGCCTTTGTGAGAATGTTCAATCACATGCTTTGCAATGTTTCTTTTGCCTAATAATCACAATAAAACTTGAAAAATAACAACCGCCATTTGTTTTTTTTTGTTTTTTTTTACTATCCTTGTCTTACCCTACAGTAATTATGAGGATGTATGTAATTATAGCAATCATACAGTTTTTCCTTAAAAACAACAGTGCTAAAAATGGAAATAAAGATTATCTATTGTCATCTGTAGCACGGATGATTTGGGTGTTCAGCAATCTTTTCTTTAAGCTGTCAGATCTAAAAACAAAAAGATGTGGACTATATTTTTAGACTTTGAAAGTTAAACACATAAGTTCACTTTGAAATCTTATGGAAAAATGACAATTTTTAACAACTCCAGCCCTATGATCATTGTGTCTTTTTAAGTACGCCACTTATAGCTGCCCGTGCTTCCATGGGCTTCCTTTGGGACTGTTAACAGCTCATTCTGCATATTTTTAATGGGGGCAATTTGTCAAAATTGAAGAAAATATACTGTAGGCCACCAAAAATTGGGCTCAATTTGTACAGAAAGCTATTGTAAGGCCTGAGCTGCACTCAGCAACCTTTTTAACTGGCATGCACAAATGGATCAGTTTAAATGATTTAATCACACCCAAATCATGCTACATGATGTGTGTAAAATGTGTGCTTCTTAAAAAAAAAAAACTGCCATCACTGATCTAAAGTGACACCAGTGTTTAATTTTGGCAAGTAGGACGATTCTATTTCCAACTCTAGTTAGGTGGGTGGACGGTCCCTTAAGATAAGTTTGTCTCCAGGGCCTTGTTTTCGAAAGCCTTTCTGGCAAATGTAGCTGAAATTATATAAAATTTTAAAAATTATTAATTAAAATAGGTATTGTTTCTTATGTGATTATGACCCTTAATTTGAAAGAACACTTAAAAAAAACAAATATTAGTCTATGACATCTGAATTATATAAAAAATAAAAATACAGACAATATAGGCTAGACATGCATACAGTGTATACAGGGAATTTACTGTAATTTCCTTCTAATAGAGAGGAAATCACACATGCAAGGTTTCCCTCCTTAGCATAAGGCCCACTGCCGCTATGATTTCTCTGGTAAAAAGCACATACAAAGTAAACACTACACAACAGTAGCTCTGCACAGGCTGATTTAAAAAATATCTTGATGATAAGAGCATAAATTCTGGGTTGTTTTTTTTGTAAATCAGCTTGTTATATTCACAGTCAAAGCAAGGGCATCAAATCATCAGCTAACAGTAAATAAAGAACTAGGTATGCTGTATTAAAGGATTCACAGTGATGAAACTTTTTTTTAAGCTAGCTCTTGTGGCTAGCTTAAAAAAATAAAATAGCACCACACACAGTATAAAACGTATGTGTAGCTTCTGGGTCAGAGAAATGAAGCCAATGCGGAAGTGCGTTAAACCTGCATGCTATGTGAAGGTCACTAGATGGATATAGCTACAATGTAGCTTGCCATCACCAGTGTATGAATGTGTGTGTGAATGGGTGGATGACTGGATGTGTAAAGTGCTTTGGGGTCCTTAGGGACTAGTAAAAGCGCTATACAAATACAGGCCATTTACCATTTACCATATAGCTGTGGCTGCAAACAGACTTATATATGTTTAGATGTTTAAAAGCTAAGTCACTCATTTTGGGTCAAATTAAACAAAAATGACATCTGTTTTATAAATCTTGGTCATACTGTGTTTTAAAATGGAGGATTATAAGTGGTATGTAAGTGTACGCTCATTACCTAAAAAAGTGTTCAGTCACAAGTCATTAGCCAGTGAGCATATAGTTTCACAGAGCTTTTTGTGTTTTGCATCCAAGATGGTAGGTAGGTGTTGTCTAAGCAGTTATGTACGGTGGCTGGAAAGTGCAAAGCGCAACAAACAAATTAAAAAACGGCAACAAATTAAAAAACGGCAACAAAATGAAAATCCACAACAAAATCACTCATTAGGATGTTTTTTTTTCTAATTTGCTATCACCTCAGAGTGCAGTGAAAAGAAAACTAATAGGCTATCTGGTCTTTAAGTGATGGCGTGATAAATCCTGCTTCCAGGCCTAAAGTAGTCTGCGTTTAATATGGGTTTTGTGTTGTTAACATTTTTAATGTTTTATATTGTGTACTATTTAATCTCAAAAAACTCCTAAAAACAGTAAGTGATCACTGTTGGCCTCCCACTGCTTCTATCACCACTAATCATTTGAAAGCTCAGTTTTTAAAACCTTACGATGTAGCTACAGCCCAGCCCATGCAGCAGTATATGAATGACTAATCCTATTCATCCTTGTGGATGGATTATCTCAGTTGTTCTCCTGGCTGAAGTTTGGTCCGTTTACAGCATCCTGCCATGAGATTACATTTGTTCCTGACCACCGAGAATCCTCACGATAACTTTTATCAAGTGGAAAAAGGTAGAGTGTTTATATTATGCTAACATAGCTGTGTCGCTAACGGTCATGTAGCACATCGTTATACACCAGCTAGCCAAACTTCAGTAACCCTACAAACGTCACTGCTGTTTAATTTTCTGTCTTCATTTATGTTGGAAGTGATAGCAGAGCTGTACGTTTGAATTTGTTTCCAAAATCCCTCAGTTAGGACATGCTATATTGTATTTAGGTGGAATCTAGCGATCTAACTTCCTGCTAATTTTGTTTTCATGGATGCCTGGATGATAAACTCAATTGTTACACATGGTGGAGCAGAACGCTGATCATTTTATTACAGATGAAAAACTTTAGATAGTTTTTCAACTCTCAGTGATCGTGTGATTTATGGACCTGCAGCGGAGTTTGAGCCAAGACACGGCTAGTGATGTCAGACTTAAAAGACCGGACAAAGAGTGATATGAACATATCTATAACTTACCGGAATGAAAATGTCTGGAGCACACCAACAGATATTTGGAGATGAAAGAGAACTGGATATCAGCTGGTCTCACAGCTGCTATCCAGACTAGACGCCTTCTTTTGGTAACATCCTATACATGATCTGCCTCATGTTGCTTCCAGGCGGGGAAAGAATGAAAATATAAACCATTTTCAACCTTATTCCCTTGCCAGTCGTGCGATCTAACTTTACAACCGACCGCACAGCAAGTACGAACCATAGCTGGTGTTATCCGTGTACTTTCGCTCCTCTTTCGCTA
>NW_005187441.1:3396579-3399284 GCF_000239375.1 Pundamilia nyererei | reverse complement strand
ACTTCCCAGCCACCGTAGTTATGTCTATAGTGTCTTTGTTTATATCAAAAGTACCATGGTTATTGCAGATACAAATACATATTTAGTTACATTTTATTTTCTAATTTTTCAATTTGTAGTTGTCGACAGGTCCTCTAGAATCTAGCAGGGAGTGCTGCGACACGCTTGGCACCCCTAATTTCCATGGCCATGACTGAAACAAAAACTTCTTAGCCAATGAATAGAGCACAAAACTAAATGTACTTGGTTACCTGTAAGATGGTTAAGCTACTGGCAAACAGAAATTCAGTACAAATGCTAACTTCTCTCACTGGAAGTGGAAAGCTCTACCCCTTCAAAGGATTCACTAATTTGTTAGATTACTTGGAAAAGCAGATCATTTCGCCTTTGTTAAAAGAAACAGGCTATAGTTTTATTCATTCTTGGCAGATATTTCTTTTCGTATGCTTACTTTTTCCAATTTAAAAACATCCCTGGAGAAACCTGCAAAGCTTGATGTATTAAAGGTCTTCTCACTTTTGTCTTTATAAGGCATGGGAAAGTATTTTACCAAAACACTTCATCAACACTGTATTTCATATCCTCTAAAATTGTGGAGGGATTAAATGTCCTCAAATCTTTTCTACTCTTGTAGTTATTGAGTCAATCTGGATAAAAGTGTCAACCAGATGCCTAAATGTAATACTGAAGTGTTCTTTTTCTCCTTTCCAAAAAGAGGGGGAAAAAATTCTGCAGATGAGCGCTGAATATCTTGTGTGCCATAATTGTTTTATTCGAAGTATTATTTTATTGGTAAATGAAGTTGGCTAAAATCACAGTCAAGTAAATGTTGATTGGGGTTTAATCATTTTCATCAATCAAAGAAGCATGTCTATCGTTTAATTCAGCCTTAACTGAGCTGTATTGGTGGATTATAGCAGGAGGATGGCAGAGGATATTGGGATTCAGTGCATGGGTCTCACATAGCCCACTGGAAGTCAGGGCATGGTTCAGCAGACAAACACATATGTCATGTCACGAGTCTATTTGCTGTGCAGTGGTGGAAAGGCCATAAAAATAACCTTTAAAAAAAGGAATTTTAGACCCATCACTCTCAATGTCAAAAAATAGGGAACAGAACCCCCCCATCTCCCAGATCTCGTCTAGCTTCATGAAAAAAGATGAGAATTAAATGTCATTCACAGAGTGGTTAAGAACAAGGAGAGTTTCTAAAGACAGCTTTGCAACCGAAAGGTGGTAGACAATAGAATTCAAATGTTTAAGGAAGAATATTTAAATCAATAACTTTTGTTTAAGTTAAGATGTAACCACACCATGACAGTTAGAATTTATATATGAGTAAACATCAGGAGTTAAACCACAATTGGAGGGTAGGCGATTTGAGCCCAGCTTCCCCTGTCAGTGTTAAATAAGATGGCAAACATAACGTCTGTTTTCTACTGATGATAGCAGTGGTGTGCTGTGGTAGGTGTGACTATGTGAATGGGCAAATTCTAAATTGATTAAGATAAACGCACACTATGTGGGGAAACGCCACAGTAAACAATGATTTTAAGACCTCAATATGCTTCTATTCAACACCACTCTGAGCAAACTGGATACACTCCTTCTCCTTTTATTAAAATTAGATTTCCTCTATCTCTAATTGCGAAATTCTGCTATTACACTCACTAAGTATTAACACCAGCGAGTACAACTACATGAAGTGTACTTTCACTACCTGGATGTTGTACTAGTTTTACAATTAAAAATGGCAAAGGACTTTTTAAATCTTATTGACTCGTTTGATCTTGTGCAACCTGTGTCTGTGCCTACACAAAAATATGGGCACACGTTGGATCTTGTTTTAACTCACAATATATCTGTCTCTAACTTAGAGGTTTGTGATATTGTATGGTCAGACCATAGGCCTGTCTTAGAAATACAGAATAAACTCAATAATATAAGCATACTGGACTAGGAAATATAAGATACACAGAGAACCTAATAAACAAACAACACTCAAAGAACCAAAAGACACAAAACAATGGGTCAACGGCCCAGGTACCCTAACAGGTGGCCGGACAACTGACCACTGGCACGGACGAGTCGGTTCTGGGGTCAGTGGTGGCGACAAAGCAGATCCAGAGGCCAACTGCATGAGCAGAGCAGGTCCGGAGAACGACCGCGTGCCAGGTGGTGGCGACAGAGCAGGTCCTGGGGCCAACCGCATGGAAAGCGGCAACGACAGAGCGGACGTAGATGAAAGACCCTTGGGCTGGCTTGGTGTGCTGATGGCGGGTTGGCAGGTGGCCGCGGACAAGCAAGCCATGCTGTCCTGCATGGCCTGCTCGTCCGGCATGGCCTGGCGAGACCAGAAGAGGCAGGACCAGACAGCGGTTTGGCAGCCGCAGGAGTTGGACCAGATTGTGGCGTGGAAGCCGCAGGCGGATGATCTGATAGTTAAGCTGTAGTTGCAGCCGATGGCTGGACAGACTCTCCAGAGCCCCCAGCATAGATCGTAGACTGCTCAGAAACCGTAGATAGCTGGGCGGACTGTCCAGAGTTGCCAGCAAAAACAGATGGTGGAGTAGAAGCCGCGGTGTGCTGGAGCAGCTTTCCAGAGCCCCCAACTGTAACAGATGGCTGGAGCAGCTCTCCAGAGCCCTCAGCAGAGACAGGACACTTTAGTTGGAGCTGCGCAGGGCTCGCAGCAGGCTCCACTG
>NW_005187441.1:3388827-3394044 GCF_000239375.1 Pundamilia nyererei | reverse complement strand
AGAGGCTACATATACTGATTCACGTACAGTGAATCAGAGGTCTGAAGTTAATGTCCTACATAGAAATCTAGTCAATATCTAACAATATTGACGTATACATAGTATTTGCATCAAGCTGTATACTTAACAAATAATTAATAATAATTATTAGCTAGTGTGACATGCAGAATCAAATCTTGGTGCCACCATGCAATTTCTTACTGAATTTGCATGATAGTACCAAACCAGTACACATTTGTGGTCTGTTTACCATTGTATTTATCTCATGTGAAAGCCTATGTTCAGCTGCTCAGTAAAAATAATTTTGACTCAATTTGAAAGAGATGACTTTGTTATTTTTAAACTGAATGGTAAGTAGACTTTAGCTATTAAATATTGAACCAAAGGACCAGAATTTCAAAGTCATCTCACTGTGACACAAAACTTTGACAGTTTTATGTGTATGTTGACTTCCATGGTAGATAACATAAACTTGCCACCAGAGCTTGTACCAGATGGCTTAATTCAAAGCCTCACAGTTCTAAGTGTGTGGTGACAGGCTGCCACGGTGGGCGGTAGCAAATTCTGCTTTAAGAACATGTGATGATAATCAGCAGGGTCCAGTTTAAAGTCATGGATGTAGGGGGGCGGTAACCCTGTTGCTACAGCATTAAAAGACAAGCAGAAAAACAGTGAATTACCTGCTTGCCATTCCACCTCATTAAAGCTAAAAAAAAGTGCTTACAGTTTGGAAATTCCCTCATCTGCCACTAAAGAGCCATTTTTAAGATGTAGTCATCCTCATTTTGCGGAGGAGTGGGAACAAACATTTGCACCACCGCTTTTAAATGGCGCTCTGCAGCACGACAAGCTGGTTGGTGCTGAAATCAATACCACTAAAATGAATGTCTTTTTCTGTCGTCTTTGTCACCCACACTTAGAAATGACTCATAGAGGGTGTGTGTGCAGTTCTGTGTGTGACTGAGTTAAACATGAATCATGACTGTAACATTAGCATTGTGGATGTGTGGCATTCTTGCTGCTTATATTCAGTATGACTAGTCAGACTAATATTACAGAGGTAACGTTAAATTTGACTGCTTTAAAAAAAATAAAAAAAATAAATAAATAAATATATATATATGTATATATATATATATAAATAACCCCAAGGCTGCTCTGTTATGACAGATTTTTATTTATTTTTTATGAGTGATTCTTACAGCAGTAATGTTCTGAGTTTGAATTTTCTTTTTCCCTTTGTGCCTCCTGAGTTATTACAGAATGTGGATGTATGCACTGTAACATCATCCACTAGTGTGATGTCTCCTATTTTTAAAATTGCATTTGCCGGCATCTTGTTTTTCTGGGGTTTTTGTTAGCACCACATGAAGAAATCAGCTAACAAGAGATAGCTTGATTGATTGCCTGTGTAGGGCTGTCCAGAATACCAGTTTTCGCTGGATTTGGAACGTCATTTCTAATCAGCACTGATAATCACTGATAATCCTTTGATGTGCAATTTAAAAAAAAATTAAGATTTGACTGACTTTACATAAGACTTTAATAAAGTAAATTTTTTAAGGTCTTAAGTAAAGGCTCTTACTTGGTTCGTCTCAGAATGTCATCTCTTCTTTTTGCAGATGATGTAGTTCTATTGGCTACATTGGGTGATGGCCTCCAACTCACAATGGAATGGTTCAACAACCAAGTGTGAAGCGATGGGATTGAGAATCAATCTGTACCAGTCCATCGTAATGAATTTGAGTGTAAAAGTGAAGCTCTCAGTTTACCAATTGATCTACATCCCTACCCTCAACTATGGTCACGAGCTGTGGGTAGAGACAGAAAGAATGAGATCACTGATACAAGCAGTGGAAATGAGCTTTCTCCTAAGGGTAGCTGGCCTCTCCCTTAGAGATAGGGTAAGGAATTCGGCCATCTGGGAGGGACTCAGAGTAGAGCCGCTGCTTCTCCACATCGAAAGTAGCCAGTTGAGATGGTTCGGGCATCTGACAAGGATGCCCCCTGGGTGACTTGTTCTGGGCATGTCCCATTTGGAGGAGGCCCGGGGCAGACCTAGGACATGCTGGAGAGATTAGATCTCCCCAATGGCCTGGGAACGCCTTGATGTTCCCCCAGAAAAGCTGGAGAAGGTGGCTGGGGAGAGGGAGGTCTGGGCTTCTTTGCTTAGGCTGCTGCCCTCGCAATCCAGCCCCAGATAAGCAGAAGAAGATGGCTGGATGGATGGACTTTACTGATCATACATATCAGAAATGGTAGCCCCATGTGAGCTAGCCTGCATTCTCAATTCATCAGGTGGGGCACTTCAGGATATTTCAAAGTTGAAGCTCAAAGACAAAGGTGGCCTAACCTCAGCTTTGTAAGAACCTCCCACAGAAGATAAAGCACCCAGAATAAATGACATCCTTCAAATCACTTCTAACAGCACATGCAAAATCGAATTTTCTCTTTTCATATACCTGTAATTCATGTTCAGTTTTCCTCTGTTGCTTTGAGTTTGTCAGTACTTATTAGAGACTGACAGATATAGGATTTTTAAGACTGATGTTGATGCCAATATTTGATGATTAAAAAAAAAAAATTATATTACTATGTATTGGCCAATATTATTTTCTGCTTCAGACACAAGAAACACGTGTTGCCACCGGGGAAGTTGAAAAATGCCCTCTGGTGGACGAAATATGTAACATTAACACTAACAACATTGCTAAATTATGTTGTT
The DNA here is from genome assembly GCF_000239375.1 of Pundamilia nyererei. Lineage (NCBI taxonomy): Eukaryota > Metazoa > Chordata > Actinopteri > Cichliformes > Cichlidae > Pundamilia > Pundamilia nyererei. The sequence goes on along the minus strand of NW_005187441.1, from coordinate 3,391,319 downwards.
CTGGTTTTTTTTTTTATTTTTTCATGTTGCCTCTTCTAAATGTGTATTCTGATAAATTGGCAAATAGCTAGGATCAGCTCATCCATAAATCATTCTGCCTTTCTTTTCAGAGTTCTTTTCATAGTTTTTTTGCAAGTCCATTGAAAATAAATACAAAAAAGTAGCTTAAGCAAATGGCAAAGTTAGCAACAGTGACCGGTTCCTTGATAATCACTGCTGGGATTAAAAAGGATATCAGGCATTCATGCTGAGATGGTTCAGGAAAATCTCAAGAATCGCAAAATTGAAAGTCGAATACCTACCCGCTGAAGGAATGATCAAATAGTGGACTACCTATGTACAGTTCAAGTATCACTGCATGGCACAAATACAGATACCAGCTAATTAGAGGTACAAAGCATACAAATACAATATTGCTTTTGCCTTACATGCTTGAGTTCCCTTCAGCTGCTCTGGTTTCCACCCAGCGTCCAAAGACATCCATAGTAGGAGAACTGTCCATTCTAAATTGGCTGTAGGTGTACGTGTAAATACCTGTCCATCTCATTGTGTTAGCACCCCTCGTGGGCCCTGTCTGCAGCCCGATGTCAACTGCGATAAATTCCATCACCCCATCCCTGCAGGGGTGATGGAATTATTTTCCAGGGAGGGAATAGAAGAGACTGATGGATGGATTATTTTCCTTTTTCATGTATTACAACATACAAAAATGCTTAACAGGATTTAACAAAATGTGTTAAGGATTCTGCCTGACTGAGCTTATCAGCAGTTTTAGTTTTAAATTCATTAAATGAGTTTTAAAAGAAACATGCCATTTTCATCTGCAGTGAGCCATTTCTACAACAGCTGCAGTTATTTCAGATTACAAGAATAATAAAAACAATACTACAAATGTAATGTGACTTCTCTGAAATAACATTCATGTGTGAAATGCACCTTTCTTTCCTCTCTTTCTTATTTTCTCTTACTCACACCCGTGCTGTCCTCAGATTAGAATTTTTTTAAGATTAACATTAAATACAGTTTTATAATGCAAGCCTCAAATTACTGTATTAATTAGCATAGGACTTTGATAAATCAGTCTGTACTTGTGAGAACAGGAAGATGTGGGTTTGAAAACCCCCAGTGAGCCACAGTTATTTGAAGACTTCCTTCTTTTCTATTTTAAGACTTGACAGTTGGAACTGTAACATGGGAAGGGCAAAAGGGCAGGCTGCAGTACAGTCGAGGAAAAAAAAGGAGTGTAACATCTTCAAAGAGAGAGCTTAAACCGAGAAAAAGTACGCACATTGATATACTTACATTGGACGGAATAGAACATCACTCCTCCAGAGCACCTGTTAACAATCCTAGATCCTTTTTTTTTTTTAAATCTGTGACCTGTTTGAAAAGTTAGTAGGAAAAAAAAATAGAATTCTGCAATTAAAAAACGTACTATCTGTAAATTCTTCTTTGAATTAAAATTTTTTAAACTCTTGTATGTTTACATGAATAACACAAAATATCTGTTGATGCCTATTACAGGTGCTCTTTCTTCCAGTCTGCCAAACTCTTTAACAGACATTGTTTACGACACTTTTAATTGGCAGGTGGTGTTATTTTACATAGCCATACTATCTGTCTGGCTCCTTGCCTATAAGTATTATAACTAAAAAAGCAAAAGTTGTGGATGTTGCTTAATAGTTCATTTGATATGTGGCACAGCGGGGCAGTGGTTAGTACTGTTGCTTCACCACAAGAAGGTCCTGAGTTTAATTTCACCATCAGGCCTGGAGCTGTTTGCGTGGGGTTAGCTCAAAACAAAACATTTCAGTTTTCTTTACTTTTAGAAAATCTAGTTACAAGTGTTTGAACCTTTGGGTGTAGATTATGTGTCTGTGTTAAGGCATCCTCTCTCAACGCACACTCTGACCTCAGTATGACTTCTACTCCGTATATGCACGATATATGATCATCTCTATGCTGTTTTAATATTTTGTTCTTTCAATAATTTAAGAACTTTCAGTAATACATGTACTCCTTGGCTATGCAGGGAAATGTTTCCAAACCTATGAAGCTCTTATTTTCTCTAAAAGGGTTATTACAATAAAAAATGTAGTACCTAATAGTGGATTATCCATCATCTCTTTCTTATCCAGGGTCACTGAAGCCTATGCCAGCTGTCATAGAACAAGATGCAGGTTACACCCTGTACAGGTCACTAATATATCACAGGGCTTTTAACATTTTACTGGAAATAAAGCTGAGCTCACGTATGGCTTAATGTCATTGTTTGGGCTTCTTCTTCTTATTGCGTTCTTGTTACTTTCCGTCTTTGACTGTTCCGCTCTTAATTTTATTGCAATATAGAGATTGACAGACCACGTGACTTTCGCGCATTGCATGCCGTTTACTCGTGGCAAAACAATCCAAGTACCTGCATCAAATGCAAGCATTTGCAGCACCGCAAAACGTTCATTCTTCGGTTCCAATAAATTCTTGCTTTTTCTTTG
>NW_005187441.1:3384455-3386244 GCF_000239375.1 Pundamilia nyererei | reverse complement strand
CCACAGGTTAACTCCTCTAACAGAAACACATCTCTGCTTTATATTTGTCCTTATCTTGTTTTTTTTAAAGAAATCTGTTCCCCTTAAGTCATATTGACTCTCTCTGACTTTGAACACCGTATTACACCGAAAATAAACATTTTATTCTGCCTCACCATCTCAAGTTTTGCAATGGCTTTGCATAGTTTATCAAGTAAAGGCAAGTTATTATAAGTTGGCTTTACTTTAGTATCTGTATTGGCAGGCTAAATATAAATACTAAAGGTAAAAGTTCTTGTTTGCCCAAGCTGTCACGAAGTGTCCCAATTTTTGATGTCAAACTTTCATGAAGTTAAGTTTTTGAGTATAAACATAACAAACCTTCAGCCAATACATATGGATTAGAGAACGATATTGTAAATGAAATGTGCAATTATTTTCATTACATCATCAATTTCAAGGACTAATTGGATGTTCTAAGAGCTCAAGCTGTCGCCTTCTGAGATGTTAAACTCACTAAGAAGAAAGAAAAATAAAATCTCACCTAAGTAGATCAAACACTCAAAATCACAGTCATACAAACTTTCTACCTGCTCTTATCCCTTCACTCTGAGCCACTCACTCAATTTTCCATCACTACACTGCCTTACCACAAAGAGCAGAGCCGATCGATTCCGTATAGGCCTTTTTCCTGCCCTGATCCAATATGTTTTCTGTAATAATACCAGGTAAGCTTGCCTCCTAAGTGGGGTAATATTGTTTCAACTGTCAGGCAATCTTCAATTATTCACAAGCAGATATTGCTTATTCATGTCATTAAAGCTCTGAAGCTTTAAAGCTGAAGCTTTGCTGCATTACTCAGCATCTGGAAGTTGGTAAGCGTTAAAAAGATATACAGATCTTTGTTTTGTTTTGTTTTTTCAATTAAACCATCAAAGTATACTCCTTGTGAAATAAATAGATGTGTTCCCTTTTAAATTAGACTTCTGGATGATCTTTGGTTGTAAGAAAAAGGCCATTGGAACAATTCGATGCAAATATGTTTCAGCTCTCTGAATGGGGGCTGCCAAAGTCAGTGAGTATCTTAATTTTGGTGAAAATTGCTGTCAGATTTTTCCTAGTTGCCCAACATTGTCTACACATTTTCTCTTATACATTTAATTAAAAGATGGAATTGCACTTTTTGGAGCATTTAATCATCTGTAGAGTTGAGTCCCTTTAACATATCTATCTATATTGCAGCACAGAGCACACACTGCTTCATCTAAACTATAGCAGCGTTCTACTCTTTTTTTGTCCATGGTGCAGTGCTTCAGATGCTATCCTTTAAAACCTAATTTTAGCAGATTTTGAAGTTTAACTTTTGCCTTTTAATGGTGTTGTTGATGGGCTTGTGTCTACTTAAAAAAAAAAGAAGGATATAGCGACAGTCTGTCTGTCTTTACTGGAACAATGTACATAAATTATTCAACCCCAAGGCTCAAATTCTGCTCCTTTCTGTGGAGAAAACAGGAACTTGTTATCTGCATTTTGGTGATTGATGAGTATTTAGTTGTGGAAGTTGGGAATTTATCCTGGACTCATATCCAAACAACTGCAAGTTTCAACATCATCCATTCAAACAACTATAGATAGGTACAAGTTATTTAGATATGTTACCACTTTGCCAAGGTCAGGAAGAAGACCCAGACTGTCACCATCAGATAAGAGGAAATTGGTTAGGGCAGGGGTCAGCAACCTTTAAGACCCAAAGAGCCATTTGGACCTGGTTTCCACGCAAAAGAAAACACTGGGAGCCGCAAATACTTTT
>NW_005187441.1:3382049-3383914 GCF_000239375.1 Pundamilia nyererei | reverse complement strand
GGTCAATAAAGAGATGCTGAAAAGCATGTTCATCGGGTCTGCCGTGATATGTTTACAATGGGACTTCTGCTCCTGAAAATCTGCGCACAGCGTCTGAAAATCGGGACTGTACGAAGTCACTTTCATCTTTACGCAAGACTGTAAGCTGTCATCTGTGAGGCGTGAGCGGTGTTTGTTTTTAACATAGTTCACAGTGGAGAATAGCTGCTGATATAATGTGGATCCGAATATCCATAATTGGCTTATCTGGGGTTGAAAGTCTCGATAAATGCATGGCTTTTCGGCGGGTACACTGGCTTCCACGAGTGTGACGCTTATTTTGAGAAAATAATAAAATATAATTTTATTTTTATATTTCAATATCACAATAATCTTCCAATTTAGAAGTACAAGTTTAAAAAAAAGAACTAACATAAATAAAATACACTTCAGATAAACCTCTGTTAGAGGTTCAAGATTTATTTCCCCAAACCACACGGAGCCGCACTATAAGGACTAAAGAGCCGCATGCGGCTCCGGAGCTGCAGGTTGCCGACCCCTGGGTTAGGATTTCCAGGCACAACCCAGGAAACACTAAAGTTCAAGTCAAAAATAGGTTCTACTCCAAACCTTACTTAGAATACAAGAAAAGCACTATAGAAAATGTGTATGTAGCACTTACGTGGAGTCTTATATAGTACCAATGCATAATTACCAAGGCAATGAGTAATTTGGGCTAGTATCAGAAGATTAAGGACTACTCTTAGAGCTCTGGTACAGAGAAATCAGACAAAACACCATTGTGTGGCTTAAAAGTACTTGAGTGATGTTAAGCCTTTTAAAAGAATTTTGTAAACAATACAGGATTACAACAGGTTTTAACAGAAGTTCAAGTATAAAAATTTCCACCAAAGTGGCAAAAAAATAGAATAAAATAAAATTGTGCACAAGTAAAAGAATTAGTCTTCTTTAAGTCCAAATGGTACCGGTGGGGCCCATAACAAATGGGTGTATTGCAATAGAGTCTGTCCAATGAGGAGTGTGTGTGTGTGTGATTGTCTGTCCTACCGCACTACTTATACAGTAGATGATTGTGGTCCATCAATGTGCAAATGAGTGTGCGTGTGTATGTATATCGTCTCCTAGGATCTTGGGTTGGCTCGCCATCCAGTGAACACTGGAACACTCTGGGTTCTGGAATCGCTGACCTGGCGTTTGGATTCGTCCCATATAAAAACCTGACCTATAAACAATGGCCAAATATATGTCACGAACAATTTAAGAATAACTCTCACGAATTAAACTAAAGTAGTGTCACACTGCAGTAACTATTATTCAGATCAGCTGTCATCAACTCAGTCATCATCAGTTCAGTGATTTTGCACAACATTAAAATATCAAGGTTCAGAGTTCAAAGTATCAGTGTTCAAAATTCACAGCTGTAACCTGCATGTTAAAGATTATCTACAAGGCTTCAAACATTCAGGAATTATAGTTACCATATAATTCACTTTCATGGTAAACATTAATTACATCCATCAAAATAAACTCACTGTGCATATATATATAATGACAAATAAATAAGTGGATCATTCCCTTCTAAGAAATGGAATAATATGCAAATGCTTATCAGAAACTGAACAAAGTGTAAACAATCAGGTTCAATAACACGTAAACAAAAGGACCACGAATAGGAGTATTAAAATGGATGTGCTTAATCCCGCTTGTACCATAGGCCTACTAGTACAAGTGGAAATACACTAAAAATTACCTCCAAGTATTCAATACTGAGCATTGTAAAATAACCGATTGACATCAAAAAAATTCAGCAGAAAGAGCATAAAGTCTGCTTACAATTATCTCTCATTAACTTATTTTCAGCCGCT
>NW_005187441.1:3374714-3380852 GCF_000239375.1 Pundamilia nyererei | reverse complement strand
GTATTTTTTTGCACAAATGAAGGTTAAAAAAAAGAAAAGAAAATGCTTTCGTTTCTTAAAATTTGGGGGTATTTTTGGATTTCTTAATCTTATACACCGTCCCCATCTGTCTCCTAACAGATGCATCCTGTATTACCTTACATTGACACATCGCCATGGAAATATAACCTGCCACCATTTTTTTCCCCTGGAAGAACTAAGAAAGGTTAACAGACAAGACATTTGATGTAAACACTCAAGGAGGAATACGACAGGAGTATTAAAGAGCCAGATCATGAGTTGGAGCCTTAGACAGGGGATTTACACATAGTATAGGAATAACCTTTATGTAATGAAGTTTTTGAACCTTAATAATTTCTTTGTACTCTGATTACGTTTCCTCCCCTTGGTTCACGTCTTTGTTTCTATAGTTGAATAATTTCTTTCAGTCCATTTACAATTCGCAAACATCCATAGAACAGTCCTTATGTGTGTCCTTATAAGTTTAAATTTAGATTTTGACTTTTGCAAGCCTTTCTTTTTGGCTGAAAAAGATGTACTGATGTACTGATGTGAGAGCAGGAGCTGCTTGCTGTCTTTATGCATGCACACAGGACACACCGTAACAGTCAAACATGGGGAAATGAATACCTCCTTTATTAGTATGTGTGCCTGTTCATGTGGCACTTCTTGTGTGCGTCTTTGCGCCTGTTCTAATAGGAATTGGTTTTGTGTGGCTCAGCCTGCGTATGCACAAGCATGGAATGTTGATTTAGATGTGTGCATGTGTGTGTGTGTGTGTAATGCATTTACGAAGGCTTCCTTCCTGCCTCCTCTGGGTGTCTGCAAGTGTGGTTGGTCTGAAGGAAACCTGACAGCCTAAATCACACTGAAGAGCCTGAAACAGATGTTAATTAGCTTTAATTTGCCTTTTGTTGTTCTGCTGCCAAGACAGCACCAAAGACGCTCCTCTGTTTTACTGCACTCTGTATAATGTTACATTATAGACTAGACCTCGGCTTCTCTCTTACCAAGAGAGAGGGGGAAAAAAGAAAAACATTAGCCAGCTTATTAGAGACCAAAAAAAATGTCGCAGCACAGTGTCACTTTATCGAAAGCAATGGGGGTTAAAAGAATTCTAAATGTAGATTTTATTCTCTTGGTGTCTTTAGGTTTGGGAATCTAAGTAGTTGGAATAATTATCTTTGGCAGAGAGCATTTTGCAGACAGACTTTCTGTGGAGGTTGTAATTGTTAAGCTGACTGACAGCCCGACTCTGTTATATCTTAAAGGTTTTCAGTCAATAGGGGATTGTTTACTAGCAATCAAAAATGCCGTCCATCCATCTGTCCATCCATCCATTGTCTTCCACTTAACCTTATCAGAGCCTATCCCTGCTATCATAGGGCAAGGGGCAGGGTACACCCTGGACAGCCAGTGTGTCGCAGGGATAACTGGGGCTGTGTGTTTTCTCCTTTCAAATGTAGTACTTCTTGTCATTTTGTTGTCCCAAAACTTGATATAAGCCAACTTTTCAGATATAATTTTCTTCAAAAGACAGCTATGGCCCTCTATATTACTCATCACATGATCGTAGTGGAGAGGGTAGTATGTCTTAGTGATCCCACGGCCTATGTTGCTGAGGCCTTTGGACCATTTGTCTTGGGACACCGTATCAATGGCAAGAGTCTTAACCCATAGGACTGACCTGGCTTCCTGTGGGGTCAACACCCATAGGAGGTACCGTGGGGGTTAGGGGCAATGTGTGTGGTCAAGGGTTGAGCCCATGTTTGTTTGCATCGTTATTTCATAACTCAGCATTCAAATCTTGACACTTAGCTCTCTCAGACATAGCTTTCATCAATTTACTCCAAAAAAAAGTGTTGTCCAGGATATTGATTACTGGTGTCCTACAAAAAAAACAGGTAAAACATTACTGTAGAAATGGCAGAAAACGTGTTCATCTCTGTAACAATGCCCAAGGCAAAGGTGACTGGTTATAAAGTGTTACTAATGTATTTACTAAATTCTATGTTCTTTGAAATCCAGTGTCACGTTATTTCAAAATAAATAATAAGCTAATAAGTTACATTGGAAACAAACAGCATTTTACTTATTTAGCATTACATTTAACTGTTTTATCTGCTCCCCTCACCATTGGCTTGCTTTTTTTCATCTTCTCCTTTATTCTTCAGGTTTGCTTAAACAGAATCATAAAAACCACTTGAAATGGGAGTAAGTGGGGTGAAGTAGGGCCCCTTAGGGAGGTCAGGTATCCAACTGTCACTGCAAATTTTGCTCATTGCCCTCTATCCGGTTGTTCAGTGATGACGCGACGAATCCTACTTCCGGGTCTAAGGTAGTCTGCGTTTAATATGGTTTTTGTGTTGTTAACATGTTTAATGTTATGTATTTTCTTCTATTTGGTCTCAAAAAGCTCCTAAAACAGTCAGTGATCACTGTTGACCTCCCTCGGCTTTTATTACCGCTAATCATTTATTTAAGCTCAGTTTTTAAAACCTTAGGATGTAACTACAGCCCAGCCCATGCAGCAGTATATGAATGACTAACCTCGTATTGTGGATGGATTATCTCAGTTGTTCTCCTGGCTGAAGTTTGGTCCTTTTACAGCATCCTGCCATGCGATTACATTTGTTCCTGACCACCGAGAACACTCACGTTAACTTTTATCGAGTGGAAAAAAAGTTAGCTTGTTTATATTATGCTAACATAGCTGTGTCGCTAGCAGTCACGTAGCACATCATTATATACCAGCTAGCCAAACTTCAGTAACCCTACAAACGTCACTGCTGTTTAGTTTTCTGTCTTCATTTATGTTGGAAGTGATAACAGAGCTGTACGTTTTAATTTGTTTCCAAAACCCCGCAGTCAGGACATGCTATGATATATGGACCTGCAGCGGAGTTTAGGTCCAGACACGGAGTGACGTCAGACTGAACAACCGGATAGTTTAGGGGCTGATCAAACTTACACTGCTCTATACATACAGTGGTTGAATACACTTTAACCGGGTGAAAAAAGGACGCAAACACACATACCAGAAACACTTGATAACATTGTCCGTGTCTAGGATTTCAAATCAACCTATCCAATTACCCATAAATACATGTGATTCATCTATAGATCAATATTTAAAGCTGGAAACAAACACAAGGGCCTTTGGGCACAGTTCATTTCCAAATGAGACACGTGCAATTACACGACTAACCGGGCTTACTTCTAAGCTGTGCCTGTGATATTTAAAGCATTCCTGTACTAATTTGTTGGAAGGTTACCGCTGTGACCTTGCTTCTAATTCAATCTCAGATGACTATCATATTTCAATCAACGTGTATCGGCAGACGGGGGATAATGAGCAGCGGTAACTGGATTAGTGTTGATATACTGATGTGGGAGATTGGACATGTGGCAGGCCAGTAAATGCATCCATATTGTTTATGAGAGCAGGATATGCAGTAACATGATCTATGGCAGGCTTTAGAGCACACTCCTCTGTTATGTATTGCTACTTTGAAACTGTCAGAGTTTTCTGTTTAATGTTGTAGGTGTCTACACAATGTGAAAACTCAAGTAATAACCACTTAAATGCAGAGATAGCAACTTATTTATTCTTATGCTTTTTAAAATATAATGCCTCTGTTTGTATGTATTATTACACTTGACTACACACAGTATAGATGACTAAAGTCAGTTGAGTACTGCTAATAAAGCTGTTGTTACCTTGAGTTACTTTGTGAGACTGTTAAGGACAATTCTTATTTTAATTACAAATTTCTTTAGTTTTTTGTCTTCTCTAGCTACTTCGCTTTCCATTTTCTCTGCTTTCCAAGCATTTTAGCTAACATTAGCTTCCCTGTTAGGATACCATCAGGCAGTATGTGTACATACTCTGTGCACAAATTAAGTATTGCATTTAATGTTGACACTGCTCACCTTTAATTACAAAAATCACTGATTAAGTTGAGTAAATAAAATAAGTGTAGCAAAGGATGATTTTGACTGTGATATTTAATTTGATTACTAATTATAACCACGTCAGACAATGTCACAGGCCTTAGAAAACTCTTCAAATGAACAACAGAAAAGAACCAGTTTAACTTTGTGTTTATCCTGCGCTTGATGAATGATTTCTTATTTTCAGTGTACAGTATATAGAGCAATGCATATAATACAGATTTGCATCATTGCTTCTGTAGTACATTTACAGGTTGTGGTTGTAACATGGTAGCAAAAAGTGCAATGTGCCAACAAAGACCAGAAGGATATTTGCAGCTACAATGAGCCATGATGTAAACACTGCTGGCTTTGAAATGGTAATAAAATAAATATGAGCTTAGGAAATGTTTTAGGAATGAGGACTCCAACAATAAGATTCGTTTCTGTCCTAGCAGTAACTTACATATTTCTGTTAATGCTTCTGCACTACATCTGTAAGTGATTGTAACACAGCTAGAACAGATACATGTCTTTAGATTTTTAGTAGATGTCCTTTGATCAAAAAAAAAGAAGAAAGATTAAATATATTGGGACATGTATTTACCAGTACAGTGTGAAAGAGCTGGCATTTACTTTTGTGGAACATGATCTTGTATTGATAGGCCCAGTTCTGAATTGTTTCTGTTTTTCACACTTGCAGCTTGTAAAATGAAATAGTCTTTTTGGCTCCACTCGTGTCTGTTGTTCTTGTTAAAATCATTACTGTCTGTGAATGAAAAATGAATGACCACAAATGCAAACAGATGGAATATATATATCTATATAGATATATATAGATATATATAGATATAGATAGATATAGATTTATATTGATAGATATAGATAGATATATAGAGATGTATATATAAGATAAATACAATACAATGTTTCAAAAGATGCTGAAAGGCAAGAACTAATGAGATCTATATTTCACATTGTAGACAAAAAATAAATAAATGGCCAGCATTAAGACAAATATTTTTTTCCAAAATACTTTAAAAAAACAACAAAACGAAGCAATTCAGGAGCTTCTTGTCTAATAACGTTTCTTTCCCCCAAGATGTCACAGTAATTAACTGCCATCAACATCAAAGCTGGCAAAGGAGGAGGGGAAAAGTCTGTCACGTCAAACTAGCTGTATAATGTAAGCTCAGTATTGCTCAGGAGTTCAGAGAGATGAAACTCTTTGAACATATCAGTAGATCTTAATCACTAACAACACACTCTTTTTTCTTTTGGGTGTGTGTGTGTGTGTGTGGGGGGGGGGGCTATACTTTATATCACAGAAATATGTTTTTGTTTTTTTTTTATATACAAAGCTCCTTTATATGAACAAAAAGCTAGACATTTCTTATACAGCTTTAACTGAAGTTGTGTATTGGCAAAAATTCCGCGAGACCACGAGATCTGATGCACAGTCTGACTGCACAAGTTACAATTTAACATGTACATCATTACACTCATACTGTATGAGTTAAACAAAGGCTGACAAAAACAGATAAGAAAAAGCACAACTTCTGATTTTCTCCACTTCCGTATTCTGGCAGGTCTCCACAAGGCCAGTCACACATCACTGGCATTCCTCCCTGTCCCTGTTAAGGAAGTCTGACATGGCATGAGTGGGTCTCACAGATACAGCCATGCTAATAACGATGTGGTTAAGTGCTAGGAAAAGCAGGGTTTAGAGTGCTTTGTACACTTAGAAGGCCTCTTTCCATGGCTAGCTGCTCTTTGAAGGCTTATGGGCTAAAGTGGCAGTGAGGGGCTGGTGATGCCAAGGCAATCATCTCTCCGAGTTGTACTCCTGCAGGAAAACGTAGAGTACTATCAAGGAATAAAGGGAGGGAGGGAGGGCAGGAATGACAGGAGGTCAGTGACTGCCACATCGCTTCACAGCACACATGTACTGACTGCTGAATATACTACAGAGTGGGATTTCAAACAAGTATTTCTCTGAAGGTGCTGAGAGCTGAAATAATGTCAGTACTTTTGTTCTCTCTCTCTCCTTTTGTATCATTTATCGATGCTCCTACAAGTGAAAATGAAGAACTCATTGTGTTCGGAGCAGACTGGTGGCCATTATGGACACTGTATACTGTGCAAAATCCAAGTTTCATTGAATAGACTTTTCTTGACTTTCAACCACATCTCTTGTTTTTTTTT
>NW_005187441.1:3363754-3374303 GCF_000239375.1 Pundamilia nyererei | reverse complement strand
ATACTTATGTAGTCTGCTATAAAATTTAGAAAATGAGCCAACAGAACAGTGGTAGAGCTATTAAAACAGGGGAGCCTTGTTAAGAACATTTATTTGGCAATTATTAGCTGTTGGGCCCATGTCAGGGGAGCAACCCTTCTGTCTTTTAATTGCTGTTTTAGCTTGCTATTTTTTATTTTATTTTTTTTAGCTAGATAGCTTCCCTTATCCAAGAAGACTCTCCTCAGTTTCAAGAGACATGCATATTGGGTTAACTGGCCAGTCTAAACTGTTCATAGATGGGGATGTTAACTAGAGCATGTAAAATGTTATTTAGTAAGTGTGTAAATGTAAAGTTATTGAAATATTACTCAGAAATTTTCATCAAAATTGACATGATAGCATCACATAGTTGTTGCACATTTGTTAGCTGCCCATCCATGCTAATCTTCTACTCCATCACACCCCAAAGGTGTTCTGTTGGATTAAGATTTGTTGACTGTGGGGGACATTTCAGTACAGTGAACACATTTTCATGTTCAAGAAACCAGTCTGAGAACATCTGACATTGTGCAGCCATTAGTACACTGTAGTTATTAATGGGTAGCAACAAACTCGAGTAGGGTCTGGCATTTAAATGATGCTCCACTGGTATTAAGATGGTGCCAAGAAAAAAATCACCCACACTACTGCATCACCTCCAGCAGCCTGAACAACTGATACAAGGCAGGATGGATAGATGCTTTCATGTTCTTTACACCAACTTCTGACCATACCATCTGAAAGTCTCATATGTGTGATGTGATGCTGACTACACACACCTTTTGATTGGATGACACCCACTGGTTTTATCTTCAAAAATATGCTGGTTTTTAAAAGTATATGTCAAATATTTGCTATAAATTCAATGTAGTGTGGCATGCAGAGGTAGGACCAAAATGCAGGACTCGGAAACCAAGGAATCAACTAAAAGAGGCAGCTTCATTGGTCTCAGTACTTGAACTCAAAAGAAAAAAACCTCAAAAGACTTAGCAACTATGACTTTACAGCTAGGAATTAACAAAGAAGCATGGAACACAAAGAAACACACAGCAAACTGGGGTGATGCAACAAACAGCAGAGAGGGACTGAGGGCTTAAATTCACACAGGATAATGAGAGGATAGGTAACAGGTGGGAACACAGCTGGAACTAATACAGACTAAAGGAAAAGAGGAAGCAAAACAGAACACAAGACAGACAGGACAAGAGACTATCTAAATAAAAGAGGAAGTAACAACACAGAGAAACAGACTAAGATACAATGAACTTGACAGCTTCTCTATTGCTGAAGTCCTTCATCAAGTTAGATGTGCACTTGTCAAGTTCTCTTCAAGCTTAGCTTGGAGTGGTACAGTTATTATCTGCTCCAGTTCTGCATGCATCTGTGAGGGATAAACAATGAAAGAATATAGATATTTATTGCATAAATAATAAACAAATCATGATGTATTAGTGATGTGTAATGATAATAACAATGAATGTTTGTTTTAAAAGGAATCATTTCAAACACACAGAGAATATAAAACAACACTCAACACTTGGGTGTCATCTTTTAAAACACCATTCGACAGCTATACTGCAACTAGATAATAAAGAGCCATGTATTGTTGTATTGTTGCCTGTCTATGAAAGTCATAACAAGTCATATCAAGGTTCAAATCTTCATAAGCCTGCATTACTAAATACTCAGTATTGCGCTTTTAGGCATTTGGCTCCTAAATTGTCAGTAACGATGGAATGGGCGAACTCTCACAACCGCTGAAGGACCTGGTATATAAAAAAGACAAAAAACAAACAAACAAAATTATTCTACAAAAATAACCAAATCTTCTAAAAGAGGTTCAGAGAATTTTGTGTACCCAAAGACTTCTACAGTCTTAGTAGTCTTGCATAATTAAACCGAGTAGATAAAAGAATGAACCAAATGAGACCATGGTGAGTATGGATTACATGTCCTAAAATGTCACTGTTACTTAACAGACATTGCAGAGAAAACAAAACAGGAATATACTGAAATGTCCTCTCAGTCTTCACATCGAGGATTAATCCAACTAGATTACACAGCTACATTAAACTATTCTTTGTATTGTGTCCTTTTATAAACTGTAGCCAGGGGGCATCTTTTGCAAAGGCTTTGGCTAAAGGACAAGATTTGCACACTTGGGTAACTGACTCATCAGGTTGAACACAATGGCTTTTAAGAATATAAGACAGATTGTTAAAGATGATCGGAACAGGTGGCCAGTTCAACAAATAGTGTGACCAGCAGCTTAAACTGATACAAACAAAATATGTTTCAATAACCACAAACCTCTGACAATGGACATGCGAGACAAAAATAGCACTGTTTTGCTGCTTGGATAAGAAACTGGTGTAAATTAATATCTATGCAACTTAAATTCTTAAATTTGTTGTAGCATTTTCCATTTCCAAGTGATTTTCCTAGACACTCAAAAAAAAGATTATTATTAATTCCTCTAATATATCAGTGAAGAAGAATTGTCTCTAAGGTTAACTGTGGGTGGGCAAATTTAGTGACATTGCGCTTTAAGTTACAAGAAAAAGTTACAAAAAGCGAAAACTATAGAACCCTTATCCTAAGATCAAGACTGAGTTTTTTTTATTTGGTGCTCATGCAAAACTTCAGTCAGAATTGAGAAGCAGACTGATACTAGTTGGAGTGAGAAAAAGGTAATAATTGGCTCGTATAACCGCAGCCACTGTTCTTGCCCTCCTTACAACTCTGAGCTCTGAATGTGAATGTCGCTGTAAACTTTTTGAGGTTTAACACAATTTCCTCAGCATCCAATGGTTCAAAGCCACTCTGGGATTCATCCTTGCCAGCTGAGCCTGGATTGACTTGTACATTATATCTGATTCAGGCTTGACATTATTTTCATGACTTCTGACTGTGAGAGCTGACTACAGGCTTCTTGACTCACATATTCAAAAATGTCAGCAATGTGGTAAGAACAGAGCAGAAAACAATGGCTGCCAGAACATGAAGTTTGTGACGAAAATTGGCTTCGGGCTGCGCTTAAGGAAAGAAAGGCAGTTGCATATCTGATGCAAGCATGACAAATTACTGTATCGTCATTCTGCTGGGCAAGGAAAGACATTTTCACTGTGGCTCCTTCTTTTTTAAGTTGACTCATTTTGTCATTTGAGTAATTTTGAATTACTGGATTCATCTGTCTTTGGTCTGAGTGTCATTTGTGGTTATCTGCTTAAGAAAAAAGGACACCAAAACATAGCTGAAGTACTGAAAAATATTTTTAGATACTTTATAATAATGCATTTTGTGCATAGGATTAAAATAAGTGAGTAAAATTGTTGAAATACTGCAAATGATGCATTCCTGAAATGTGGCAATGCTCGCAACATGAAATTTTTTTTTTTAAATGGTTGTTGCTATACATTTTTGGGCCTAGGTTTGACAGTTGAGCAGTTATGATTTTCCTTATTTTACATCATATATAAACTATTGGTTATTTCTATCTCAATTAATCATGGTCCATGATCTAGAATATCAAACAAGAGATACATTACAAAAGACAAAAAAAAAGACAAAACAATAAAACCTCAGAGCATTAAGTAGTTGTGAGATTTTCAAAAAAATATTTTAACTGACACACACCCTATTAAAAATGTTTCACAGTTAGTGATAATTTCAGAATGCTCCACAGTTGAATTTTCACAATAATCTACAGGGTGGGCCATTTATTTGGATACACCGTGATAACATGGGAATGGTTGGTGATATTAAAGTCCTGTTTGTGGCACATTAGTATATGTGAGGGGGCAAACTCCTGAAGATGGGTGGTGACCATGGTGGCCATTTAGAAGTCGGCCATCTTGGATACAACTTTTGTTTTTTCAATAGGAAGAGGGCCATGTGACACATCAAACATACTGGTAATGTCACATGAAAAACAATATATACTTATCGATATAAATGGCCCACCCTGTATAATAAAACATAGAAGACTTTGAAAAATGAAATTCTTAGTCATGAAACTGAAGACAATGCCATTAATGTCCAAATGTCATGCCTGATTGAGCAAATATGACAAGTTGTAGTCTAATTGCCACTACTGTGAAATTAATTTTGCTAAATTTTTGCATATTTATTATTTTCGAGATCTTCTAAACCTACTATTTCCTTCCAGACCTAGCAACCTAGAGGAGCCTTATAATGCTTTGTGGTTCAGGCTGCTCTAAATGTTTGGTTTTAGACAGTGTTTTTTTCCCCTTGCCTCTTTATGATGTGATTGAGAGCAGATGTCGACTGACTGGGACTATTTCAACGCTCACATAACAGTGTTGGGGAGTAACGGAATACATGTACCGCCGTTACGTATTTAAAATACAAAATATGAGTAACTGTATTCCGTTAGTTTCCATTTCAAAAGGTGATATTCAGAATACAGTTGCTTTGTTGAAATAAATGGATTAGATGGCGGTCTTTTCCTGTTTCATATGTTAGGCTGTGGTCTCTCTATTTTTGGTAATTCCACACCGGTGGAAACCCAAACAAAACACACATTAAGATGCTTTAATGCCTGTGTGTCAATCTCGCGGCCCATGTCACCTCTACTTGTGGCCATAATGACATGAAGAATTTTTTTTTTAAATTATTATTCATAAAATGATTTAATATGAAGGCAATAGGCAGAGTGTTACAGGCATAGCCCTAAAGAATGTAGCCTCATGGGCAGTGCAGTCCGTGCTGCAGGGAGAATGGACTGCCATACCCGTTATGTGTCTGTGATTGCGAGGGAGGGAGAAAAAGGAGAATAGAAAAGTATGAGTTGTCACCGAGCAGAAACGGGAGATGGAAGCATGTAAATATAATAATAACCAAGAAGAGTGCCTGATGAGCCCAGTTGTAAGTAAGCTATTAAGACTCGACTGTACGCTGTGTTCGTGTTTTCCTCCTAAACAATAAGTTCCGTTGGAGCAGCCTTTCAACGCTTCTCTCTGTCTCTCACTAGCAAAGTTGACCCAGACAACAAAGTAAAGCTAGTTTTCGGCTACGAACCCGACACGGAACCCAACTTTACTATGGTTAGGAGCTGCGGACCTTTTTTATATACGTGCAGAATAGTTTTCTATACGAGATCGCTGCAAAAAGTGCAGCCTTAACTAATGTCCACCCCACTGTTACTCATTTTATATTAAGATTTAAAAATCTAGTTGGTATTGGTATGGCGAGTAGCCTTCAGTAATAGTAATAAATCACACAGCAATAGTACATTCATGTAGTTGTAAAAAGCATGATAATATATTAAGTAATCCAAAGTTTTCAGAATATGTTACTGTCATTGAGTAACATAACGGAATACGTTACAAAATACATTTTGGAGCATGTATTTCTTAATCTGTATTGGAATACACTTTAAAAGTAACCTTCCCAACACTGGTCCCAGTCAATGGGAAGAAAACTGGCTTAAACAGAGAAGGGAGCCAAAATGACTAGTCTCACACAGCTAAGGAACTAAGGGGCCACATATTTGTCTTCTTTTTTCTGCTGCTCTCTTAAGGGGTTGCCACAATGGATGATACCAAGATTCTCTATGTTGCCGTTCACTACATCCATCAATCTCAACAACCTTTGCCCAATATATCAACTGTCCCTGCTTTACACGTGTTCAAACCATCTCAACCTTATCTCTCCGTTTAACCTCAGCTGTCCCTGTGACAAACTCATTTCTACTGATATCCATTCTGGTCACTTCCAATTAACATTTAAGCATCTTCAGCTCTGCCACCTCCAGCTCAACCTCCCATCTTTTTGTGAGTGCCACCTTCCCCAAACCATACATCGTAAAAGTTCTTACTGCCGCACAACCTGCAACAGCACTAGATTTGGAAAGAGTTTGAGGATTTGGAATGATTTTAGACAGGACACCTTTCCTGAGACAACGCCTCCCATTTGGCACAAGCTTTATTAAACTGTGATTCATACCAATAATGACGAATTATCCATCTATCTTTTTCAATTTATCCTATTTAGGGCTGGATGGGAGAATCACCTTAGACAGTTTGCCAGTCTATCACAGGGCAAGCATATGGTCCACTTTATGTGCTTGAACTTGCTACTTTGAGGGAAAAAATATGGAGAAAGTATTCATTGACAAAGCATTCATGTTGCTTTCCTGATATTACTAAATGTCTCTGAAACTCTCTGCATTTTGATCATCTTCTTTTACAACAACAATCCTTTCTGAAGAAGGCTTACCTCACCTAAACAAAAGCACAACAGTATGAAGCTCATCAGTTTTGAAACAACCACCAGGAGCAACTGAAAATGTGTTTCAAAAAGTCTGGGTAGAGAAGAAGGAAAGCCTGAACACTGAGAACTTTATGAATACACCACATACTGACAACATTTGGGTCTCTGTCAGAGATCCAGACTGATATTGTGTGCTTGAAAATTAGATTGAAAGGGTATGCAAATGTTGTTCCTTATTTGCATCATTCTTTCTTCCAGTCATGATGCAGACATTGTTATCAGTTTGAGCTGATGTATAAAAGCTAACAAAGCAGAGAGAGAGCTCTGAGGCATTTTGGTAAATGTAAATCCCCGGATTTTGCTTGTTTATTTTGCCGTGGCTGCTTTTCTGAAGTCATTTTTAAAATCTGCACAATCCAGGAAAAAAAGAGAGATGAAAACACTAAAGTCTCAATCCCACAAGATGATTGATAGTTGTGTGGTGTGGAATTTTCTCATATGGTGTTGAGGAACTGGGCACTGATCTCAGACCAGTCCTCCCACTCACAATATGTTTCACAAATGTTTTGCAGGCCATGGCCACTTAAAATAGAAATGCTGTTTGCACATAAATCCATGGGATTTTTAAGGGATGAAAGCTAAATAATGGGGCATTTGATAATTGCTATATGTGGATCTCATGGGAGGATATATTGCCTTGGAAAATTTCAATACTGCAGCAGGAAATAAAGGTGCTTATTCAGCATGTATTTAAAACTGGATGCACCCATATCAGGATTTTCCATATATACAAACTGTATTTATCTGTTTGAGTTTGTTACTTCCTGTTTTATTTTGAAGGCTATTTTCCTCATGTGTTAAACCAAGTACCCCTTGCCTTTTTTTCTCTGTAACATTGTCTAGTGTAAGTAACCTCTGTGTTGGCTGTAGGTCTTTGGTGAGTCCCCTTGTTGGTGCAAAAGGTACTATTTCATATTTATTACTAGGAGTCTGTTCCAAAACACTTAATTTCTCATTTCTTTAGTTAAATCTACAGAAAAACTGCCAAGTTTGACAAAGTGCTTAGGTTCTTTGCCAAGTTGTTTTTTATATAGAGTGGTACTTATATAACCTCATTCGCCAATTTACACCCAGTTATACAAGCACTTTTTTCTATGCTTTTCCTACCTGAGTGCTTTCTACCCAACACTCAGACGGTTGCATCACAGAGCAACTTGGGGGCTGTAGAATGGAGCAACCAGGAATCAAACCTTCAACCCTCCAATGAGTAGATGCTCTCTACCTCCTTAACTACAGTCAAGACATATATAACATGTAGACACAACACTGCTTGCATATTTTGGAGGAAAAAAAACACATCAAATGATCAGGTACGAAGACTGGGAGGGAAACACAGCCAATGTCCAAAGAAAAACTTTGAAAGACATTCAGAGAGATTTGAGAACTATTGTTCAGACCACTGGTTCTTTAGAAGCAAAATATAAAGAAAGGGGTGGCTCAAAACGTCTGCACAGTACTGTAGACAATGGGTTTTGCAGGGTACAGATATGTGTGGAATGTGAAAAGAAGAGACAAGAACCCCAATTGTGTTATTATTATTAATATTATTATTATTGTTATTTTTTATTATTGTCACTGTTAATGATGACTATCATAGTTTATCTTTTCAACTTTATAGCATATGAAGCTTTTAAAAAGCCCCCCCTAAAAAGATTTTATTGCATGAAAATCTTAACACATAGCATTTAAAAGTAGAAATTTTGCAGGAGCTGAGTTAAAGGCAAACCTGCTCTGCGGAAATCTCACATTCCTTTAAGCTATTTGAATTTTTTATAATACAACTTTTTGTTCAATTTAATTTAAGGTAAAATGGAGATTACTTAATATAGCAGCTAGATGCAGCAATTAGTCAAGGTATCAAATTGATGGCATGATATTGCCAAGTTGTTGTACAAGTTCATTTGCAGGTCAGACACACGCCTGCAGCCAACAAACTTGCAACACGCTCTCACGCACAGCATGCGCTCCTCATTTATGACGCTTTATGTCTTCTCTGCAATCCTCCCAAAAAATGAAGCTCATCTGGGGAATACATATTCAGAGAAATTACACATTCCGCAGGCGACGCCCACTTGATTTCCACTGGGTTTTGAAAAAATGAGAGTACAGAGGAAGCAAGGGAAGTGGGGATTGTGGGCACAATTAAATTATGCCTAATTACGAGAAGAGTCTATACCAAATTGAGTTGATATGCATCTTTCATGACTTAACTAGATGTCAGACAACGTATGTAAGCATTGCATTGTATCATGAGTTGATGTGTAAAGGTGATAGTGATGCACTTTTGATGGCAGGACTTAAGCGAGTGAGCCCAGAATTATCTGATCTACTAGGGTTGTGGCTGTTGTGCTTTGGCAGCTTTCCCAAATTTGGAATTGAGGAGACACAGGGGGAAGGTTGTTGTTATTGTCAGGGGTACCGTACCTTGTTGAATCTGTCACGAAGCCAAAGTATATCAGAGTACAAGCGAGGACGTCATTCTGAATGTCATTTTTAATTGAAAAATAAATAAGAAGTGGCATTGCCTGCAGCTACAATTCAAGCATGCCATCACTGTAGTATCATCTACAGTATGTTGTCCAAATTAGTATTCATCAAATTGTCCGGGGAAAATCCCTGAATGGTTTTGATACTGCGTACCAATTTCACACCACTGCAAGTATCACTCCCTGAAGTGAACACTGTCCTTTCCTTAAAAGGAGACAAGTGACGTTATCTGACCCCAACACTGACAACTGATGAAGACTAGCAAAAGTGTTTATAAACAATCAAAGATCCTGTCCTTCATGTTGGTGGTTCAGCTAAGCAGTTATTAGAAAGAGCTCCAACTTCAGGCACACTATTAGAGGACCAAAAGGTAACCTCCTTCAAGGTGTACACAGCAACCTCCGTGCAACCAGGAAAAAAGAAAAAGTGCTGGTTAATAAATGATTTTACGGAACGTTTGCAGTCTCGGACCAATTGCAAGTCATTGCAGTAAACATCTGGTCACTCAGCGGTTGAACATGGGTTACCACTATTGGCTGCAAAGCAACTACAGAGTTCAATTCAATTCATTTTTGTTTATATATATATATATACCACCAAATCACAACAACGGTGACCTTAAGTTATATCGTAAGGTAAACAGCCTACAATAATGCAAAGAAAACCCCAACAATCATGAGTAAGCACTTAGCTAAAGTATGAAGGAAAAACTCACTTTTAAATGGAAAGAAATCTCTGGCAGAATCAGGCTCAGGAAGGGGCACCCATCTGTTGCAACCAGTTGGGGATGAAAGGAGGACAACAGGACAAAAGACACACTATGGAAGAGAGTCAGAGATTACTAATATCGGTAAAAAGATTACTGATGAGCTTTATCCAAAAGGTCAGTGGCCTCTCGCTTAGAGATTGGGTGAGGCGTTTAGGAGGGGGCTCAGAGTAGACCCACCACTCCTTCACATCTGACCAGGATGCCTCCTGTGTGAGGTGTTCCGGGTATGTCCCACTGAGAGGAGGCTATCGGCTGTTGTTCACAAGTTGGAGGAGGTGGCCGGGGAAAGGGAGGTCTGGGCTTCTCTGCTTAGGCTGGTGCTGCCGCCCTGGATAAGCGGAAGAAAATGGATTGATGGATGATGGATGGCATTACTAATGATTAAATGCAAAGTGGTGTATCATTACATAGAGGATGAGGATGAAAAAAAGATAAGTGTAAAAGAAACACTTAGTCCATTAATTGGACACTCCCAGCAGCCTAGGCCAATTGTAGCATAACTAAGGGATGGGTTCAGGGTCACCTGATCCAGCCCTAACTATAACCTTTACCGAAGGAAGGTTTTAAGCTTAATCTCAAAGGAGACAGACACCCTAAGTGGTTCCACAGAAGAGGGGCCTAAAAGCTGAAAGCTGTGCCTCCCATTCTACTCTTAATATCCAAGGAACCACAAATAAACCATCAGTCTGAGAGCAAAGTGCTCTATTGGAGTGATATGGTATTGTTATGTCTGTGTAAGATAACATGGGGGCTGATTATTCAAGACCTTGTATTTGAAGAGAAGGATTTTAAATTAGATTCTAGATTTAACAGGGAGACAGTAAAGAGGAGCCAATATGGGAGAACTACACATTCTCTTTCTATTCCATGTCAGTACTCAAATCAAATCAAATCAAATCAAATCACTTTTATTGTCACATCACATGTGCAGGTACATTGGTACAGCACATGTGAGTGAAATTCTTGTGTGCGAGCTTC
>NW_005187441.1:3339183-3353293 GCF_000239375.1 Pundamilia nyererei | reverse complement strand
CTGGGCCTCTTTGCTTAGGCTGCTGCCCCCGCGACCCGACCCCGGACAAAGCGGATGACGATGGATGGATGGATGGATGGATGGATGTTCTGTACTTCTGCACAACACGGATGTCAGCGGTTATACACAGATTGCAGGTTTATATGGAAGAACAGTTCACAATAAAGCTACTTTGGATATACCCTTCACTCCACCTGAGTCTCAGTCCTCAGGACCACACACAGTTCCAAAAAGAGGCATTTACCCTTATATCACAAACATATTCACTCTTTTTCAGCCTCCCTGAAAATTTTTTTACCAGTCTTGGTAAATGCTGCTCATCAGTGAAATGAACTAGTTGCATCTGTTTGTTTATATTATTATATATTTATATGTCTATGTACTATAAATGTAGCATTACCAGGACGTCAGAGATTTGATCATTTGAATGCAACTACTGCTGAAATTAAGCCCTGCTTGTGAAACAATTTGGTCTGTCTATAAATATCCCCCAATGATGAGCTGAGGATTTAAAAAAATGGAATAGCTGCAGCTATTCAAAAGCTATTCAGTGGTCCCTTTGGGATGACAAGACTTGTGTATTCAGAGGTGTGGGAACATTCAGAGCTCAGCTGAAAGTAAGTAACAGTAGGAGCATTTTAAAACAGCGCCATGGGTTTGAAGTGAATAGCACTCATAGCACTCATCTAAGGCAAGAAGCATAATAATCACTTTTAGAACAGTCTGCCCATGTCTCACACAATGCAGTGCATTACCATCCCTTTCTTTAGGCTTCCTTTATTGCTTTGCCAACAATTTACCCATTTTTCCCCTCGGTTAAATAAAGCTGATTGTTCCATGATACACAATAGCTGGGTAAAAAATAAAAATAAAAATCAATACATAGTCCATTTTAAATGGCTGTGCAGGGGTGCTGTAAACACATACTACAGAGTGGCATTTAATTGCTGTTGTAAGGATATAGAAATGTGGAAAATAGGCTATAAAGCATCAGAAGACAAGTCATAGCTCCTAGAAGGTTAACCATGAAACTAAGCCAAATCAAGTGTCAGTTTAGGTTAACAAGCCCTCACAAACGTCAGTTGCCTTTGTTCTTTTCCCACCCTAGTTATTTTCTAATTGAAATCACCTCAGTCTTATTGTCCATAAGCGAGAAAGAGAGAGAGGAGGGGGGGGGATAGATAGATAGATAACAGGTTTTAAGTCTGTATTCATATAAGGGTTGATAAGTGTTCTTCTAGAAAGCCCCTTTCAAAGTAAAACAAAAAATAAACTTTATATAGGTTGTTACAACTTTTTACATTAACAGTTTCTTTTTGCGCTTTAAAAACACAGTAACAAAATAGAGAATGACAAAGTAAATTACTGTTATTGAAGCTGAAATTGGATGTAGAAGTGTATTGACAAAATAGTCAATTAAATGGTAATAATTTAACATAACTGCTCTCTAGGAGACACATGGATAATGTAGTGAGTTTCATGTAGACTCTGGCGAGGGCATTATTCACTGTTCTGGGTTTGGAAAATAATCTGCTTGGACACAAGCTTCCAGCGATTTAAAAATCAAGTGTCATCTGAAGCTAACAAGCACTCCGGACACAAGTTGCCACTAATACATAATTTACCATTTCTTCCGATGTTTGCAGGTTTCTTAATGTGAGGAACATTTATATCACGGGCTGTCAAGTTTTTGAGTGCCAATTTAGGCCTGGGTGTCTGAGGTCCACACAACAAAAATGTGCACACTTTTTGTTAGTGCGTACATTGTGTCTTTTCACAGAGTGGTAAAGAAGCTTACAGCAGTTTTAAAGGTGGAATTTCTTGACAGTGGCTGTACTTGTTGTTGGGAAAGTAAAGCAGAAGAATTATAACTGAGGAGAAGTGCTTCTCTGGTCTTGTTCTGTCCTGTTTTATATTGTAAGAAATGAAGTATGGCTGCTTTAACTTTCTTGAGCAGCTGTGCCTACAGATCTCACTTTGAAAACTCTGGATGTCCTACTTTTGTTGTTTGTTGTACTCCGACAGCATTGCATCACAGAGATTGGCAGAAACTCTTTACCAAGCACACCAAGCGTACACAGGTAAGCTCAATTTGTGCGTCTTGTCCACACCTTAATTCACTCAAAGCCGGATTATAACCTCGGCTCAGGTGAAATGACCGGGCTGCCCTGACCGCTAAATCAAAGGTAAGCCCACACTTGTGTGTGGCGCAAATCTCCACAGACAGAGTTCATATTGGAACAGCAATGGCGAGGTGACAGAAATGTTGAACTATGTCAAAATTGGCATATATTTTTCCCTGGAAAAAATATTCATCGCTAATCTTAAAATATTCATACCATGTTGTAGCTGTAAAGCGAGTTTGACATTGAGAGGTAGTTGGCAGGATTCCATTTAGAGAGTATGTAGGAGCTCTGTGGCCATCAGCACAAGACGGCTGTAATGCATAACAGCAACACATTCACTTTCAAGCTTACATTGGTGTTTCACCCCCTGTGTGCCTATGTATGATGCTTCACGGGAAAACTGAGCAGTCTACACTCAACAAAAATATAAACGCAACACCTTTGTTACTGCTCCCATTCCCCATGGGATGGACGTAGAGACCTAAAATTCATTCCAGATACACAATATAACCATCCCTCCCAAACAGTGGTTACAAATCAGTCCAAATGTGTGGTAGTGGGCACATCTGCTATATTGAGATAATCCATCCCACCTCACAGGTGTGCCACATCAGGATGCTGATCTGACATCATGAGTAGTGCACAGGTGTACCTCAGACTGCCCACAACAAAAGGCCACCCTGGAATGTGCAGTTTTTTGCGCTATTGGAGGTCTGGGGACCCAGAACCGGTCAGTATCTGGTGTGTGCGAGGTTGTTGGATATTCGTGGGAACTGGTACACGCTGTCGTATACGCCGGTCAAGCACATCCCGAACATGCTCAATGGGTGACATGTCCGGTGAGTATGCTGGCTATGCAAGAACTGGGACATTCTCAGCTGCCATCTGCCCTGAACAATGTGAACCATGATTCATCCGTGAAGCGCACACCTCTCCAACGTGCCAGACGCCATCGAATGTGAGCATTTGCCCACACAAGTCTGTTACGACGATGAGCTGGAGTCAGGTCAAGACCCCGATGAGGACGACGGGCATGCAGTTGAGCATCCCTGAGACGGTTTCTGACAGTTTGTGCAGAAATTGTTTGGTTGTGCAAACCAATTGTTCCAGCAGCTGTCTGGGTGGCTGGTCTCAGACGATCTTGGAGGTGAACCTGCTGGATGTGGAGGTCCTGGGCTGGTGTGGTTACACAAGGTCTGCGGTTGTGAGGCCGGTTGGATGTGCTGCCATATTCCCTGAAACGCCTGTGGAGACGGCTTATGGTTGAGAAATGAACATTCAATGCACGGGCGACAGATCTGGTTGACATTCCTGCTGTCAGCATGCCAATTTCACGCTCCCTCATTGCTTGTGGCATCTGTGGCATTTTGCTGTGAGACAAAACTGCACATTCCAGGGTGGCCTTTTGTTGTGGGCAGTCTGAGGTACACCTGTGCACTACTCATGATGTCAGATCAGCATCCTGATGTGGCACACCTGTGAGGTGGGATGGATTATCTCAATATAGCAGATGTGCCCACTACCACACATTTGGACTGATTTGTGACCACTGTTTGGGAGGGATGGTTATATTGTGTATCTGGAATGAATTTTAGGTCTCTACGTCCATCCCATGGGGAATGGGAGCAGTAACAAAGGTGTTGCGTTTATATTTTTGTTGAGTGTATTTCCGCTTGATCTATACTAGGTTTTTATAGAAAAAGCAAAGCACTGACAGATGACTTAAATATAGGATCTACAACGTATGCTGGTACACATTTCTTACCACCTTAAATAATTAACTTTAATTAAATTCTACTTTGAATTATTAACATTAGGCAGTGATCTGTTCCAGCATGTTGGAGCTGTGGCAGTTTGAATCCATGCTGGCACTAACAACACGCTCTCACATCCTCGCACACAAATGCATACCTACTTCTACATTTATGCTATACACCAGCCAAAGTCCGTAGGTGTTCTTTGACTTGCAGGTGTGAGATTGTGAATGTGTCCAGCATTCGCTTCCTGCTGGGAACAAGCATGTGTTTTGGCTTAATTCAACCCTAATTACATATTTATTTTTATTTTCCCAGCTCAGCTTGATCTTTACCAAAGAACCATGGTTATTAAAATGTGCAGTGATGGGGGAACAAAAAAATCACCCCGTAAACAGTTGTAGGAGTGTACTTGTTTTAAATGTATGCACAACTAACGTTGTTCTGAAATTAAGCTATGCTCTTCATTTCTGAATATGCTTATGTTGTAGGGAAAATATATTGCATGTAAAAGTGAAATATATATAAATGTGTAAATACACATTTTTTTTTAAAGCTGAGATATTAATGGCAGCACCAATGCTAGTTTTGTCTGTTACAGCTTATATAAGGAAAATGTAGCACTCTAAAACTAGAATTCAAGTAAAGCGTTAATAATACAGTGATTCTTCAACTCTAATAGAGAAGATTTGCTTGTCTCTTTTCAAAAAAAAATAACAAAATAAAACCAATTACTGGACCTTTTATCCAGCAGTCAGTTCTGTGTCCTAAACAAGCTGTTTTAGCTCCCTTCCCTTTAAGGCCTTTAACCCAACTTTCATTTGATTGTATTTGATTGTCTTTACTTCTCCAAACAGAAATTGGTTCTAGTTGGAACTGCCTTTAAATGTGCAAAGCTTCTGAAGACACCCCCTAATGGTTTTTTTTTTTTAATTCTCAGATTGAAATGTACGGTGTGCCTGAGAGGTTAAATGCGCCGCAAATTAAGAAAATACCAGGAACTAGAAAAACTCTGCAAAAGCACACTATCACAACGGAAGTTGAATAAAACACAACTGAGACAATAAGGATTTCTCTGTTTCTTTTGTCTTTTGTGTGCTTTTGCAGCATTTTTCTATTTGCTGGTGTTTTCTTAAGTTGCATGTTTTAGAAGTCACTGTTAAAATTGAAAATACACCCATTGCCTTTGAAATCATAGGTGAGCCATTCAAGTTCAATGATCAGGACACGACAACCGATGTGTTACTTTGAACTTGTGGTTCGCCTCTTTAAACACTGCATCAAATGTCGTGTTTTTTTGGGAACAGCGTCTTCTCTGTGACGTCAAACAGATCAAGGAGTAGACAAATGGGTCATATCTAATACAGTATGTCCATACACAACTGTGGCATTATTTATGTATAAAAAGCTTTTCTTACAAACTCAGTTTGTGCATATAATAACCTCACCCAAGTGACAAGAGTTGTGTGCTTCATATCCAGGGGGCTGAGGCTGAAAACTGCCAAGTCACACCTAGCAACAATACTCCACAGTGCTCCAAGCACACACATATGCACACAAAAACACAAATATAACGCAAAGACACTCTTAAGTATTTCATAGTGTGTGTTTGTCTCTGTCCAAATGCTTCATCGTGCAGGTGGGCATAGGCACAGATTAAAAACGAGCAACGTATCAACACAAGGCTATACCCCTGCCGTTTATGTTTGCTGCACAGGCTTTTTCTTCGAAGCGTTTGAAAGCCAGTGGGTATTATTTTTAATGATGGTTTATTGAAACTAATCTGCCACCCTAATCAGAGGGACTTTTGCAATCTGTGTGTCTGGCACTTTTTTCTGTTTATGCTGCTGGCTGTTTATGTCATACCTAAAAAGTATATATCAGCCAAATGCATTTTCAATCACTCACAAAATGGATAGGAATAATTACGTAAAGCCTCACGATCAAGTCCAAATGTTGCACTCACCTTGTCTGAAGGTCACCAGGAGGGTTGAGATAATGGAACACAATGAAGCAGATACAGCAGAGACTACATCCAATGATACTAAATGACTCATAGCGGTGACAAAAGGTTTGACAGAGCAGGTTTTTCACTTGGATTCATCTGAAAAGGCATTTCTTTTGCTTTGAGCAAACAAGTGAATCAATTTTGTAATCTTTAGGGTAACTCACAAACGCTTGCACACAAATACATAGTACCGTCACTGATTGTAGACTTTTTTTCCACCCTGTGTTTGTTGTTTATCTCTTGAAATTGTTAAATAAATCAAAAACTCTTTGAGTTTGTTGTTGGCTGAAAATGTTGACACTAGACATTTACTGATTCCAGCATAATGGGCAACTAGAGACAAAAAAAATAGAAAGAAAACAACTTGAACTCTTCACATAATAAAACAGGAAGAGTGGCAGAGGCACACGTCTCCAGACATTAAACCAAATGGCAAAACTTGCCTTTTGAATTTTTATTTTTCACTTTTCCATTTCAGAACTTCTTAGTTAAGCTTATAAAAGATATACTTTGTGGTAAAACATGTTTTTCACAATGTCAGCTGCCCCATAGAGGTCAACATGCAATTCTTCTCCTGTACTTTCTTTCCCATAACAGCGACAAGACCACCAAAAAATATTTTGCCACAGTGGCATGGCATCCACTGCAGAACCCTGCTTCTCCTTCGTCTGTACCCACAGCTTGAAAAAGTGACGGCAGGGGGTTGTGAACAAGTTTCAGTATGTGATGAGATGTGAGTGAGATTCTGTCTAAGATAAACATGCCACCCATCCATGGCTTAACACCTATGAGACATACTGAGCTCATGTGTCAAGCCTCCTCCAAGTTATTCCCTCATTTTTCATTCCTTTATGGCTGACTGTTGGCCATTATACTGGACATCCAATAATCCAGTAGCATTTTAATTGGTACTCAACCAAGTTGCCTCAGTAATGGTTGTTTTGCTTGTCATCACTGTAAGTCACTAAATATGTATGTAAGTCACTGATATTCCACAGTCCCTTATGATGCAACCAAAACTAATTTCTTTCTGTGTGATGGCCAACATTACTGTTAGAGTTAAGGTATGTTCATAACTTGGGGTTAGGTTGCATTTTAGCCACATGCTAAATAGTCATTTTATGAGAAACTAGGAACTATGTCGCCTTTCAAATTATGCCTACATGGACTTTGCCTTAAAAAATTTTTTTATAGGCTTTCCCAAATATGTAACAACCCTAAATGTGAACCTCACCCTAAACAGGACATTCAGAACTTGTTTAAGAGGTCAAGAGACTCCACTAACGGACATTATGGAAACACGAAACGAAGGAAAATATTTGAAGAATAATGAGGTTCTATGCCTTCAAAAGAGTAAAGAGACTTGGGGTTGTGGTACCACACTTTAATAATGCATTATGGGTTTTTTTTTCTCACTCACTTGTATACTGTGCCACTCCTTTTTAAAATGATGCCAATACTGGGGTTCATAATGTTGACAAAACTGTATCAGTGATGCCTTATTACCCTCTTTAACATATTCAAACAAACCTCCCTAAGAAATCCCTGATAAGCCCTCCAGCTTTAGCATTTATATATATATATATATAAATGCTAAAGCTGGAGGTATATATATTTATATACTGAGTCTGTACTTTTTGAAATGTGATAAAAAGTTTTTCTATGGAAGCTCCTTGGCCGTCCTTGGTCAAGTCAGACTGTGATGAATCATGCATTGGATCAAAGTGGAGCTGCCATCCTCGCGGGGGCACAACACTGTCTGCAGTCGTTCTCTTTCCACCTGGCTCTCTGCGTCAGCGGCCACAGGTTGGCTTCCCTCAAAGGATGTCACTGCTGAAACTGTCCCTTGCAAGACCAAACCCAGCAGAAGTGGGTTTTATTTAGTCCTCTCAAACGACAAGTCTCTTCCTCACTCCACTGCCTCTGCAGCTGGTACTTGTTGGCGCCCATCTGTTAAGGGTATTGTTTATGTGGTTGGTGATCCGGAACTCATTACCATCCCACCTTCCCCTATACACTATTGTTCTTCCTGCTAATATGGAGACTCTGATGCAATCTGTCTTGCGGTACAGTATGGAGCTGACTGTTTTGGAAAGGATAAAAGAAACAAACATTCCAGATGCTGAGACCTGTTTGAGGAGGAAACAATTAAAAGCCCCACAGAGAAGTTGGATTTTGAGTGTAATGTCCTTGAAAGAGGCAACAGCCAAACTTTATAGCTGAGAAGTCACTTTAATCCAAAGGTTCTCAAACTTTTTCTGGCAAGTACTGCTGGTTCAGAAGAAACATTTCATACACCATTTCAGACAGCAAAACAAAGGTGTTTAATTGCTATAATAATAGATGTGTTCAGTCAGCTATATAGAAAAAGGTTCTCTGGTTATTTACCAGCCACACAGAGGAATCTCAGCTTGAAAAAGCACTTTTTTAACATCCCTTCACAAACACATTCCGATTTTAAGACATTGTCTTAGGGTTAAAGTTAGAATACTGCTTAGGCTTAGTTCGTAGTAAGCGCTGGCATTTAGATCATAGTTAAACATCCACTTCATTTCATTTCAGTTCAATACAATTTTATTTATATAGCGCCAAATCAAAGATTCAGGGTGCTTTATATTGTAAGGTAAAACCCTACGAGTACAGAGAGAAACCCCAACAATCAAGCAGCCCCCTTTGAACAAGCACTTGGCAACAGTGGGAAGGAAAAACTCCCTTTTAACAGGAAGAAACCTCTGGCAGAGCCAGGCTAAAGACAGCCATCTGCCATGACTGGCTGGGGGTGAGGGGAGGAAGACATAGCAAAAGACATGGTGTGGAAGCGAGCCAGAGATTAATAATTATTATTAACTGCAAAGTGGTGTATAAATATATGGTGACTAAAAAGAAACATAAGCATAAGTCTTCCAAATGTGATACTGTTAATGTCTTAGCAAAAGTAGTCAATCAAATGGTGTGTGCATACCCCTCTCCCTTAAACTATGCATTTGCAAGTTTGCTAAATGTCATCATCAAAAGTGAGCTTGATGATTCCTGCAGACATCTGCATTCCTATCAGTTTTTTTTTAACTGCACAAGTACGCAACACGGCGCGAATCACAACTCTGCATGCGTCCACATGGCAGACTTCAACTAGACTTTTTAAAAGTATAAAAGGAATGACCAGTCAGCCATGGTGTCTCCAGCTGGTCATGTCCTTCTCTATTATAAAATCAAGGCCTTACACACAGAGTACACAGGCAGCACTTACTGTAGGGGAAATACAATTAACAGATAACTTTTAGCCAGAATATGATAAGTGCATATCTAGATGACCTCAGTTGGCACTGGATATACTTGGATCCCCAGCAATACATGAGGTAAGACAAGAAGTGGATGGCCAGAGATATTTCTCAAATTATTAGTACATAATCTTCCTTCCATTATTCTATTATTGTCATGGTTACAAAAATATGGCAGATTTAATGAATAAATATGTTTATATGGCATTCTCTCTTAGTCGGCATCATGCTATCACCTCAGTGATGTTCATCAGTATTTATTTTTCTTGCTTTGCTTAATTTTAGAGAAACTTGAGGACAGATTGTAGAAATGTAGGTAATCCACATCTAATACAACCGTATTTGAATATGTAAACACTGTTTGGTGGTTGAAGGCTTTGGAAAGATTAATTGAGCAGCATGGTGGAGCAGTGATTAGTACTGTCTCCTCATAACAATCATGTTCCTAGTTTGAATCCCCATTGGCTGGGGCCTTCATTTGTGTGTGGAGGTTGATGTTGTTCCTGTGTGGCTTTCTTCCCACAGTCCAAACACATGCATGTGAACTCAGTTGGTCAGTAGGTGTACTGATAATCCATAGAATAAATTGCTGTTGCTTATTGTCTGAAACACTTTGAGTTGGCCGTAAGACAAGGAAAACAACATATAGGTACCTTTCCATTTCAGTTGATTACAGCAGAAATCACATTATACTACAACTTTGAAAGCCTGCTTGGATTAACCCATAAACTATTTTCTTGAGTGAGCAGTCATATATCAGGTCTGCTTATAGAACAAATTGACTGTGTGTTTATCAGAAATTAGTGAGGGTGCTCTCTGTCTATGCAGCTACCATTGGAGAAATCCAAAAACTATTCTAACACTGTCAGACCACTTGTTATATACTGACACCTATACATAATTA
This sequence comes from Pundamilia nyererei, assembly GCF_000239375.1. NCBI lineage: Eukaryota > Metazoa > Chordata > Actinopteri > Cichliformes > Cichlidae > Pundamilia > Pundamilia nyererei. The sequence goes on along the minus strand of NW_005187441.1, from coordinate 3,343,223 downwards.
AGGGTAGAGGGGAGGTCTTCAAATATAAAACCATAGGTTTTGAGGTTGGCCTCTGCAAAGATTAAAGTTACAGCTACTTTGTCTAGAAACTTTTTAAAGTGAGATATCAATTGCATAAGTGTCCTTTTTATATCTGGAACACCACTCTGGAACATTTAAATAGACTAAATGCACTTGATTTTAAAAAAATATTCAAAGTCTGTGGGAGAATACTGTATGGTTTAAACACGTGCAGTGGCTGATTTTCTGATGCTGTACATTTTGCAGTAATGATGCCAATAATGATGAAGCCATATAATATCTTTTTATATACTGTAGTATTGATTCATTAGGCCAGCTCTACAAAGACCGGTAAACCTCAGAGCCACAATAAGAGTCGCACTGCACAGCTGATAACCCATCCATTTTGTCCTCATATGGATGGAGTTACTCTAGTTTGCTTTATTAGTCCTGATCACAGTAATCAACCCTAAATGATGGGGTTATTGGAAAGTAAACTGCACTGCATTGATTAACAATCTATGCTGCATTTGATACAGCATACCAGTCTATTCAATGGCAGAGTGCCATTCATCGTAGCACTGTTTAGTTGTTGTCCTAGTAAGACTGAGGTGGCTGTCTCTTAATTGAGTCAGCTCTTTCCCTCCAACAAACTTCACCAACCGTTCAGAAATCAACCAATTATTAGTTCATCTGGCTGCTGTCAGTAAGCCAAGATTCTGGGGTGTGTATGTACTGTTGTGAATAATCAAACTGCTCCAAGAGCAAATTGCCTCAATAAATACCGTGTGTATATCTTAACAGGTAATATTTATAAATTCTGCAACAGCAAGTCACCCAAGCCTTGATAGATGCATCCTCCTAGGTCGATGAATAATGCAAATGAAACTAATTCTTTCTGACCTAGTGCCAAGCCTAACACACATTTATATGCTTCGCTAGTGAATGATGTGTGAGATTCCTATTACGGAAAGGAAGCAATCTGTGTTTTAATAATGGGGCTGACAGACCTTGGCCTTCCTATTCTTGAGAGGTTGGATGTACCTTATGTAACTTCATGTTGAATTAAAAGGTTTGATGTGTTCTCAGGCATTATTTGAAGCAGCACTTGCTGTTTGTTTGTCTTGTTTTGAAAGCAGCCACATGCTTATTACACTGAAATAGCTATCATAGTGGAACTAATGATAGTATAATGTGGTGAGATGATTTTTTTAACTGAGAATTATCATCAACCTTGCATATGAGCTTTTTCTCAGATCATGGGATGAAAGATTGGATGTAGCTGCTTAGCAGCATCACATCCATTAGCATGAAAGATATATGCTCAGGATGTCAAATGAAAAGCAGTGGCTATGAACCAAATCCTGCTAGCTGGAGTCTTAGTTATCAGTGTTTATAAGAAGTTGCATTTACTCCTTTAATAAATGAAGCCAATTTGTGATATGTAATGAAATACAATTGTTATTCTTTCAATGGTCACATACCATAGAGTACTACGTGAACACTGCCAAATGGCTTTACATCCTACCTTATTCCAAGCAACAGATCTTTTTTACTGCCTGTGCTCATGTGTATGACAAATTGAAATTCTTATTCAACCATAATTTGTCGCAGATGTTTCTACTCCTCTTAGATTAAAAAGAGACCAACCATAAATATCTATTAGATTTTTACATTTCTAAGAGATGTGTGAAGATAAATCTTCATCAGCCAGGGATGTCCCACCTTCACAGAGGAAGGGGTATATAATAAAATTCATGTTAATGTTAGATAGGCATAGAGCAGCTGCCTAATACAAATAATACTTTCTACTAATCTCCCTATAGTACTCACTCCAAGGCTCACGTACAAATTTGCCTTAACAATCAAAGATTATACTTTCAATTGAATTTACCAAGTAGTTTTTGCAATTAGGTGAAATTCTGCTCACATTCCTGTGTTAATATTTTCTGATATTGCCTAAAGTTTAGTTGAACAATTTCTCAGGTACAAGCGATTGGAAAATAAAGAGGTGATAGTAGAGAAACAGAACCAAACTACAATGTACAGACTAGGGCTATCTAAGTCAAAACTTCTTCAGGTAAAACATTTGTTTTTCCATGAGCTCTTTTGGAAGCTATCCGTCACTGAAGGCAGTGTTTGGTAGCCATAAGGGACTACATGGTTGAAACACCAGAACACTGACTTGTTGGCCTTTTTGGCCGTATTTAAGCCTGAGAAGTGTTGCGCTGCTACTACTACTACCCACTAGCATTGAAGATGATAACTTAACCTTAAAAAGGTTAAGTTAATAGTCATATCAGAATCAGTTCAAGGACAGTCAGTTATCAAAAATATGTATGTGTATTCATCTTCTTCTGTAGACTTTTGCCACATGTGGTTAAATGTGTTCAACAATGATGGCATTAGCATGACAAGCCACCCACACACCCAACACTGCTAGTGCTACTAGCAATATGCTCGCATTTCCTCTGAAAGGTTGCACCTTTAAGAATGATAAAGAATTCTGAAAAGAGTTAATAGAGTAGAATATAGTTACATTTTTTTAATATAAACATATGTATACATATAAAGTAGTTTTGCCCCTTGGGCAGAAATCTCACTCAAGTATTTTTCGTTACTCAAAGCTAGCAAATTATGTGATTATGCAGATTAAAAATAGGTCTATTATTTGCCTAAATCCAATTGGCTCAAACATGATGTCAGCTTAGACACTGCCTGTCAAGAGTGGTTTTCGTGCATTCAGCTAGGCATTCACTAATAGCATATGACAATCTCAATGAGTTTCCCAACTTAAGATTCCACACGAAATAGCAGCACCTCGGCTCAGCGTCTGCTAATTTAGAAACCTGAAATCAATTTACAGCACACAGTTGATGGCTTTGGATAGTCTCAGTATCTCTCGCCCCACTCATTCAGCTGGGACCTTTTGGAGAGGAAAGCGTAATTCAACTAGCACTCTATAAATTCTATTACATGGTGCTGGGTATGGCTGTGAAAGTGCTGTGTCTAATGAAGAGCTCGTAGTACCTGACACCCTGCTTCAAGTTTCTGCTGCAGCACACCAATCAGAGCAAAAAAGTGGTCTTCTCAGGAGAAAAAGCAAAAGGCAGGATGCATGAGTGTGCTGGAGATAGATATAGACAATGTGTAAGAGACAAATTGTATGTTTGTTTTTGGACAACTCACTCTTTGATGAACTTAAATGAAGGTATGTACTCTATAAACAAATAGTGCACTTGCTTCGTTTATTTAATACATTTTTATTGCTTCCGTTTTTTAATCCCATGTTACAGTTATGTTTTATTAATGCCGTGAGTCTTCACGTTGAACTCCAAGGAGTTTTTTCTTGACGGAAAACAGATGACCATAAATATTGACACTAATGCTTCTGTAAGGCTTGCAGTATTTCATTATAAAGAACACGGTATGGTCTAATAATGGCATTAAATGCCAAAAAAATTAATAAAGGTGGATGAAAAAACTGCAGTTCATCCAGAAATGTTGCTACAAAATGATGCTAGCTCGTGACAAAACATCCGATATTACGTATCTGTATCGTTCGATACTGACGTAAATTACTGGATCGGATATCGGAGAGAAATAAAAAATGTAATCCGATCCATTAAATATCAAAAAAGCACCTCACAAAACTTGCGACATGGCGTAACTCGGCTCATAACCGTAGCACGTCGGAGCAGTATGCATCACGTGATAGAGCGGCTGTGTGTATTTGTAGCCTCCGAGGAAGTTATCCCAGAGAGAAGTAAAGCAAGTGTGTAAGTTTATCTCTGAATGTTTGTAAAGCATTCCCACGTTAAGCTTAACAACCAGATATATGGAGCGAGTGCCTCTTCCTGCTGCTACTTCAATCGTGAAACTGATCAATGATCAGCTGATCCGCTCTTCTGTCCCGAGTTCGTCTCTCTTGTTTGTTTTTGGCCCACTTCGCGCCAGAAAGAGGAAACCAGCGGCTGAACAACAGCAGCACATTTAACCTTGATAATCTGTTGTTAGAATTTATTTAATATTACTTTCTA
>NW_005187441.1:3327498-3338358 GCF_000239375.1 Pundamilia nyererei | reverse complement strand
GAGAGAGTGTGTGTGTGAATTTTAAACGGTTGTTTGATGACTTGCCTCAAGTGAAGTGTCAACATAACACCCATTCTCACGTTCCTGCCATTCTTACTCTTCTACAAACTAGACTCATTTTGCCCAGCACAGCATCGAATGTTTTACATACCACCAAGGCTGAAACCATCTCTGCATTCTCCCATTGATAAGCAAAATACTTTTAAAATATGTTTATTATAAATCATATTTGATAATAAATATAAATAAAACAGGTTTATCTTTGAGCGACAACAGACATGTATCCACAAGCTATTGAACAAAACTAATATTTTCTGCAGAGTCCAGGGGAGATGGTTGCTTTCACAAAGCTGCTAAATATAACTTGGCACAGCAAAAAAGGAATAAAGAAAACAACAAAGAAGATTTTCATTTCTGTGCCATTTCATGTGGTTTAACACTAGCTGAGCTTTTTGCAGATTTATATGGCCTCTATTGTGTGGCATTTGTCCATCTATGATATATTCTTTTCCAACTTTCACACTAAGAATAAGTAACTGGCAGATGTGTGCAATATATTCTTTTCTAATATCGGTGCATACAATACCAACTGCTGTAGCAAGTTTTCAAGGAGGACACATTTTTGATAATCCTGTGAAAATAAAGAATACACCACAAACTGCTAGTTTAACTATTGCATTTGATCTTTGGGTACAGCTCAGTACCTTCTTTCCTCCTCTGATGTATTAGAAAAAGAATCTGCAGTGCATAGTTCTGTTCCAAAAAAGCTGATAATTAATGTCTAATTTCAAATATAATTTTTGGCCCACTGTGCAAAATCCACTATGCTAGACCATTTTACAGATTACCACTAAAAAGGAATAATGCATGATCTAATTTAAGAGTGAATGGACCCACGCCTCAATACATCTCTATGGGGCTGATCATTTCAGTTCATGAGTAAGTGGTAAAAGTAAGTTGTTAAGCTAATGTCCTTTATAGTGTGTTCATGTTTATACATCTTTTTATTGAACAAGAGTCCAACCAAGTATCGTTTGTTATTACATATTTCTCATAAAGGAACACGCTTATACTGACTTTGATCAATTTCAGTGAATCCTCACAGTAGTTGGGAATGTCAGGGGAAGTGACTAACACTGCCTTCCATCAACAACTCCAGTTGAGATGCCCTTGGGCAAAGCTCTCAATCCTCAATTACTCCGCTGGAGCTACTCAGTGAGCAACAGTAGAGGACTGCTGTTTGTATCAGGTAGCTTTCAGCTGTATGTGACTGAATTTGAAATAGCATGCAGCTGAACAAGCAGTCTTTAGAACCTTCATGTGTCTAGATAGAGCATATACACTAAACAGTATTCACCTTCTTTTTATCAAGATTTAACCCAATACAGTTTAAGCTGACAGGCCAATCAGTTATCCCACACATTGTGTTTTTAACATAAAACTGTATTTTGGATGAACACAGCCCTGGTGGTTATGTTCATCTTCAAGTGTACAGTTTTATACAGTGTCATCCACTGTTTTCTAAACTCCTGAAAGTCCAAATTTTAGTTACTATGTTGGTTAGTCTGCAGACTAATATCACCATAATTGAATGAGAGGGAGGACTGCTAATGAAAGCAAGTTTGATTAGACAGTATGAGTGCAATGGACATAAACAGATATTGGCAAATTAGTTTGAAGTTCATTCCAAGTATGTAGAGTCTGTATTCAGTGCACTATGTATCTCTATATTTTTATTAGAAATGTTGCTGACTCACCATTGCATTCTTTTTGATTTTTGTTTTATAGGTGAAACTATACATGTGATAAGTAAATTTCCAGTTTACCTCTGTGCACTTCTCTGCCCCAGTACCAATAGTTATGAGTTCTGAAAGTAAAAAATTAATAAACTGGTTGGGCCACATACAATCCACTTTGATCTCAAGTATGGCCGCACCAAAGAAGTCTAAGGAAGTTTACACAAATTTATCTTGTATCTAGTGAAAATAAACAGGAGATTTACTGTAATCTAATTGTTTATCACTTCATTACTTTGATGTACTATGAACAGCCATGGAAGTCCTTCATCAGTATGAAAGGTTGTAAAACCTATAAACATAGAGTTAAAAGTTTAAAAGTCCTTCACATTTCCCAATATCATCCAGTGGGCCTGCTGAGACTCTTTGGGGGGCCAGTTTTCGCCCGCAGGCCTTGTGTTTGACACCTCCGGCTAAGAAGAATGCTGGCAAACAGTCAGTATCTTTTAAAGTGCTTGTGGCCTCAATTGTGCATAACTGAAACAGCAACGTGATGTAATCAAAACTGAAAGAGACAAGTTAAAAAAAAGAATACTCTGTACAGTTGTCATGAATAGTGACATAACCTCTCGAAACTATATCGTTTCTTTTTTTTGGTGTGAAATTGGGTAATAATATTACACCAGGGTACAGGGTAATGGTGAAGTCAACACATGTAAATAAAAAACAAACAAACAGCAGATTGTTTAGCTTGTTACTGTTGCTGAGTAACTAAGTATACTGTAAGCAAGGATTTAGTCAATCAAAGTTTAGAAGCTCACATCCTAAAGAACATATACATTGTTGTTGTTGCCTATATTCATTTTTGTCAGTCCAAGTAAATGGTATCAGCATCAAATGTATTTTTTAACGGAGAATACACACTTTTATTCATGGTGACAGCAAAGAAAAATACTTGTAATTGAGAAAATATTATGGTTGTACGAAATTATGAAAAGTGACACTTGCTGAGACTGCAAACAACAAGCTGATTTCAAGACACCAGTGTGGTTTATTGTCCAGACATTTTCTGTGACCGTTGACAGCTGAAATGAAAATGGACATTTCAATTCAGCTCTTAATGCCAATGGCGTGCAATGCTCAGTGCTAACGCCTCTAGTGACCGAGAGTTCATGCAAATTTTACACGCTTCCTCATCCAAAAGAAAGAGTGAGAATGACGCATCAGGCCTTTCTGCCAAAGCTATGTAGCAGTAAACAAAGATACATACGCATGCACATACACAACACTTGCTGATGTAAGTTTGCGCTTCAGGATTTAATTTTTTTTTTTTTAGTTCATATTCATGCATAAGTCAAAATGAGCAAAATCTGTGACTTCATTTGTTTCTAAATGAATAATCCAAGGTAATTTTACTTATTCTCTTTCTTAAATGTTTCTGCTTTGTTGAATTGAGTAAGTTCACTCACGTATTAGAAATGCATAATTATGCAGGCAAAAGGGGGGAAAAGACAAAACAAGCAGATAAAAACACACATAAGCATGTGAGCCTGACACAGCTAGTTTTAACTGCCCTAAACACCCAAGAGGATGGGGTCATGTTGGGCCACGTCATTAACCCCTCCACCCCTGTGTGTTTCTAGATCAGCTGCTTTGGCAGTCTCTATGGGAAAATCAATCCTGAGCAGGTGTCCAAAGTAATTTGTGTGTGTTTTTTGTGTGTAAGACAATAGAGACTCATTGCTTACATGGCTGTAAAAGAATCAGTCGTTCAACAGAAACGGCACAAAGCATGAGTCTTTTCTTTTGTACCCTAGGTCATGTGGACATCTATTGTACTATGTAGCGCTCACAGTGACTTTTTATTTAACAACTAAGGCAGTTTTAATTCAAATCTTGCATTTTATTAAAAAAAAGGTTGTTTTGTTTTTAATTTAACCTTTTAAATAATTGATGGAATAGTTGTTTTGCTTTGATTAGTCATGATTATGCTTAGTGCCCTCCAACCAATGTCCCCATTCCTCCAAAGCTAGCGGCTGGTGGTTCCTAAGGTCATAATTCCACTCAATGGTAGGATGAAATCAGGAAAAGAATGCACATGGGTGTTGCTTACCTTCTGGGCACTTGTGACAGCACTGCTCCCACCCTAGAGTCAAAGGCATCAACCTCTACATTTAATTGCATGTTGGGGTGGGGGGGGGGGGGGGGGGGGTAATACTTGGCTGTAGCTCTGGATGAAGCAAATGAAGCAAAAAAACCCAAAAAAAACCCAGAGACTGAAACCCATGACGAGCCCATGACAGTAAGCTGATTGCGTGTCTGCCAACTCCATCTGAGGGATAGTCATTGAGGCCCGATGGTAATGACTTCTTTGTGACAAGAATCAGGCAGGATGTGTCCTATAGTACTGTTATTTTATCTTCTAGAATATCTTTCCTGACCCTACTCTTCTTCTTTTTTGGAATATAGAAGAAGAAGAGCAAGAAGGATACTCCACATTGCTTTTACATGAAGAAAATACAGATGAAAACCTTCACTGACCTTACTAGATTTGAAAAGTCTGTGCTATGCCTTCGATCTTCTTCTCAAACTCTCATGTTTAAACTATTTGCATGCTGTTAAGTTCGCTGGAATTTGCATTACAAATATTTGGTTGCAAGGTTGTGCTTCACCGGATGAAGTGCACAGCCTTTTGGGTTTAGAGTGGTTAATCTCCTCAGTTTTGATTAATGACGAGCCATACAGAATCTATTTATAGTGTTTTCCATCTAATCCAAACCATGTCATATCTGTGACACCATTGTTCCCAGCAGGGCCAGACTCTCTAGTCACAAAATCACCCTAAAGGTCTGGCCAGTGAGCGGTTTCACCCTTCTGTCTCTGCCTGTGTGTACCAGCTTATGAAAAGAGGGACCTTGGTGTGTACTGCAGTGGCTTACACAAATAAAAAATGTGAAATACTTATTATTTACAAAGTACGATTGATTAGTTCCCAAGCAATGCACTCTCGTTTGTGAGCAAGGCTAAATTTCAGTCATATTTAATATTGACTTGTAAAGCGATCATTTCCTCAGAGGTGGCATTCCATTTCAAATGGCACACGTCTTCTAATGAAACTTCCCCAACACAGATTGATGTTTTATTTCATGCATTGAGTTCATAACCCACAAATTTAGAGCTGAAGTGAGGCGATTTAAACTATAAAGATCCCACAATGGACAAACTAAGCATTTCAGCACACTGACTTTCTAAGTATCACCTCTGATACAAGGAGTGATCAGTGGCCCAGGAACACTGCGGTTCTAACAGGGAATCAAACATGGATTTTTCATCATGGGGGAAAGACACCTAATTTGAAGTTATTGCTTGAGTGGTTAGATTTGGGGTGGTGGTTTGGGGGGAACAGCTAATGAGTCTTAATACAAAGCCCTCTTGCTATGAGGTGATGGTGTTAACCTTTAGGCCATTATGCTGCCTCTCTTTAAAGTTAATTTTCTCCAAATACTTTCTAATAAGTCTTGTGGTTTGTTTGGATGCAACTTGGCAAACCTAAGTTGTTTTCCCATGTTCTTCTTAGAGAGAAGAGGCTTTCTCCTGGCAACCCTTCCAAATAAGGCATATTTGTTAAATCTTACTCCTTATTGTACTGTCATGAAATGTAATATTTAACATGCTAACTGAGGCCCAGAGAGTCTGAAATGTAGCTCTTGGGTTTTGTTTTTTTTTGGGGGGGGGGTTTGTTAGTTCTTTTTTTTTTGGGGGGGGGGTCTTTGTAAATTTTGTAAGCATAACCTTGGGGTCAGTTTGCTGGGATGTCCTTTCCTGTGGTATTGTGTTGATATACACCTGAATGCTCCAGCAAACTGCCAGAATTCTCCTTTGATGGAGGTGGTGACACTTGCTGATGATCAGTTGATCAGGTACATTTGATTAGCATGACCTGGCTGCTACTTACCCTCTTAAATTTTATGGAAGCAGTAGTGGTATACTTCGTTTTTAAAAGGACTGCACAGAGTCCTGTTAAAATGTTCTCTTTCATATTTGTACATTTTGAGAAAGATAACACCTCTGTTTTACTTTTTTCAACAAAATTTCAGTCTACTTGTTAAGCATAAATAATAGTCTCATTGTCAGTAATTCTCTGGCAGAGATTAACACTGATATCATTTAATTAATATAGTGTGTCATCCTTTTTACGTTGAGTGCCTCTGCAACTCTAGATGTCATGTGTCCAGGGGAAAAGGGTCAGGTGGCTATTGATCAGTTCTGCCTTTATAGAGTGATGTATTGATGTTATTTTATAAATTGCTTTTCTAACTCCTTTATTACAGTGGAAATGAGATGGACCAGAGTGAAGGCAAAAGGGCCAACAAGTGCTCAACATGTCTGGGAACTCCTTCAACACCGTTGGAAAACCATGTTAGGTGACTACCTCATGAAGCTCATTGAGAGAAAGCCAAGAGTGTGGAAAGCAGTAATTAAAGCAAAGGGTGGATATTTTGATTAGTTTACAAGTTTGTATAGTAAAATAATACAAATTCCAGAATTTCATAATTTGAATTTTATAAATTTAAATACAATTCAACAGCAAAATTATATTTTAAAGAAGTCTGTAAACCTATGTGAATGATATCAGTAACTGTGTGTAAAGTATATTGATGCAAAACATGTAACATTTTTAGAATGTAATGTTTTCAATCTTGTCATTAATCTGAGTTTTATGATAAATTTAATCATTGCATTGGTTTCACTGTGCTTTACAAGGATATAAAACAAATAAAATATGCATTTTAGATGAACAACTCTTTGAAAGAGAGTTGTTCATGCATATCCTGTACTTTCTCCTCTGATGGACAACTGGAGAAAGTACAGGATATGCATCAAATTCTCATTCTCATTCAGGATGCTTCTTTTCAGTCTGATGCTGCGGGTGTAGGAGAGACATGCACAAGATTGTTTCAGTGCACGGGCAATGTCATCCATGGCAGTGTGGCAGCCTGTTTTAAAGAGACACAATGGCTGCATTATGAGTTATTTTTATTTCAACTTTTATATCAGCTGTAGTCTTTGCTCTGATGGGTAGCCACTTTAATCACGCACCTCAATGTGATAAATACAATAGGGATTTACCTATGAAACCAGACGTTCACGATCAGCTACAAAGTCATGAGTGATTTTCTATATTTTTTTTTTAGTTATAGGTTGTTGTTGTTGTAACTTCATTAGTTCATTTTGGTTGGGATATTTTTTTATTGCAACTTTGGCTGTTCTTGTACTGGCTCCCATTGAATATTAGAACAGATTTTAGGGCTTGCTGTTGACTTTTAAGGGTTTTTGTAGCCTCTGTGTAGTTGACCTCTTAGTTCCAATTTAGCCTGCATGAACCCCAAGTACCTGAGGCAGATGTTTTAGATCTGTTCCTGAGGTGCAGCCAAAAAGTAAAACTGACCGAGATTATTCTTTGAAAGCCCAAGGCTGTGGAGTGGACTGCCTGAAGAAATGAGATTAGCAAAGTCTGTGACCCCATCTTTAAGACATACTTTTGAAGGAGTGCATTTCTTGATGTTTTTTTTTTTAACTCTGTTATAGCGATCCCTTAGATTTAATTTGTTTTTAACACTTAGAAGCATTTAAATTGCAATGTTCTTTCTTTAATTTGATTTTGTGATCTGGCATTTTTTACATTTACCTTGTGCTGTCAAATCAACACAATGTATATATTATTAACTCTGTGCTTCGGCAGCTTCTTCAGACTTCAGAAAGATTAATATTTTTAAATGTTGTGTAAATAGGACACAATGACATATAGATATTTGTAATGGACCCTGAGCAAAACGGCATTCTGAGATTGGGTTAGAAATTTTGGTTAAAAGTATGTTTTCGAATATCCCTTTCCAAAATTGAGTAAAATATTCACCAGTTCTTTTTTTATGACTGTCCAGATGTTTTTTCAGTGGGCGCTGCTGTTCTTTTAACTATTGACATTTCTAAACAGGGCTTACCTTTTGCTAAGCAACAAATAAATTAGTTAATGAAAATGTGTTGTTAATGACTTAACATGTAAATGAAGATTATATCAACTCACTACACAACCTTGTGGTACAAAATGGTAATGCATGACAGAGCAGCCTGGGCCTAGTTCAACTTTAGCTGATCGCTGTTCAACACAGTTCATAGATACTTTGGTCCTAATGTCATAGCTGTTGATTCTTTACATTAATTTACATTAATTCGTTAGTTTCAGAAGGTTTAACAGTTTTTAAAAGCAGAATTGTTTATTAATACCGTCACTCATAACACCTAAATTGTCTAAACACTGTACACTGTTCTCCATTGATTGGGGGCTTCTTTAAATGGGAGTCAATTAAAAATAAAGACATTTGGAAAAGAAAAAGAGGAAAAATGTACTGAACATTTGCACCAGTGCTAAGAAGTTTTCTGAAAAGGGAACTACTCAAGCTTACTTTTGGAACAAAAATTGCACTGCAACCCAGATTTAGTGCTGTCACTCCATTCTAGGGTGCTTCACACTGATTTTGACATGAGTGATGTCACGACATGCTGTGAAATTACCAGGAAAGGTGGGTAGGAATCCACTTGCGCTCAATGAAATTACCTCTTCACCAGCATGAGGTCACCATGCCTGATCTGCTGCAGCTCGAAAACAGCCTTTATTCTTTTCATAGTAATAAGTGCATTAGTTGATGCTGGGCTGGTTGTGCACTGTGGCATCACCCATGGAAGGTGACACTTACGCAGGAGGACTAATGTTGTCAAAGGACAATTAGAATGTGTATGATGTTAAAAACCAAGTGCTAATCAAGTAAGCGCACAAAGTCATGATCTCATAAAATCCTTGAGAGAGGAGAAAAGGGAATAGTCTGAGCTTTCTATGCTTCATAAAACTACCTGACTGACCTTAATACAAAGAAACTCAACCTTTATTAATAAAAATTTATAATCACCTAAAATGAGCAAGTTGTAAATGGAATTAATATGCTCGCACTGGAGCTCATTTGAAGTTAAAGGGACATCTGAGGCCTGTGCATATGCCCTGTATTCATTTTTAATTTGGATTCTAAAGTTGATTTCTCTCGCTTCCCTATCACTGTCTGCTGCATGCCCTTCAGACAAAGCAGAAATGGTTTAATATATCATTTAAAATGAAAGCGTATAGGGCCAGTTATCTGGCAACCATAACTCAATTTTTCAACATACAGCAATCAGCGCAGAGGAAAGTTGGTTACGTAGCTTAATGCCGTACTTGCATAAACAGTCCCGACTCATACTGAGTTGAGAAAATATTCATTTTGCTTTCATTCCCAAGAAATGATCTTTTTGCTCTCATCAAAAATTGATCATTGGCAAATAGAAACAATGTACCTCTCCTGTCCACAACGGTTTTCCTTGACAGAAATGAATGTGTTTGCTGATTTCCCCTAGCATTGAGGTTCAATACTTTGTCTCGAAGATGGATGTGGCTTTTACAATTGTCAAACGTCCCCAGGCATGCAGGATGGGCAGATTTTATTTATTTATTTGTTTGTTTGTTCATCAGGATCAGGGATATCTAAAAACATACAAACTAAGAATAAATCAGCATACTCGCAGACTACATCCCGCCCTTTCTGAATTACTAAAGTCTTGAAGGCAGAGATGAGGACAATCATTGTTTTCACAATATCTGTGTTTTGAAGACATTCAGGTATCCAACATTACCATGCACTCTGCGGGAAGCGACCCCCTCAGTCTCAACTCAGAATCATTTTCAATTGACATCTTCTGATAATAAAAGGGTGATTTCCCAGCATGTGCTTGGAACACATTGTTGTAATAAAAAAAAGCAGAACCTTTGAGTGTTTTAAGTAGATTAAAAATAAATCATTGAATTTTGGTGACTGGAGAAAGGATCTTTTATAAGTAATGTGCCATCTACATAAGGCTATATAGTCCTTCTGCAGTGCAAGTCATACAGACGAGCTACAGACACATATATCAAGGGGTGGCATTAATAGACTTGTGCACAGCTCATTCCTACTTTTACTGATCAAGAATGGAGCCTGACACATCGGAATGTATTTTTCCAAGTATTTTATGAGTCGGCGCCAAAGGTGGATGAAGGTGGCAGATAAGCTAATGCTGCAATCATATACCGATCATCCGAGCCCACCTTGGTGTAAGCGCGGTGCCTAATTTCTATTGCTCTTCTGAGGCCATTATGGCTGCTAACCCAGTAACATAATTGACTCTACGTTGGCCTGCTGAGCTTCTGGGAGTGGAGCTAGCTACTAGCAATTTCCTAGATAGAGACGTTGTTGACGGTGGTTGGGGGCTTGTGGTTATGTGTGTATGCAACTGGCTGAGTGAAATACCAGCACTGTCAACTTCAATTGAACCAGGCCCTTGAAACAGATTGTGTTCTCACAGCATTGCTTTTTTGCAGACCTCATATTGTTGCTGATGGCATTTTTGGCATGCAGTTGTACAGTCTTTTAGAGGTTGTTTTCATTTCCCCTTAAATTCATCACACTCCTCTGAGTTTTGGATGTTGGCTTTTTTTAGAGTTACTTCTGCTGGTTCCCATTACAATGGGAGATAATGACCTTGGAAACTAATGCTTTTAGCATGCTGTCTACAGCCATTTGAATGCCTCACAATGCCTTTTTTTATTATTTGGATTTTGATGTATTTTACCCTTAGTGAAATTTGTTCTGCAAACTGAGAGATGTTGATGGGTGAAAAAAGTCTTTTTTTTTTTGTTGATTTTAACCTCAGATGTAAACAAAACACGATTGAACCCATCATAGGATTTCACCATCCCATGGGAGTAACTGTCACTTAATTGGAAAGTATTGATTTTTCAAAAGCTATTTGCCACTTGCCAGCCGCCAGTCAGAGGAGAGGTCCTACATCCTGTTGGGGATTACCCTTCATAAATCTTGATTAACCATTTCCGATTAATTGTTGTGACAGCAGTGAAACATTAGGGGGCAAATGAGTGACATGTCACAGAAAATAATGCATTTGATTCTTGGGATGGTTGAATAGTGGTTTGTTTGTTTTTCTCGAAGAATTCAAACCACTTTCTTAATTTAGTCCTGTAAACAGAGGACAGAAAAAATAG
>NW_005187441.1:3321830-3326436 GCF_000239375.1 Pundamilia nyererei | reverse complement strand
TATCGGATTCAGTACCACATATGAAAGTGACCCAGATCGGATTTGAAAATATCGGATTTGTGCCGTTCACACTGTCATACCATGATCGGATATGGGTCGCATAGGGTCAAAAAAATCGGATTTGATGCGCTTTCGCCTGCAGTGTGAATGTAGCCTAAGAGCGCTATATGAATGCAATCCATTATTATTTAAACCAACCATTAACTGTATATTTCTGTACATTTAACTATTATTATTCATTCATATTCATATTGCCACATTCATTGACCTTGTTTATAGGTAATTTCATTGTTTAATCACATTAAAATGTTCCTAATTTAATGTTTAAAAGCACTTGAAAAAGGCAAATCCCATGTAAAATTAGGGCAACAAACTGGATTGTCATTACTGAAAATAACTGTTTTTTCATGAGTTATATCCTATTATTTTATGGTATTATTTTGACGCCCAGCTGTCGGAATATTAGTGTTTTTTTGGATTTTTTTTTTTTTTGTGTGTCAACCATTTCCATGAGTCAGCACTAAGATTTAATCTGTTTTTCCATTGATTACCAGCCATGAGAGCTTATTGTTTTCACCTTGTGAGTCTCAGGGGTTAACTTTGATTTGTGAGGAGGGCAAGACCTTGTTAAGAGAGGTCCTGGTTAAAGACTGTACTGCAGACTGTAGGAATAGATGTGTGCTGATAGTGTTAGTGCAGCTGTCCCTTTTAATAGCTCTGATACGTGGTGACATCACAGGAAGCAGGAGGTAGTAACCCATATGGAAAAGATATATATAAATCTTATAAAGTTTGTATCTGTCTTGTGTGAAACTTGTATGAAAAGCATATATGAGTGAAAACAGATATAAGATCCCTTGAAAAATTATATAATGAAACTTGTATGTTTTGGATACTTACTAAAACAATGTATGAAAGTCATGAGAAAGTGGCCACTTTCATATAAGTTTTTACTATTTCTTTTCCATATGGGAAGGTTTAGTGAAGTTTGCACATGGCCAAGGAGACTGCCATAAATCCACATGCATCTGCCCTCAATACTTCATCTTTTCTTCATCTTCATCATCTGTATGTATATTGTTTATTTGATACTTATCTGTAGTTCTGTGGTTGTATTTTGTGACATGAGGGAAGTTTAATGTGTAACTTTGATACGTTGTTGAAGCCACATGTTTAGAGCATGGCTATGCTTATTCTTGCAGCTAAAGTGCTACGCTATGTTGATTTAGATTATTGTAGACTTGTAGGTACAGTGTATATGTAAGATTTAAAGAATATACTGTAATTGTAATTGTGTTATGTTTGTTTCAGTTTCACACTTTCTACATCATTAAACCTGTGGACAAAGAGTAATGGTCTTCAGAGTCTTGATGGAAGAAAAGTGTTGAACCTTGCTGCCGGTTCCTCTTCTGTGCAGTGTGAAGAGGGAAAGACAGTACAAGATGTTATTGTTTCAGTAAAAAGTAGTGTCAGGAAATTGTTAAAGAAAATGAATATGGTCAAATGCATGTCAAATGAATAAAGTAGATAATGTCAGTTTAAAAAAAAAAAGAGAAAGATTTGTTTTGGAATACTGTCATAAAACTGAAATGATATACTGTATTTCAATGAGGAGCATTTCAGTCACAGAAAAATTCATATTTCCATGTGCAATTAATTAACTCTCTTCTGTGGCCTCCCCTGCCCTTCACCGTACATACTTAAAAAGCCTAAGGCGAAAAGAGCACACCTCCTGACTCTTCGATGAAGTTACATGGGAAGCCTCAGGCAAGGAGAGCAGCAGCAAGCTAGGCCTCCCTCTCGGGTACAAACCAGAGCAGGCATCAATGACAACAAACATTATATCACACGAAGTCAAACACATTGTGAGCAAGCAAAGCAAAGCAGGAGCTGACTGGAGGTGGGTTGCAAAGTGGCTTAAAGAAGCAGAAGGACAGATGAGCTAAACACCACCAATGAGCTTAGAGTTGACTTTGTGCTCCATCTTAATCTTACACTTAATTTCAGTCAGTACCCCTTTAACCCACTTTGTTGGACTAGTAATTTTCCTTGACCAAGGTATATTTGGTTATATGGGTCTATTATATGCGACCTTTCAGTAGCTTTCTCATCATATGAGACCTATAGCAGACTGGAAAATCTCCTGATTTTGTGGAGAAATCTTGTTTTGTATAAACAGACATCAGTGGTTTGAATAATGATTAGCACTATAAGGGGCTGATGGATAGTCTATGGGTGTATGTATGGTTTCTAATATATTTTTGCTAGAATATGGCCTCTGTTGTCATTTGAAATATAAATAAAATTTTAATCACAACAAAAGACTGTGATTATATGTGTTGCTCTTAATGTGTTCCACTTGTGCTAGTCAGAAAGTAGGTCATGTGAGTGACTAGCACCAAGACAGCCAAGGTCATCACATCTGTTTGCTCTGATAGAGATGACCTGGGGCTCAAAACTACAATGGTGGGTCTTTTGTATGAAGTATTTTCTTTGTTGATATTGGCATTGTTTCAGCAAAAATGCATTTAATAACTGAATGCTAGATCACCCATTTCTCTAGACACTTGACATTAGAATTAATTTCACAACTTAAATAAGCAAATAAAAAACAAAAGATAACATACCTCTCAACCATGAATTTCAATCTGGAAAGTTGACTCGTTAGGTGATCTTCAGCACTGCCAGCCCCACCGCAAAATATCATGAACCTTTCAAAGGCATCCTGGTAACTTTTCTAGTTGAAATGCAGATAGGAGAACCGAGTTCCTTTTTCCCAAGGAAGGTTCCTGCTTCCTGCTTTGAATGTTATCAGCCCATTAAACAGCTGTTATCAGTTGTTATCAGTCACATGATAAAGCTAAAGGGGTCTCCTTCAACTCCCAGTTAGCTTACCACGTCATTAACACCCTATTAAAGGTGGCTGTGTCAGAGACCAGCGGTGGGGAGCTAATGTTTGCTGGAAATGTGAAACAAATTTGCAGATAATAATGTTTTTTAGTCATTTGCTAGAGTTTCTCCCAGCAGTAAGGAGTTTGTGTCCAGTGTGGGTATGTTATTATTTATTTTTTATTTAACAACTGCTTTTGTGGATTTTTTTTTTTTAGTCATTGTTGGTAAAATAAAAATCTTGCTGGTTAAATATGTCAGACAAAGCCTAGGTGAGGAAACATTTACATGGTATTTTAGTCAACTAATGGGTCTACTAAATTATTTGTTGTGATATTGGGTAGATACCAATTAAGATTTCGCATACACTCATTCACAAAAACCAAGAGGTTGCAGGTTTAATCTAACTTGAATGGATGAATGAATAGATGACTTGCACCTGCTGGTCTACTAATAAATGCAGTTTGCCCAGTCTAAATCTGATAACATTCAAAGAGGACTTCCTGCATATGTAGTGCTACATTTCATCCATTTTTCTTTGCTGGAATTGTGACAATAGGTCCAAAAGCTTTTAAATCCAAAGTGCTGGAGATCTGCCATTCCCACTAACCTCACCAACTGTACAAAGGGAATGAGAGTTTCAACCCCATATGAGCATGATGGGCTTTAACTGATTCCCCCATAAAGACAACATCTGCTGACCTCACCAGTACCCTTGATAATGAGTTTTGATACCTCAATATGTATGGTTTGACTAACTGTTACTATCAGGGCTTTTCCAAGGATAGATGCGTAGGCACAGACCACGCTCACTAACTTCTGATGCAAACCCAGTCATTTTGTTCTATAAGTAGGCCTGAAATATAACAGAAACCACTCAGTTCAGAAATAAGCTTCAAATGTTGCTCCTAGTGGGCTTTCAAGGGGTAAAGCATTAAACACTGAGAAGGTCCCTCTCAGCCTTAGTGTTTGGTTGTGGTTTGTTCGTTTGGTATAAATGATCTAGATTCAAGAGCTCCAAGAACATCTGGAAGAGGCTCACAAGAACAGACCTGAGTTTAACACAGAGGAGAACTTCACCCTTCAGCTGAGTGAGGCTCCTGTTGAAGACAGCAATACAATTACCACTGCTGCAGAGCTGAGTGCATGTGTGGAGGCTTCAACACAAACCACAGAGGCTCCACACAGAAACTCTGCAGAACGGAAAACAACAAGAGAAGCTGAGTTGGAGATCCAACTCAGTTCGATCTCCTCATCCTGTTGAGGAGGATGAGGAGATCAAACGGCTCTGCGAGCAACTCCTTAAAACTGTAAAACATCTGGAAGAAGATTTTGCAAACTGCAGAGAACAAGAAAAGAGATTTCGCTGTGAGATTGTAGAGGTCAAAGCCAAACCTTGCACCTGTGAGAACCTCCATCCATCCATCCATCCATCTTCATCCACTTTACCTGAGGCCAGGTCGCGGGGGCAGCAGCCTAAACAAAGAGGCCCGGACCTCCCTCTCCCCAGCCACCTCCTCCAGTTTATCCGGTGGGAACACCAAGGCGTTCCCAGGCCAGCCGAGAGATATAATCTCTCCAGCGTGTCCTGGGTCTGCCCTGGGGCCTCCTCCCGGTGGGTCATGCCCGGAACACCTCCCCCAGGAGGTGCCCAGGGGGCATCCTTGTCAGATGCCCGAACCACCTCAGCTGGCTCCTTTCGATGTGGAGCAGCAGC
>NW_005187441.1:3312373-3313529 GCF_000239375.1 Pundamilia nyererei | reverse complement strand
TGTGTAACTTCACACTGATAATTAAGCAATTCAGCTGTTAAATAACCTGTGGATCAAATATCTTTCCTCTTTCAATTTGGTGAGGTGTTGCAACTGTGCAGAATTAAAAAGAGTCTTTTCTTATTCAAGCAGCAATCTCTTGAGGAGGAAAAAAATTAAGTGAAAAGAAATGCAGTTCCTCTAATGGCCATTCGAGGCTCAGTCCTCATAGACTCCTATATTTAAATGCTTAATTTTGCAAGACTAAAACAAATAGTTCTCCTTCATAAAAAGCTCTACAGGGGGTTTAACTAACCTGCTTGGCTTTAGTTAAGGCTTTACATCTCCCTGTGTTAGCACACCTGTCTTTTAGTTAACTGTCCAATAGGGCTGTCCTTTGGTAATTTCAGTCACTGAACTGAATTTCTCAAGTGCTTCTGTGGTGTTGATGCATTTTTTGAGGATTTATATTTGTGTCTAATGTTCTGGCAGTGTGTCCAAGACGTTTGTGTTTCATTTTTTAGCAAAATGCTTGTATTTTATTAACATGTCTCCTAGACTTGTTACCAGCTAGGTGTGGCACTGCACCAGAGTTGTTCTACTTTTGTATATCGTAATTAGCTTTTAGTTTTATGTCATTTTGACTCCATTTTGACTTAAGTGCCTCATCCAACTCAGTATCACAGCAAAATGTGCAGTAAGCTGTAGTATCAGCAGAGGGACATTTATATTTGCATATAAATACATATTAGCCACCTAGCTTAATTGTTTCTGGTGATTAAGGACCCTAAAATGTACTTCACACCTTTTTTTCTCACTACTTTTTGCTTTAAATATATTATCTGCCCCTTGGTTAATGCCACATCTGTATGTGTGTTTACTTCCTACTTTGTTAGTTTGGTTAAAAAAAATATCTTAAAACCTCTTCAGATTATAAAACTAAGGATATTTCATCTATTTCAAAGTGCTTTAATTCAGCAGCCGTTCACCAGTAACTGTCAAAATGTAGTGTTAGAAAGCATGGATTTGTGAGTTGGACTATTACATGGACATATCCCGACATGTATCTCTATTTTATTTTTTTTTTTTTTTTTTTTTTTTTTTTTTTTTTTTTTTTTAATCTTTATTTTGAACATGTTGAAAAAGTACAACAAAATAGAATTAAAAGAGACAAATG
>NW_005187441.1:3294706-3311004 GCF_000239375.1 Pundamilia nyererei | reverse complement strand
TTTTTTTTTAAGTCTAGTTATTACATTTATTTTAGCAAATTATTATTTTTTAATTACTTTTAGTCGTTAATTTAGTTTTAGTTAACTATAAAAAGCTTCTATTATACCCAAACAGCTTAAGGAGCAGCTAGCACTAGTGAGGTACCCTCTCATCCACATCATTTCTGGTTTCATAAATGGAACATGGCAGTAGCCAAAATGCTTAACTTAATTCTTCATTTGTTGCAGATGCATCTTTTATATACAGTCTGTTTTTAGCTACATTAAATATCATGCATTGTATACACGTGATGTTGCCTTCTATAACATGCTAAACCTAAAGCACATACAGTATTTTTTTTTTTGGGGGGGGGACTGAATTTTATAATCGTGTAAATTCTTGCCAAAATTATTTTTTTTTTTTATAAAAAATAGCGCACTGACTTGGCAACTTATCTGTGTCTTAATTGGCCCGATTCTTCAGGGGTTTTTTCCCATTAAAAGTGAGGTTTTTTAACCCACAGTCCTCAAACTGGCACAATGAAAATAAAATTGAATCTTTTTAATCGCTTTTTATGAAAGACTACTAATGTAAGCTCTGTAACTTTCCAGTACTGTATTGCAGCATTGATGGTGCATTGGAGAGTAGCAGACTGAGCTTAACAGTGAAGACAATGGCCAACGTGTGTGTGGGTGTTTGTCTTTGAAGTGATGGCAGCTGCCCTTGAAGTGAAGCGCCTTAAGCCTCACACCGACTTGGTGTTGGCATCCAACGTAATGTTGATTAGATCCCCACTGCGTCTGTCATCTAATAAATCAGGCACATGCCTCTCCTCCACCTCAACTTTTCTTGCGCTTACCTGGTGCCTTTAGTCTTGAAAGAAAGACAGTTATCATAATGGTCAAACTATGTTTCTTTAAAAAAAAGTCTCCTCATTGGCTTTCTTCTATTTGTGTGAATAGCATAGAGGCAACTCTATAAACTTTAACCTGCATTTTAAATGAGTGGTGGAAAGGACATCTCTCTTCTTTCTTCCTCGAGAGACCAATAGCTATGGTGGCTGATGGAGCAATGGAGGAATAGAGGGATGGATGGAAGGAGAGAGGGCGCGTGCAAGCGTTTTGCAGAGAGTGATTGTGAGAGGACAGCGGTGGCAGAAGATGTCCTCTACACAGTGATTAATTCCAGACCCAATGTGATTTATGGCCCCACCACGGCTGTTTTGTAGGTCACTTTGGTGCCACATCACTCAAGCTGTGCAAACAACAAGTCTGATATCAGTGTTGGTTAACCGTAAAGGAGGACACACATGCGTGGCCACAGTGAAAATGAAAATGTTTTGCTTTGAATTTACTCTTTGCCTCTCACGCCATCAGACCAAGTGAATTGTGAAAATATGAAGAGGGAGTTTTGAAAATGTATGACTCATAGAGATGGATGTGATAGAAATAACATGCAGGCATACAGGGACTGATGCACAGAGAGAAGTAAATGAAAACAGTGATGGCTTTTAAGGGTTATCTTAACCTTGTATCCTGCAAAAGATATTTATAATTATATTACCCTCAGCAATAATGTACCTCACTCAATGTCTGAATTACTTGCAAACATAAACATAATTCTGCCATGTTTATATTTTTGTAGCAAAATCTGACATTAAATGCATGTAAGGGAGGAGTGCTAATTTATTAGCTAAAATTAACAAGCTAGGTTAGCAAGTTGCTTCATAAACTTGGCAGGTACAAGGTTCATGCATACATATTTGGATAGTTAGTGCTTAAGTAACTAGTAAAATACTATAATTAAACCTACAAGTGAAAGATGTATAGACAACTTTAAAGCAGTAAGTGGGTGTGAAGGCTAAACCTGTGATGAACACATTGTATGTATCTTGAATTTAATGTATATTGTAATGACATACAAAAACAAACCAAAAAAATGTTTACAGCAATAAAATCTTTAATACTTTAGCTCTATTGGTAGCACACATATTTAGCTAACTTTTGTTATTGTTTTAATACTTGTTGTATTGTCTGTGAAGGTTCTCAGTCATCCAGGTCATAGTAGTCTAAGGAGCTTGGAAAGAAAAGCGTCTGGACTTCTTTAAGTTTCCTTGAATATGTTTCACCTCTCATCCGAGAAGCTTCTTCAGTTCTAAGAGCAATTGGTGGAGAGTCCCAGATTTGTGGACTCTGGGATTCATTTGGGACTTCAGGGAAACTTAAAGAAGTCCAGCCGCTTTTCTTTCCAACCTCCTTAGACTTGTTCTGTTCATTTATTTTTGTTTGTTTGTTTTATTGGTTCTGGCAGGTCCATTTAGACCAGAGTAATGTAATACTAATCTTCCATTTTATGTTAGTCTTTTGAGTCATTTGAGTCTTGTGATTGAGTTTGGCATTTAGGAATTATTATTATTATCATTTTTGTTATTATTCCCCAGAAACGTAAGTATGTAGTAAAAAATTGGAGTTTCTATATGTTCCAGGAGGAGTGCATTTAGTTGGATTGTGCTCTTGAATGCCCGCTTGAGCTCTTCACAGGGAAAAACCTGGATTTTTTGGCAAAGAGAAAAGTTGATTCTGAAAACCTAGCCTTTCAGCACCAGTGGGTGACTGAATACATGTTTATTAATGGAGCTAATGTGGCTGTAATTAAGGGATTTAATTTAAGACGGCACTATGAGACAAAACATCAGGATAAGCTGAAAAACCTAAATGCAGAGCAGAAACTACAGAAAGTAGAAGAGCTAAAGGAGAATCTAACCTTTCAGCAGATGTTTTTCACCAGAGCAAAATCACAAAGTGAAGCTGTTGTGAAAGCAAGTTTTATTGTAGCAGAGGAGATAACCAAATCAGCCCGGCTATTTACCACTGAAGAAATTCATGATGAAGGTGTGCGACATTTTGTGTCCAGACAAAACGCAGATTTTGTCAAATGTGAGCCTGAGGAGAAATACGATTGTTGACCGGTTTGTGAGATGTCCACTGATTTAAGAACACAGTTGTCTGAAAGAAGCAAAAACTTTGTTGCATACTCTCTTGCTGTGGATGAAAGTACAGACATGATGGACATTGCACAGATGGCTATCTTCATCCATGAGAGGAAATATTGGACATTAATCGATGCACGGGACGACAGGAAACGACATTTTTGAAAACGAATGTCAAAGTGCAACTGACATGAAACTGCCCGGACAAACTTGTTGGACTTATAACTGATGGAGCACCGGTGTGGTGCCAAACTAGGTATCCCCGACAGAATTTGTTTCCTCTGTGTCGGGAGCATGCACTGGCCTTTTGAAATCATGGACAAACAGTATCGCACACTCGTGATTTTTAGTTCATAAACACTTCTTATAATGACTAACTACTCCAGAAATTTTGAAGATGTTAGCTCTTTATACAGTAAAGTTGTCACGGAAAAGAGGGACCCAGGCGCGGTTCTTCTCCACAGAGACACAGTGCGTTTATTTACAGTGAAACAGACAAGTCCAACAATTCACTCAAAAGTGCAATTTTCCAATCGTGCTCGTCCCTTGCTCCCAGTGCGTTCCGTGTTGTAACTCCCTTAGTGTGTGTGCTCCCCAACTCGCTTCTCTGCTCGCCCCTCCTGGAGGAAGAAGGAAAATCCAGCGTTAGCCACACGCTAGCCAAATAACACGCTCACACTGCTCGCACAGACTATACCAGTTTGGAGTAATAATCCCACGTCGACTGTCGCCGCGAGTCCAGGTTAAATACCCCTTTCTAGCCTGGAGGAATGATTACCAACACACATTACCAACCGCTGGTCAGGTAATCAGCTGCAGGTGAAGAGGGACTCCCAATGACGACAGTCGCCAGGACACGCCTCTCCCACAGCGCGCACTTCCGTAAACAGCCCCGAGGACCAGGGAGGGACACACACACACACACACACACACACACACGGTCGTCCGGGAAGAGCTGTCCGACTGTGACAAAAGTTACAGTGGGATACAAATAATATCAGGCTGATCCTGCCACATTTTGTTCCCCCTGTCAAATTGTTTAGTGTGTTCAATAAATGTTTATCTTGTATGGCCCGCGACCCAAAGTGTGCCTTGAGTTTTTCCCACCTGTGCAATTGAGTTTGACACCCCTGAAAACGAACTGTGTCCTGCAGGCTGCTCCTACTTGAGCGCCCCCCATTTAGGTCGCCGTGGTGGAGAACTTGCTGTCGTCTTTAAGGACAGTTACACTTGCAGAGGTATGCAAACTGAAAACTATTCTTCTTTTGAGTCGCAAACAATTAAGGTGGGGTCTACGAACATCTTTTATTGTGTTTTAGTCTAGCACCCTCCTGGCCCTGCTACTGAGTTCTTAAAGGATTTTATGGACTTCTTATCTTCTATTATCAAGCTGGAGAAAGTTTTAATTCTTGGGGATTTTAACATTCATATTGATGACGCCTCAACTAACTCTGCAGCTGAACTTTTATCTATATCTGATTCTTTTAACTTTGTCCAACATGTTTCTGGTCCAACACATTTAAAAGGCCATACCTTGGACCTTGTCTTTTCCTTGGGCCTCAACATTGGCAATGTGTTTGTTGAGGATGTACATTTGAATGATCATAATTGTGTCTTTGTTCAACTCAATTTTAGCTCTAAACAAACACCTGTGAGGTTAAAAACTCATAGATGCATAATAACAGACTACTGCTGAGGGGTTCTCCATTATGTTTGACAGTTCTCTATGATGTAAATACTCTTATTCAGTCCTTTAATAGGGAATACACATCCATTTAGGACCAAGTGGCACCTATTAAAACAAGCTCTGCCTTACAAAAGAAGACATGGCCTTGGATAAATGAGTCTCTTAAACTTAAGGAGAATATGCCGGAAAACGGAACGACTACACAAGTACACAGGCTCCATCTTCGAGATCTCATGCTCTCCTTAAATGATACGGTGAAAAACTGTTAGATCAGAATATTTTTCTAGATTCATATCAAAAAACACGAGAAAGTTTCTTTTTGACAAAATCACTGCTATTGTATGCCCAGATGTGGTACTTTTAGATGTACACTCTAAAGTAGATAGTAATAAACTCCTCCGATTATTTGTTGATAAGATTAAAGAAATTAAAGATTTAGAAATCCATGCTAAAATCTCCCCAAAATGTTATTGTTGAGGCACTCCCTTTGCACTCCTGGTCAACTTTTACAACTGTAACATATGATGAAATAGCAGCCCTGGTGGACAAAATGAAGCCATCCTCAAGCCCCTGAGACATTATCCCCACTAAGCTTTTCATCAATGCTTTTGACACCATTGGTCCTTGGGTTGTGAACCTTTTTAATGTTTCTCTTCAGTCTGGGGTGTTCCCCAGCTTTTTTAAACATGCCATTGTGGAACCAAGGCTCAAAAAACCTAACCTGGATCCAACATTACTCCAACATTTAAGACCTATCTCCAAACTCCTATTTATGTCAAAACTCTTTGAGAAGGCAGTTGCTGTCCACCTTACAGCATACTTGGAGAAATACAATATCTATGACCGTTTTCAATCTGGGTTCCGTAAATTGCATTCCACTGAGACAGCACTACTGAGTCACTAATGATATTATGATGTCAGCGGAGAATACAGTCCTAGTCTTATTAGACCTCACCTCAGCCTTTGATACAGTCAATCATACCATCCTGATAAACAGACAGAGAGACCTGGTTGGGATGTCTGGCTCTGTTCTAGACTGGTTTTCATGTTATATATCTAAAAGCAGTTTACTGAAGTATCTTATCATCTTTTACTGACAATATTCAGCTATACTGTTCATTGTGCACCACTGAACGACACAGGAAATCTTTCCTGCCTGTGGCCATCTCCCTGTACAACGCATCCACTTAACACACTGGTTACTGCTACAACTACACGTTTCTTTTCCAGCTATTTATTAATGACACACACACACACACACACACACACACACACACACACACACACACGTACATACATACGTACATACGTATTGTCTGTCTTGTTAATGTTGGTTTATAATGGAGCACTGTAACAAAAAAATAATTTCCCCCGGGGATCAATAAAGGATTCTGATTCTGATTTAAGCCTGCTGAAGCTCATAAGCTCTCCAATATGATTGACTGTTTAACCAACATTAAAAAATGGTTGAAAAATAATTGTTTACAGCTAAACCCAGACTTAGGTTCCTAGCAGAAACACCTTAGAAACCTGGGTGTTATTTTTGATGAACTTTTTTCTTTGGAGGGACATTTCAAAACTTAGATCCATCGTGTCAACAAGTGAACTCGAGATGATAATACATGCTGAAGTCTACAAGACTCAACTACTTTAACAGCTTGTTAACTTGTCTAAACAAGAAAGGGCTAGCTCGTCTACAGGTTGTTCAAAACTCTGCAGCGGGGCTACTGATCCACTCGAACAAGGGGGCTCATATGACACCTGTGTTAAAGTTGCTGCACTGGGTACCAATCAGATTTAGGATCCATTTTAAAATTCTAGTTTTAACTTTTAGGGCATTACAGGAACAGGGCTTATCTTGCTGTAAATATATGGCACAAAGTGATGGTTGCATCAAAGTATTGTAGTTGAACAGAGCATGTGGGTGCTGTCTATTGTTTCTCCATGAACTTGCACATTTGGAGAGAATCCTGCACAGATACAAGTCATTACATGCTTTCACATTAAAAAGACATTGGTTATCTACATCTTTATCCTGCTGCCTTCTGCTGTGATATTGTGAAGCAATTACAAAAGCTGATGAGAATCTGTCAGCCCAAAGTGGGGAAATTAGGCACAGGTTAATGATGATGATAATGATTACATTTATGATTTAATAACTGTGATGCTAACATATACAAAAGACATAATTTAGAACAATTGGTATACAAGGAATGCAGTTGGCCCATATGCATCAGTTAATAGTATGAATCTTTCATATGCCACTTAAAGAGTTTCATCAATTGTACATTACCCCTGACTCATAAAAATGTTATTCCAACAAGGTGGGAAGACAAAATTGTGCCTTCCGTGCATATGATTGTGGAGTGACTTAATTGACTGAAATTAAAACTAACATTAGAAACTCAAATGAAAGGGGTTGCTAAGCAACATCAATCCCAAAATCCATTTCTTCAATTATTCTGCTGACGTTAATCCTTTTCTTCATTGTGGCTCTGGGATTATTGATGCAAATTTCAAATGAGAATGTTTAAAAAAAGAGTGAAGTCATTTGAAGGAATAAGTTTGTGCAGAGATGATGTCCCAATTACTTTCTACCATTTCTGGATCAGCAGGTTTCATGTTTTTATGAAACAGCAGAATCAATCAGTGTCAAAACTGCGCAGATTCATGGCATCTGGACTAGATATTCTGAATCCTTAATCAGTGAGTTTTCACTATCTGTTCTGATTCTGTCCTGCTCTTTATCTTTTAATTCCCCTCGATATAAAGGGAAAAAACTGTGGGGGATGACAGCAGAGTTGCTGCAGAAACCTTGATCTGGTTTAAGTTATTTCTCATATTGAGGCACTTTTGAGAAAACCATCAGTGGACTCAAATCAATACCAAGCAAGGTTGATCTTTAGCTTTGACGGTGACCTTCTTCACAAGTTCCTTCCACCAGTGAGGCTGGCACGATGTTAAAATAGAGCCAAACCTTAAGAATGCAATGAGTGGGGTGAAAAAAGAAGCCTGCTTTAGTCAACATGCACGATTTTGCTTTCCCCACTGAGAAAACTCAAATACAAGGTTATTTTGTTTTGGCAATATTTAAAAGCACCGCATGTTGTCAAGCTATAAGCCAACCAAGGTCAGCCACTCTGGGGTGAGATGAGAAAGAAGTGTCTCAAAGTGAAAGGGAATAGGATTACCATGAGTTACAGTTCACTTGTCTTTACTCAGCATCTTTATGACAGGCAGAAATCGCATTGCTTTTTAGTAGAAGTGAAGATATGGATAATTCTTGGTGTTTGCCTAGTTTTCCCCAAAACCCATTTGAGAGAGAAAATGCATGAAACTTAATGGAAACTGATAGAAGTAAAAAGGTAGTCATGTTTATTTTACAGATGGCAAAGAACTCTTTCCAAAACTTTACTTTGTCTTTTAAAGTAAAGTTTAATGTTAAATACCGTATAAATATTTGGACTGTAGCATTATGTAACATTTACTTCTGTTGACTAAATATTAACTCTGCCTTCTGTCATCACCAGAGACGTCTTATTTATAATAAGGCATCACTGGCTAAATGTAACCTTTTTGTTTTCAACTACAAAATGACATCACAAATGTAGTGATAAACAACTTGCTTATAATAATAATTGTCTGTCTGTCTATTTGTTGGATAGCTAAGATATGATTTTCAAATTTTGTGTGTTGGTAGATACCAATAACAGCTTGAGCTGATTTAATTTAGGTGAAACTCAGGTCAAGGTCATGCCCTTCGGGGAGAGTTGTGCTGTCTAAGTGCTTTTGTATATCATGTTTTTTCCTATGTTTGAAAAAGAGCACAAAGAAATACTTATAACTGAAAACACCAATGGAGTCTTTTTGACCCCTGTTAAAATCAATGTAAACTGTAACAGTGTAGGTTTGTTATCTGAAGGCAGCTATAAAATGAGCCAGAGCTATTGAGATGTGATTGATAGATAAATAATGAGGTTTGTCACGTAATATCGCACACATATTGCTCGAGATATGTTCGCCATAATTAATGTGATACAATCACGGGTTGATTTCCATCAGTTGGCTGTAGTTTTTCATATTTCTCTGCAAGCTATAAAAAATAGTCGGCAAGTGGTGGTAAAACTTGTAAAAGTGCACTGCAAATCTCACTGAAACCTGAAAAGCCTGTATTTAATTCTGTTGTTCTGTTTTTGTTTTTTGTTTGTTTCTTTTTTTTATTTTTTTGCAAAGTACCTGTAACCACAGCAATATGCTAATGACCAAGGCTTGTATAACTAGGGAAATTCCAGCAACCAGTCAAGGAAGATTCCCTGTTCTCTCAGGTTGCAAGATGATCGCAGACTGGTCTCTAGGCTTGTGTTACTATATCCTTAATGACTTTGTCCTGCATTGTATTGGATACGTCTGAATACGTGGAGAACGGGGGAGGTTGCTAGTTGTGCAGAGCAGCAGAACTTTCTGAGCAGACAGATGGTGTGGATTCCCAATCCAAAAGAGTCTGATAAAGATGTGGATTGAAGAATTTTCGCTGTTCCACATTTACAATAATTAATTTGCTAAAAATTTATTCAAATGTGTGAGGTCAGTTTTAAAATGTAAGCAATGACCTCTTTAGTCTGTTTCAGAGTGAGTACTCTGGTTTTTTACCTTAGCATAATTAATAACATCTGTTATCCAAAATTCAAAATTTTTACTCTTCCTTAATGCTCTTCTAGCATATTTAAATGTTTCACATGTGTTAGCTATTGTGTTATTTGTTTTATAGTAGACTCTAAAATATAATTAACATGTACTATCTGTAATCAAATATAAAATTTAACTTGGAAAATTAATGAAATATAAGTATTTAAGACATAATGTTAAATACTTATATTGCCAAATCTTACTGATAATTAGAGTAAGTCAATGAAAATGAATTTTGAACTTCAAGACCTCTAACCCCTTAACCAGGTTGTACAAATCAAAAACTAAAACCAGGGGTGATTCTAGGATCAGAGCTTTGGGGGTGCTGAGCACCCAGAGAGCTGCCCAGCCAGGCAAGATAAGCCTGTCTCTGTCAGTCCCTGCATCCTTAAATGTTGTCCCGAGTTCTCTCTGACTGTCACTTTGGTGCATTTAAACCCCTGTTCCTCCCTGTCTTCATCATCTGTTGTCTTCGTCTCCGTTATCAGTCATCATAATTTTACCAT
This sequence comes from Pundamilia nyererei, assembly GCF_000239375.1. NCBI lineage: Eukaryota > Metazoa > Chordata > Actinopteri > Cichliformes > Cichlidae > Pundamilia > Pundamilia nyererei. Next base: position 3,301,156 of record NW_005187441.1, on the reverse strand, counting down.
CTCTGTGCAAGTCTGCAAATTTCTTTATTAAATCATAAGATTCTTAAATTCATCAAGTCTCTCTGTGCCTGGGTCCTCGTCACAAAACATGACATCACTGTTTTGCACATTTTAACACAATTTAATCCCCACATTTGTGAAAGAAAAGCAAAACACTTTGTTACCTGGTGTAATGCTTTTCAGCTAAAAAGAAACATGGTCGGACTCCTACCTAACTATATAAAGAGTAACTGAAGGTTAAATGCAGCTAATATGTCCTGTTTTAAGCCAGGCACTTACACCTCCGCTCCGCTGCGTCTCAGCCACCATGCTCTGGCAGCAAGAGCGCTAGAGCCAGAGCAGGGGAGAGGCGAGCTGGAACAAACCATTTTGGGAGGGGGGGTATCCATACTTTTGTTGTTAAAATGTTATGTCTCAAACAAGTACAGTACTGTATGCTTTTTATATTTTTAGCAGTGTTTCACACAAACAGCAAATATTGTCAAAAAAAAGTAAGAAATCTTTGGGGGTGCTTTGATTCATTTTTGGGGGTGCTGAAGCAGAAGCACCCCCAAAAATGGGCTAAGATCGCCCCTGACTAAAACAATAAGTATTTAAATATTGCGCCTGCTAATTTGAACTGCAAATGGAGAACTCTAATGCTGCAGCTTTAAGATGAAATACGATTCTGTCTCAATATGGCAGTAGTCTGACTATGGATGACTCATTTTAATCACAAATATTGGCATTACCTTTATGGCAGTAGGAATTAAAAGTCCAACCAAGTTGGAAGATACAACAAACGAAAAAGAAGAAAGAAAAGGCATGCTGATCCATAGTATATAATTAGGTTGTTCTGTATGTTGTTGCATCATGTGCTATTAAGTAAATGGGATCATTTAGGTTAGAAAGAATAACATGTACCCTACAGGCACTGTGGAGTTCCCTCGCTTTAATCCATTTCTCAAACCCATTAATAATCTAAACTGATAACCACTCTGGATACAAGACTGATTGCATTTTGTGAGTCAGATGCATTCAGAAAGAAGGACAGCAGAACAAGCAGTCAGGCCTGAAACCCAAAAAGCCTTCATTTAATCCTTTGGTTCTCCTGTTTTCCCTTTTAGCTGACTAGCAGATGTTTGTTTGCCCAAGCGGGAGACACATGCTGGAATGCAGTTGGCTTCATTAACATTGTCCGCAAACCGCGATTTGATTGCATAATGTATACTGAGTCGAAATAAGGTCAGGCATGCAAGGTGCTCTTTATTCCAGCTTGGGAGTTGAGATGCAGAATCATAAAACCTTCAGCAGTGTGCTTCTAGTCAGCCATTTGGAAATGTAATATGGATTATTTAAATCACTGTGGGAATATTAAAAGTCAGATGACTTAACAGAGTTAAAATCCTAACTAAGAAAGCTTTAGAAACTTGGAGCCAGTTTGATACAAGGCTATATTGCCACAATTTGGAAAGAATCATGCAATTTAATGGACACCTAAAACATTTAATCTGTAATTAAAGAATTTCAGCTATCTCCAGCAATATAATACCTTCATTGAAATTCAAGGATCTGAGGTCTGTTGAGTGAATTTCAGAGAAAATGCCTGCCAGATTTTAGAGAGACAGCCAAAGGAAGGCTTATGATCATGATCATTATCTCCATTCACAATTCAATGAAAGTCAATGAATTTCTAGACTGACTGACATACTTTTTTGTTCTGTTCATCCATTTTTTATTACCAAAGTTAAGGAAATGTCTGATTTAAGTGTAGTTGAAGTTTTAATAAGAGGATTGTTGTTTTGTTTGGCTGTGGACCTCTTTTTTTTTTTTTTTTTTTTAACTTTGAGAGACCTTTTTGTGCATTGGTTGTCACTGTAGTGGTCTTCATTTGAACATGACTTAAAAAAAATGTATGTTTAAATAAATAATTAATATTCAAATGAAAATTTAGTCAGTGTTATAAAAATAAATAAATACATAAATGCTCAGAGCTAAGCCTATATTCCATTGGCACTGTGAACTATGGAAAGTGTTTTGTCCAGCTGGATTTAAAGTCAACGTTCTTCAGCATTTACACACTTGTGTAAATACTTGGAAATCTTCACCTTGTATGAGTATACTAAATGGACAGTTCTACATCACACAATGTTTTCCTAATAGGATTGATTTAGGCAAACGGATTTGAAACAAAGTGATTTACCTGTGTATTGTACTCTTCTCCCTGCACTATGTGTTTGGTTGGCAAATCCTCTGCCAATCAATCATCATTTAAAACTGCTTTGAAAACCTTTGTCACTGTTACTTAATACTTATCAATATTACATCAGAAATACCACACTTGGTGCTGGGGTTGGTGGACAGGATCACTAAATTGGAGACTCGGCTTTGCACCCTTGCAAAATCTGTAGCTAGCCAGACCCCTGTAGCCGGTGCAGCCAAGGGTAGCGTAGGCACCACTAGCTGCCCCCCTAGCAGACTGTCCCGAGGAGCCGGGGAAACAGGATGGCTGCGTGACGTTGAGGAGGAAGCATAGTCTTAAACAGAAACCTAGTCCAAAAAACCAGTGCAAAGCAAAACAGTTCAGGAGGCCAGCCACATGGTAAGCAGCAGCACAAACACAGTTCAGGGGGACATCCACATGGAAATTGGGGCTGACAGAACAGGTCTGAAAGCTGGCCGCTTAGGAGAAGCTCAGTGTCTAATGGCCAGGAAGGTGGCTGGTGATGGTGTGGTGTGGTCAATGAACGTGGACGTGCAGGCCGTGCTGGACGTGGACATGGGCATAAAGGCCATGCTGTATGTGGAGGCGCAGGATCAGATGAGGCAGGACTAGAGCTGTGCGATATGACCAAAATCTCATATCCCGATATATTGAAACTATAGATGTTTTCATTTCATCATCCGATATATTTCATCATATCGCACAGTCCTAGGAAGGGCCAGATGGCGCACTGACCTCTGGCAGAGATGCAGCTGAACCAGACAGCAGCATGGTAGTTGCTGAAAGTTCAGCTTGTGGCGGCATAGCAGCCTTGGACGGTTGGGCTGGTGGTTGAACTGGTGGTTTCCGGATTGACTCACCAGAGCCCCCAGAGGAGACATGCGGCAACGTGAACACTGTGGATGGCTGGAGTGGCTCTCCTGAGCCCCCAGCAGACACAGATGGCGGTGTAGAAACCGCGGACAGCTGGAGGGGTTCTCCAGAGCTCCCAGCGGAAACAGGCGGTTGGAGTGACTCTCCTGAGCCTCCAGCAGAAACAGGCGCAGGGCCAGCAGGTGCAGGGACCTCTGCCTGAGACGAAGCATTGCCAGCAGTTGCGGAGACGTCTGGCTGAGGTGAAGCTAGTTGGAGCTGCTTAGGACACATAGCCAGCTCTGGATGCCTCTCGAGCTGCAGCAAAACATAGTCCATCAAAGGCTGGGATCAGCGGAGTCTGCTGCAGACAGCTGAGACAGTTCACCCAAGCTCCCAAGCACAGGCTACTGTGGACCGCTGAGATGGCTGGCCTGAGCTCTCTGCTGACGGCGGAAATGGCTAAACAGGCTGTAATTGCTCCATAGCCTTCAGGGGTCCAGAGTCCGTTTAGTTCAGAAGCTCAGCCAGTTTTATGAGTATTTGGAGTCAGCTCACTAAACTCAGTGTCCATTAATCCAGGAACACAAACAAACTCAGGAGGTGCAGAAACTCAATACTCTATGCCAGGATGGGCTGACTTGGCAGCATGAACAACAGTCTCTGCATTTACAGTATTATAAATTGCTGTTATGGTTATGAGTTATGGTTATGGTTATGAGTCTGTGACTCAGTGTTTTGTGTTTGTTTAAGATATATTCCTTGATTATTTGTTATTCATGGCTTTGTTTTTCTTGGTGGTTTTTTTGTTCATTCTTTAGTATTTGTACATTTTGTATTTGTAGTTCTAGCTGCTATTTTCAGTCATTGTGCCTTCCCTGTGTCCCATGTTGCATATCCAGTCAGTCATATCTCAGTGTCAAGTCCGTGTCTCCGCATCTGCATCTTTGCGAATGTCTTGTACTCCTGTTTTACTTTGATAGTCCTTGTCTTATGTCACTATATTCTGCTTTGCTTCCTTTTTCTCGTTATGTCTAATATGTGTTAAGTGGCGGCTGTGTGCAGACAGGAATAGGACGCAAGGTGCAGACTCCAGAGACAAACGTAAACTGAAATAGCTTTAATGCTGAACTCAAACATAACATAACTGGAAAAAATCAAAATAAACTTAAACCAGAGGACTGACAGAACACACAGCTAAATAAACAGTAGATCGCGACACAGACACAGAGAAACACAGGGCTTAAATACACAGAGGAAGCAATCAGGGAATGGGTAACAGGAGGGAAACACAGCTGGGGCAAATCAGGCCTTACGAGACAAGGGGAAGCAAAACCAGACACATTAACATCAGACATGGACTTTCAAAGTAAAACAGGAAACCCATAACACAGACTGAACAAAAGACACAGACTCACATGCAGGCACTACAACAGAGGGAACAGAGACGTGGGACCAGGGCAGACACAGACACTGACTAGACATGGGGATATAGCAACTAAGGATACACAGAGACGTGAACTAGACAAGGGGATACAGCTGACAGGGGAGACAGAGCAACTAGAGAAGACAGAGACATAAACCATAAGACAGAACTCAAAGAAACCAAAGACTAGAAATTATAAATAATATAATAAACTCAAAAACCCTGGGTCAACGACCCAGGCATCCTAACAATATGTCCCAGCTGTGTTCCCACCTGTTCCTGATCCTCTCGTCGTCCTGCCTGTATATTTAAGCCCTGTGTTTTTCTCTGTTTATTGCTGGTTCGTCTCCCTGTATCTTGTCTCTGTTTCTGCTGTTGTTCCTTCTGCCATGGTCCTGGGTCGTGCGACCCAGTGTGTTATGCTTAACCTATTTTGATGTTTATTGTTTGCTTAGGTTCTTTAAGGTAGTCCAGTCCTTTTTGTAATTATGTTACCCTTGCATTACGTCTCCCTTGCCCTTCGTGTGTTTATGTCTGTGTGTCTTGTACTGTCAAGTTCATGCTGTCAGTTATGTCACCTCCCCCTGTACTACGTCTCCCCGGTTCATGTCTCATGTTTCCCGTTTTACTTTGAAGGCCTGCATTCACTGTCTGTGTATTCAGCTCACTCCTCCTGTCCTGTTGTTAAGTTCATGTGTGTCAGCTGCGTTCCCATGTGTGGCCACTTCCCCTGATCATCCCTCATGTGTATTTAGTCTCTGTGTTTTTTACAGTCTGTGTCGCGTCGTCTGTGTTCCCACCCTCCATGTTTCCATGCCCGGTCTGTTGCATTCTAAGTCATAGCCTTACCTTAGTTCATTCCCAGTTTAGGTTTCTGTTTAGTTTTTGCTTTTGTGCTGCCCTTATTCTTGTTTGTTTCTCTTGCGTTACCAGCCACAATAAAAGGCTCGCTTTTGTTTAAAGTTCACTCCCGTCTGCTCACTTGTGTTCGCACCTGGGTCCACCACTCACACCACTGCACGGTCTGTCACAGCGGACCGTTACACCTTCTGCGTTTCATGGTTTCAGTTTTATTAGCTTTCCCAATTTAGGTGTTTTTTAGTTTATGTCCCTGCCTATCTCTGTTTCTGTTTGTATCTCACCTCCCACTTTAAAAAATAAATAAATAAATAAAAAAGCTAACTTGCGGTAAAGTCAGTGCCTGCACTTGGGTCTTTCTCATCACTCCACGGAATCTGCCCTGTCAGACATGACAATGGCCCGCTTCGTGGAAACTGTCTACTCCGGCTCAGAGGGTGTTAGGACTGTCCCAATACTGATAAATAGCATGGAAGGAGGAGGATGAACGCAGTTCCTTTCATTTACAAAGTTGGAATGAAAATCCTCTGAATGAACAGTCTCGGGTGGGCTGAGCTGCGCTGAGGAGGTGGGCAGCTTGTGCAGCTCCAAAGGGGGATGCCCCCAAAACAGGGCAAAGGCCTGAAGTTGCATCCTTCTTCTTCTATCGGGAGCCCCATCGTGAGAGAAGAAGGTGAGCTGGAGATCAGAAGAGTAATTACTGGCAACAGGAAGAACCCTTCCATTCTGATCACTGGAGACTTACTGTAGGTGAGGAACATGCAGTTGAGGCACAGGCTTGGAGGTTACGAGGTCCCCCTAGGGCCAAACACGTCCCAGTTTTGTTTTGGGGTTTTTTTTTGTCCCATTTGGATCTTTAGCCATCAGAATTGCTGTCTTAAGGCGAAGAAAGATGCCAAGCAGATTGATTTTGCCAAGTGGATCATCATGGCTTTGCCATATTGGTCCATTTGATTGACCTTTATTATAATTATGTATTTATTTTATTTTCGGTTGCTACAAACGGGACAGACATGACTGGGGGATAGGACAGGGAGAAAGAATGAAAGAAAGAGAGGGAGAGAAAGAAAACCAGAGGGGAGAAGAGACGGTGAGAAAGGGGGGAAGAAAG
>NW_005187441.1:3244002-3275821 GCF_000239375.1 Pundamilia nyererei | reverse complement strand
TATATATCAAGATTCATTCAACTTGGATTAAATTCTACCTCCAGGTTTCTGGTATGCAATTTCAGTTTGAATTCATAGCACATTACAGATGGCTGAATGGAAAGTGAAAACAGTCTATCTCCAACCTCAGAGTGAGGGATTGAGGTTATAACCTGGACTTCCACTGCAGCTGGTGCAGGAGAGATCTTTTTAGTGAACTAAGCTATTTGATTCTCTCTTCATGTAGGGCTCCTGGACACAGTGGATGTGGCGGAAGAAATACCATCAATATTCATAATTGAAATGTAAGAAATGTTTGCTTAAAACCGAATTACAGCTCATATTCAGGTTGTTTCAAAGCACCCCATTCTACTACTTCTAAGTGTATTTCCTGCCATGTGACTGGTGTGTATTTACTGTGTTAACTGAGCAAGAAATAGGCAAATGAAAACATATTTATTATATATGTGGCCTAAACAGTGAACTGCAGTACTGTAATCTGGAGCCATTCATATCTTCTCCTTGGATTTGCTCCTGATAGCAGCAGCAGCAGCAGCAGACAATGATGGATTGAGGCTGTGACCCAGTGATGGACTTCCATTGCGGCTGTCCGGGGGGTCTCTCACTGAAGTCAAGCTGCTTGATTTCAGTCCCGGTCAAGATCAAGTCACCCCATGCCGGCCTCATGGATGGCAGGGGATTCGAATAAAATTGGGGCAATGCAGGATGTTGGATTCTCAATAGAGTGAGAGAGGCTTCGTTTCCTGTTTGACAGCTCAGTTTTGGGACATAACTTCAGACTCACGCAAGAATCACCTAAAAATTATAAGAAGTGTTTCAAGTGTTTCATTTTACCTCAAGTTTAAATTCTTCCAACACAATTAGTGCAGCATAGTCCTTTTGTTGAAGGAAAATCACACCAGCAAAACCCCTTTCCAGAGAGTTTAAGGGCTCATTCTCTAATTTCGAAAGTCATGTTAATGTTAATTTTGTAAATTATGGTCGCTGTTTGAGTCAACAAGGAGGATAAAGGTTGGTATGCTTCAGGGCACATCTACTGTGTGATTAACAAGTTGATACTCTGATTGTGCAGTTTCCTTAAGCTCAGACCTTTTCCTCATTGCATCCAGTCTCAAAACACATAGGCCACAGCGAAAGCACTCTCATTGGTTAGTAACGTCCAGTAGTGAAGTGTCAAGTGTCAAGCTGACAAGTACGATGACAAAAAAAAGAAATTGTTTTTGTTTTTTTGTGAATTCTGAGATGGCTGGCAAATTTCTACATACGATATTTTAACATATTTGAATAATATCAACACTTACAAACTCCAGATTGAAAAATTGAAATCTGTCAATTGAATATTTAAGATATATGTAAATGCCGTAGGACAGTACAGCCTAACGTTAGTTAGCCTAACGTTGGCTAGCTTAAAACCAGCTTCTGTTGTTATTATAGTCAGCTCATTTTCAGCTGTCTGGAGACATGCAATGTACAGTAATAAATATTTACTAAGATACACAAAGGAAAAGAGTCGGTATTTTTGTGATTGACATGGTGACATCCTACAGGATAATTCGATGTGCCCATGGCTAGCATTCATGCCCATTTTCGTGTGGTCAGTTTTTGGAAACATTAACTTTTTTAAAAAACAAGTTTTGGTGAGTTTGTTGAGCGGCGTGCTACATTTGATGTCTTTTGCAGCTGTAATGGAGAATGGAGTTGCATAAGCAAATTAATAGACAAAATACTAGCAGATGAAGTTGAATTAAAAAGGCCGACCAACGTAATCGTGTGAGAGTAAGAACAAAACTGGGTTTGGCACTTGCAGGGAGCCACCATGCCCACTCCCATTTCACTTTACAATTCACCAAGCCCTGCACTCACATTTCATCTACAGACAAACTGTTTGGGCTCCAAAAGGCTTTTGGAGAGATTACATATCTTTCCTTTCATAAAGACGCCATTAGTGTCTGGGGAGTAATGGGAGCCACTAATTTGATAGTCTGACCTTAAGCTATTCATCAGCTCAGAGGGAAGAGAAGAATAGATGATGCGGGAGATCACATTATAATTTGGCTACAGGATCCAATAGTCTAATGACAGCATTAACTCAAGCAGCTGCAAAGAAAATGTTTGGAAATGTAAGGAACAAAAGGCTGACATACTAAAGCTGAACAGAGCTGCCGAATCACTCTGATAGTCCTACTTCTCAGCAGGGAGCAAATATAATATTCACACAATTCCGTAAACAGGGAGACGTCCTTGTCATTGTTTCTTCTTGGCCCTCAAGCATCTCTTAAAAGTCACAGTAAAAAATGATAATTGTTTCTCCAGAGGATGGTCTGGGAGTAAAAAACATTTTTTTTTCTTTTTCTGTATACACCAAGGTTGTTCCCTTTAAATTAAACACAACAGAAATCACGGGTTCAAGTTTAAAAAGAGGGCTAATGTTAACACTTTTTGTAACACTAATTGTCGGCACAGGTGTTTTCGCAGAGAGGTCAGGCTGATGAAGTGGTTACAAATCTAAACACGTATCTCAGCAAATAAATGAATAATTGAGGGCAGTTATCCAATTCCCCCTTGTTTAGTTCCCCTGGACATTTTTGCAGCATTAAGGCCGAAACAAAGCCAAACATGCAGATGAGATGAGTGTGGCAGTGAGTGGTAAATGTGAGGCAATGTTAGGGCCTTAGACAAAGGCAAGTCAAGCTTCAGTTTTAAGAGCACTATCTGATTTTCAGGAGCACTCACCCAAAGCATTCTGGTGTTTATTCTGGTGTCTGGCATACTTCTGATATTTTACAATCACCCACAGCAACCCAAAATAAGGCCAACAACATGAGCCCAATAAGTAGGGCACATTATCTAATGGCATCCACTGATGGTTAGTGATTAAACTAGTACTTAAAAGAGACTCCAACCATGCCCAATGTAATGCACTGCTGTCGTACCCTCCCACACCCTGACATCTTCTTTGTCGCGGGATACACAATTCCAGCAGCAATGCATATCTTGGATTCTCTCATTTTAGAGCACAGCACCCAAAAGATTTCCATATAATAAGTTACTGCAAAATGGAAAACTTAAACCCATGATGTCCAAGTCTTCATCAGCAAGTACCCTAACGCTAAGTACTAATTCTACTACTAAACTTGTTATTTACCGGGTTATTTGTGAACTTGGATGGTGAATTGGATCTCATCTCTATTCAAAGGTCTCAGGTTAATTGTGTCCACCACTGTATATTTTGTCCTTCTCCTTTCTTGTTTAATAATGAGAAGGTTCTCACAAGCCACATCCATAGATATGGCTCTCCAAAAAACAGGGAAACTTAATATTCCTATTCAGCAACTCCTCTTACCTAAACTAATTTTTAAATATTATGTCTCACAGATGATTTTTGGTTTTTAAAAAAGTTATTCTCTGAAAAAAAAATCAAAATAAACTATTTACTATCTCATTATTTTAACAAGGCTCCACTAACTTTAGGACTATCTTGTCCTTGATATCAAAACCCAGAAATTGAAGATTAAGGGAACTGTTTAGTTAGATGAAAGTATTTATATATAAGCATTTGATGCATCTGATAGTATCAGTGTACTGTAGTTCATTCCTTTCTTACCTGATTTATTCTTAAAAATAGTAAATAAGAGTCAGAGATGTGTACTGCCTGTAGCTGATGCTATAACTGATAATTCCAGAAAACAGTGCAAGTAGTGACTGGTTAGTTTGGTTGATAACCAAACCACAAAACCACTGCTGATTTCTTCTTTGCTTTTGTCCAATTACAACTATAGATTATGTGTCATGCAATGCACAGAGCACAGCAGTCTCAGAGGGCTCTGAGATGCTCGTACAATCATCTATCATTACAGATAGCTTCCATCGAGGCCATGTCTCCCTGCCTGCTACCACCCCTGAATGATGAATCTCCACCCATTCAAAGCGCCATTCGAACGCTGCCGACTGCGCCTCACATTCTCTTGACCCTGTCATGTCGAGACCCCAGTTCAGTCAGAGTCCTCTTCCGTCTTCGCTCATCTGATCTTCAGAGGCCTGCAGCAACAAGGCGAAAGGGGACTGATAGATGTGCCGCACGGAGGGAGTAATGTATTGTGGTCCTTGCAGGCAACAGAGATGAGGTTTAAATGATCTAGTACGCGGGGGTTTGTAATCTCACTGATCAAATTTGGTGGTGATCCTCTACCCATTGCCATCTATATATGGAGAAGTAATGGAGTCTACCACAAGTGAGCACAAGAGCTGCACTCCATCACAAGCCCTGTGACTTAGTGCAGCGTGTCTTAGAAAGCTGAACTTCAAATGATACACTAACACAGAGAGAAGGATAGACAACTTGTGAACACTCCAGACAACAACTCTGCCCTTGTGTTTGTGGTTCACTCTAAACTACAGATGTGTGGTGGATCACCTTATACATATATTATATATATTGCATGTTTTAACTGGTAATTGACTGGTAATTGCATTACACATTTCTGAATCCTCAAAAAAAATGCAGATGGAAAGTAATGCTTTACAATGGAAATGTACACTAAACACTTTTTGGTCTCTTCCTGTAGCCCCATTGTTTTGCTTTTATTTATATATTAGAGTGCAGAGCATATAGTCCTTGAAAACAAATACAAACCAATTTAAATGCAATGCTCGTACACCACAAAAGTATTACAGGTCCATCCTTAGTACTTGCAGAGAGGCAGTCCCTTCCCACTTCACCATGAAAGGCGGAGGGCGTAATCTACAGTCTTTGTTCTATGAAAACATAATGAGAGGCTTCTAGTGGCTGGATTAACCAAATCCAATTGGTATCTACAGACTTTAAAGTGTTGGATTAACATCTATTAATAAACCTCATCAGTAAGAAAACATTGCAAGTGAAAACTGGTGTTTTCACAAACGGTGAGTGAAAAATTCAAGGCTATTCTTTATATTTAAGATCTTAATCTGAATTGAAAAAAAAAATAACATCCCTATTGTTATTTCCTGAAGGTAGCACCTACTGTTAACTCCAAGGCAACATCTTAGCCTTGCAGTTAATTGGCACGACCGCCTTGTTTCTTTAAACATTTTGACTCTTTGATCGGTCATTCTCTTTGTTGTAATAAACCCATCTCTCATGTTCTTTCACAGTCTAGATGAATCTCTTTCTACAAACTTTCAAGCATTTGACTCAGTGTTTTTACACTGTGTGTACCAAGGAATTTCAAAGAAGATGTCGGTAAACAACCCAGTATCACAGCAAGGCATGTAACAGATTCGTTATTCCATTGTGTGGATGTCACGCTTTGCCCAGTGTTAATCTTTCCTGGCATAGAAGGAGCCAGGAATTTACTTGTTACCTTTATTGCTGAGTAACTACTCCTTGGCTTTAAATAAATTATCGCCATCTGCTGATAGAGCAACTTAAAGTGAACATGAAACTATGTGTATACAGGCTAACTTACAAGGCTGGGGTGCTGATTCATCTGCTAATGCTAGCTAGCTAGTTAGCAAGCTGCATACATAAACTTTGCAGGTGCAATGCTCAGACACACATACTGATTAATTAGTGGTTAAGTAACTGTTAAAGGGGACATGAAAAGTAACAAATGTAAATGCTAATTTACACCAGTGAGCCCTGCAGGTAAAAACATCATAAATTCACTACTTTCTGTGTAGTTGGATTTAAAAAATAAGTGCTTAAAGTTTTTAGAACATGTTAAGCGCTATCTTGCGTCAGTACAGAACAGGACGTCAAGCATGCATGTCCATTTCATGCCTGTGAGAGGCAAACCGTGACATCCACATGATGGACCGGCAGGTATGTTACATGGTTTCTATCATGATAAATCGGCCACACTCACTCGCTAAATATTAACTAATTTAACTACATTCAATTTTCAATTTTTTCCAATTTTATTTTATTTATATAGCGCAAAATCGCAACAAAAGTCGCCTCATGGTGCTTTATATTGCACAGAAGATCGTACAATAATAGACACAGAGAAAAACCCAACAATCATATGACCCCCTATGAGCAAGCATTTTGGCGACAGTGGGAAGGAAAAACTCCCTTTTAACAGGAAGAAACCTCTGGCAGAACCAGGCTCAGGGAGGGGCGACCTCCCTGAGAATAAAAATATATGTTCAATAAGATTTTTTTTCAGTCAATAACTCAATTTTTTTTCTCCTTTTTTGTTTTTTTTACTTTAAAAGTTACCACACAGTTGTTGTGAAGACCCTTTGATCATTCGACAGGTAGGTGTGTCTCGACTCAACACCTCTGCCCGGCTGATAAACACATCCATTGATTGCTCAGATGTGTCTTTGAATTCTCTTCCACAACTATACAAACACAGTAATTTTGAATGCAACTTTTATTTCTCAGCAAAAGCTAAAGTGATAACCCTTCTTGTCAACCTGCAGAAAAAGCACTAACTGGCGCACTTATTATCCAGCCTGCCTTTGGCTTGGCACAAAAACTAATCAACCTTTATTAATTCTAAGTTCAAACTTACAACTGACTTCTCTTTTCCAGATCACTTCTAAATTTTACAACCATATCTAAATTCTGCTTAATGTGCTGACTTTTCCTGAGATTATTTGGTTTGAGAGTGATTTCGTTTGAGAGGATTTAGCAATTATGAAAAATTGTTCTCCTGCAGCTAATGAAGATTAAAAATGTGCAGCAGACATAAAATGAAAAAAAAAAGTATCTTAAGGTTATATGTCATTTATCATTGGATGTTATTTTTAGCATTTTCATTCCCAGTCAGTTCGGTAAACTTGGAAATGAGGACTGATCTGTCCTTGCAATAACAGCACTGCTTTACTGCAGTAAATGGAATGGTGTTACCAGTACTTGTAACTGTAATACTTTTTCATTGTTCTTTGTGGCATTTGTAAGCCCTTGCTTCAGCCTCCCCTGTGATGCAAGCTAATAAAATATTGTACATCCAAACACTGTATGTATATTGTCAAACATTTACCCCACTGTTCATTGGCAATTATTCTAATTACATACTTTGCAACTGTGTAATTCTCTGGAGAGGCTGTTATGGTGACAAGTGAAGAGCTGTATTCACAGGCGTTGCTTCCATTCTATCCTGAGCATTCTCTAAAGCCCTTGGAGGAGTTTGCTTGCTTTGTATAGCAAACAAGACTTCAGCGGATTATGCTATAAAGCTATTCTGTGGTTAGAGGTCCTCAGACACAGGGCACGTTCACTAAATCCTGAAACATTGCAGCTGACATTTTATAAGCCTAATAGCAAACAATGTGGAAATCAGTTAATGTGATGTACAATATGTGGAGGACTACCAAACAACTGTCAGCTAAACAAAGCTCACTGTCTATTTGTTCCTGCAGAAGTATTCATATGAAAACAGTCTGTCTGTAAGGGAGTGTGTGAAAATCATCCAGATGGCAAGGGAGGCTGGCTTTTACAGGTCTTTTTTTCTTTCATAAAATTTACCATTACCAATATTAGTACAATATAGTAAAATAATACACATGTATGGAAATATAGTACATGCTATTATTCCACTCATTCCACCCATTATCTTGAATCAGTTTTTTACACTATAGTTTTCAGTGTCCAGCAGAAAGGCTTGCTAGTCGACTAGCGATTGTTTAATTAAATTAAAAACAAAATGTGATCCCATTATCAAGTCCCTGGCATAGTATAGAGGAAAATCTGGTCAAAATGGGGTATGCCCCCAAAGGTGGCTGAGAGTAAGACGCTGTTGGACTTCCAGATACAACCGGACATTGTAGTAGTGTACAAGCAGAGGAAGACGTCTGTAGTGATAGATGAAGCTATACCAACTGACAGCAACATTGTATGAAGAACAAACACGAGAAGCCTGAGGAATACAAAGGGGTGAAAGAAGAGCTAGAGAACATGTGAAGGGTGAGGCCAACAGTGGTCCTCATGGTAATCAGAGCACTCGGGGCTCCTAAACTGGGTGAGTGGCTCCAGCAGATCCCAGGAAGAACATCCAAGATTTCTGTCCAGAAGAGTGTAGTCCTAGGAAAAGCAATGATACTGTGCAGGACCTTCAGGCTCCCTGGCATCTGGTGGAGGGCCAGTGGGTCAGGAATTTTTCCATCCATCCATTCGCTTCCGCTTCTCCTTTTCAGGGTCGTGGGGGGCGCTGGAGCCTATCCCAGCTGTCATAGGGCGAGAGGCGGGGTACACCCTGGACAGGTCGCCAGTCTGTCGCAGGGCCAACACACAGGGACAGACAACCATTCGCGCTCACATTCACATCTAATGGCAATTTGGATTTTCCAATTAACCTATCCCCACAAGCTGCATTTCTTTGGACAGTGGGAGGAAGCCAGAGTACCCGGAGGGAACCCACACAAACACGGGGAGAACATGCAAACTCCACACAGAAAGGCCCCGGCCTGATGTTGGAATTGAACTGAAGACCTTCTTGCTGTGCGGCAACAGTGCTAACCACCGTGCCACCATGCTGCCTGGAATTTTTCTCTCTCTTTTTTAAATATAGGACAGGGACAGTTGAAGGCCCTACAGAAGAGTATTCTTTCCTGTTATACTTCTTTGAAGTCCACTTCAAGACTGCTGCTTGGGCGCATGCATACTTGGTGTATTTGTAATATCAATTCTCCATGAACTAGTCCAAGTAGTCACAAAGAAAACACAGGCAGACATCTAAAAGGACCCCCGCACAGATGCTGGCCTAAAACTAGACTAATGTTTCTGACCATGAAGCCTATCTCGTAACAGTACTACCCACTCTCTGCTGGCCAAAGCCTCCATCATGGAAGGTCTCTGGCAGGGGAACCCTTGTTTTCCTCCAGACAGAGAAAGGACCCTTGGTCAATGTGACCAACTCGTTGGAGCCAAAACAACAGTGAGTTGGAGCTTTAAAAACACAGGCAAAACAACATCACTGTATGGAAAGACGGTGAAGAGTATTGTTTTAAAAATAAATGCGGTACAATATTTTATACTGGGTACTTGTACTATTTCCATAATAGTTGACAGCATTGGGTTTTTTGAAATTAAAATGTAATTAACCATAAGACATATTTTGAGGCCTTTATCATTTAAAAGCGATCAGACAAGTTAAAACTCAATAACCTTTTTTTGGCGTTGATTTTTTTTCGGTGTTGAGGATTATATTGGAAATAATAAGAGTAAGAATTTGTCCATATAGTCAAGTATTTCCTGAGTCCTTAATTGAGGGTGTTTTTGAACAATAAACACAAGCCGAGAGGATTATACTTTTTAGACTTTTACACAGTTGGAGGTCGAGAAGAAAAGGGGCCACGTTGGACAAATCCCGGCGCTTTGCTGCTGACATTTGATTAAGCCAAATGGAAAACAATATGGACATCATAAAATCTGACGTCCACAGTTTAACTCTGGGGAGCTTGTTTATCATCTGCCCGTCTTTTCTCATTTTTAATCACAATCGGATTGGACTCTGTATTCCCCCGCAGATGCCGTGTGACAGAGTTTAATCATGATGTCACACAGTTTGTTTTTCTTTTCATCCAGCAGAAAAGGGGAGGAGGAGAGCGTGAGCAAGGAGCACTATGGCTAAAAAGAGAGAGAAAAGTAAAAGTTAAGAATAAAAGAATACACTGAGAAAAATTTGATGCAACCAGAACAATAAAATAGCAGCTCCGTAGTGTGTCCTCTTCTCTGCTGCTGAGATAAGACTAATAATAATGGATGCATACTAGCAATATGCTCCCATAAAGTAAAATAGTTCTGGGTAACATCTAAATATTACCACTTCTCTTCTGTTCCAAAGACTTCTCAACTTCGTCACACTTATCCTGTGACCCTAAAAGCCAGGCTCAGATTTTGAAGCACTGCAAATGGCACAATTCATTCCTAATGACCATATTCAATAGTCCATTGAACATTTTCTGTTGAACTTGTGCCACTGTCTGCTGCTTTCTTTTGAATTTTTTTGCTGGTGTGGTTTGATATAGTGCATTTTCTATTTCCATGGGGCAGATTCTGCTATCTTGGACAGAACAGTGGTTCCCACTCTTGCATTACAGCAAGGAGGGTTTGAATCCATCAGCTGACTGGACACTTTCTGTGTGGTGTTTATTTGGCTTCTTCCTAGTCCAACATCATGCATATTACATTACTTGGTAATTCTATTAAAAGCAGATATAAATGCAACTGGGGATGTGACTGTGTAACAACCGTTATTATGGCATAGCTCCGCTAGGAGGTGTCGTCCTGTTATTGTAGTAGTTTGAGAGTCTCCTAGTGTGAGTGCAGCAGCAGCCATTACAATCCAGCATGCTGCTCTGCATCTGTTTAGAGAGACCGTACCATTGTAACGGGCTGGCACCGGCGATTACCTAACCCCGGCACATGTATGTACGAATAGGGTAGAGGTGTGGAGACCTGGCTTGTATAGAGTCTTGTTCTGTTAATGCCAAATAAAGGTCTGACTAATTGACTGACCTGATTGTCCGGGTAACTTCCTCGCCTCATCCCCGTTGGACCTGCTAGCTGCTCCTTCATCGCCAGACCGCTGTTACAACTGCCCTGTAACAATATGGCAGCCCCCTTCAAGGACAACACTCTGCTATGAGGTAATGAATCTAATAAAATGTCTAGCTTAGAAGTTTAAATATCTTTATACTATTGAGTGGCAGCGGTTAATAAGTCTCATGTGTCATTTTGAGTTTTTCGTTGCCAAGTAAAAGAATTAAGAAATTGTGGGCAGTCAACCAATAAACTTTTTTTGTTTGTTTTTTTAAATAGAGTTTTACCTTCATAAGTAGCACAAGAATGGCTACTGCTAATAATACTATGGGGTGTTGTTGGGGTTTTCTGTTTGTTTGACCATGGAGGCCATAAAAGGACACTGAAGAAAACCAATATGAGATAATTTGCGCTTTATTAAATGGCATGTTATCCGTGACACAGTGAGCAAAAATGCTCCTGTAGGATGTGGTGTTCAAAGTTCAATGTACTGTGTATTCAGAGATGCTCTTTTCCACACCTTGGTCTTGACAACTGTTTATTGGAGTTACTACTGCCTTCCAGTGAGTCAGAAACATACTGTCCATTCTCCTCTAAATTCTGGCATTATGTCCAGCAAACTGCTGCTCACGGCAGATTTTCTGTTTTTTCAGACAGTTCTCTGTAAACCCTATTGATGCCTTTTTGCGAAAATCCAAGTAGATCAGCAGTTTCTGCAGTTTTTCAGTTTGACCTTCAGAAGGTCATCTTGACTAGTTGCTGCCATCTGACCAGCCAAACAAATGCTTTGTGCAATTTTTTAATAAGCAGTTGAACATATGTGCCTATATATAACCTCACTTTTTTACTACAGCTTTTGATATAGACTTTATTGTATGTAAGCATGTGGACAGATGAGCTTGTGATACATCCAGTAGTATCCCGTTTAGAAAAAACAAAGTCTATTAAATTTAATAACACTTTTTTTCAGTTTTTTTTACATAATCTTGTTTTATATATGCTAATCCAGAAGGCAAGCACTGTAATAAGATCAATAAGATGATAAAGGCACTTGCTTTTGGTACTGTGTGTGTATGTGGTGGCAGCTCCAGACAAATCGTGTCCTTCAACTTGGCTCTGCATATCAGCTGCAAAACCAACACAATTTCCCGTCTTTTATGAGGTTGCTGCAAACAATTTGAGACCCCCTCAACCTGTGTGGTCTAATTTACTCCTTACCCATGCTGAATAAAATCAGCCTTCGCATATGCATCCCTGGACTTCATGCAAACTCACTTCATTTCCCTTCTTAAACAATACATTACTGTCAGACACCAAAGTGATACGCAAATTCCAGTTCCCCAATTTTGTTCAGTGAAATTTTGATTTGAAAGTGTACCATCAAACCCAAAAAGTCCCTCCCGGCACAATCCTTGTCTTTTTGTTTCTAACTCCTGACACAGGGTTTCTGATCTGATATATTTTTCTGCTTCATTCCCAAAAGCACTTAAACATGATAAATAAATGATCAAAACTTGAACAATGCTAACTCGATGTAAATCACCTCTTGGATTGAGTTCAATGGTGGGGTTAGAGCTTTAATCAAGAAGCGTAGTTTCATCCAAACACAAACAGAGAGCTCGTTGATAAAACCCCAGGGGATAAAGACATCCATGAAAATGATTGCTTTTGAACAAGTGTCATGTAGTAACATATCCAGGCCATTGGCTTTTGAAGGCAAACGTTGCATATAAACAAAAGCAGCATAAGCTTTAAGGATAAGCAAGCAAGCTGGTGACCAGAATATCACCAGCCTGTCTGGATGGAGTGACAAAAAAGCTTTTTCTCAGTATGCCTTAAATAAGAACCACCAGCTGAGAGGAGTAGCTCAGTAGCCCCATATCCAGTGAAGGAAAAAAAAAGATTTTCTGAAAGCCGTTTTGACAAAACCTTTATCACAAATACAAGGAAAGGAAGAAAAACTAAGACAACAAATAAAATGCACATTTTGGCTTTTGAAGATAGAGATTTTTGCATGGGTGACTATATTAATAGTGCCCGAGCTCCGTTGCACTTTCTTGTTTGACCATGTAGCTGTTAGAGTTTATCACTGCTGCCAAACACTAGATTTAATGCTTAGTGAGCATAATGTGTGTTTCCAGAAAAAAAAAGAAAAGCAACATCTCTCATTCAAGCAAATAAAAACACGTTGTGACTTGCTGTACAGATAGTTAAAAAAAAGAAAGAAAATAAACATAAATCCTTCACTGAGGGATCAACTTTATATCCAATTTATCTTGTTCTTGGATATCATGAATAACATCAAATGGCATTATCAGCTGATATAGCATCATCATTATGTAGTGATTTTTACATATTTATTCTTTGCTCATCCATCATCACAAAACAGGGCTTGATGTCACGCTGGGTGATTTTATTGCAGATTTTAATCCTGGTTAGATAGTCTAATCTTACAATCATGCAGAGAGACAAAAGTGAAACTGGAAGTGCTGGCAATGTATTGAGTCATTCCAATGCAATAACATTTTCCTTAAGAACCCTTTGGCTACTCTGCTGACTCAATCTCTCAAGGCAATGGCCAGCTGGGATATCCAGATAGCAGACAGTTTAGTTGTATAGCACCAAATCACAACAATAGTCGCTTAATGCATTTTATATTTTAGGTTCAGGTTCCTAAAATAGTTCAGATTTTTGGTAAACTTCACGTACCAAAAATTGTTGTTGTTGTTGTTGTTTTTTTACTTTCCCCTTCTTTGATCATTATCATGTCAATAATTTGGAGGATTAAATCTTGTTGTATTAGTTTACTCCCTGTTGATGATCACTGTTTAGATTTTATGGAGTTTCTGGTACCACTTGTGCTAAAATCTCTTTTTTTGTTCACATATATGTCTCCTGTTTTCATGGTTAAAATGAATCTCCTTGTCTCAGTGTTTAGTTGTCCTGAGACAAAGTCACTTCCTGTTTTACTTTGAAAGTTGATTTTATTTTGTGTCCTGAATTAATTTGACATCCTGTATCTGACTTCCTGAATGTTCTCACTTATGTTGCTTGCATGTGATCAGCTGTTCCTCATTCTCCACCCGTTTCCAGATGTCCATCAGCCCTCAGTGTGCATATGTAGCCTTGTCTTTGTTTTAAGGTCAAAGGGTCTTCTGTTGCTCCTTGAGGTCCTGCCCTCTATGATCTCTTGTACAGTTGGATTTCTATTGGTTTCAAATTTTGCACTTTGTTAAGGGTCTGTTTGCTTTGAGCCAGATTAAAAAACTTGGTTGTTTGTAGTTTAAGTCTACCTCCAAAATCCTGCATCTGGGTTCTCACTTCCACACTTCATACTTTACTTCCATGTGCAGATTGCCATGCCTTTTCTTTCACTGTGCTTCATAGTTCATCTGATCCATAAGCACATTTAGTGTGTTAGTCCAGTCCAGTCAAACTGCACTGCTATTTAAATGCAGATACTACAGAAGGGAGAGATGAGGTGAGGCTTTACGTGTTTCAATTAGTGTTCATTACTCATTGTAAATGGTAGAGCTCCGACAGTATCCAGCTGCTGGTTCTGAGCACAGCTGTGGCTGCTTTTCCTGCTGTGAGTGGTGAAGTTGTGCCTGAATATGTAGTTATTGTTCTGACTTCCCATGCTGCTCTGGCTCAATGTACAGCGCAATGGATATATCCAGGTATACAAGCCTTACTATTTGTAATGAAGCTATTTGGTGGTTACAGAAATGTCACAGAAGCACCACATGTTCAAAATTGATACACCCATTAAAAACCATCACATCATGTCAACATTTGTAACTACCAGAGGAATGCTGTGCCGTCAATCATTGACAGATGTATCGTCCAAATTCTTTAATAAAAATCTGAGATGTCCATGTAGGTTCTCAGTCATGCGGGTCATGGTAATCTAAGGTGCTTGGAAAGAAAAGTGACTGGACTTCTTTAAGTTTCTTAAAGACATTTCACATCTCAACCGAGAGGCTATTACAGTTTTAAGACCAAATGGTGGAGAGTTCCAGGTATTTATACCCTAGTGGGAGTTGTGCCTTAAGAGGGTCGTTAACCTACTATTGACATGAGCCAAGGTGTGAAAAATGGTGTGGGTCATTATCAGCAGAGGTTTTGGGTGAAACCATTGAGACGTTGCCTCACCCTATCATGTGACCTATTGAGATCGACTGACAAAAGCTGTGAGTGGTTGTTAAGTGAGTGATTGGGCAGATGTACTGCTGTCTTGTTCTGTTGATGTGGTGTCTGTGTCTCAGTCTTTAGTATTTGATCCCCTACAACCAAGCCAGAATTTTATAAACTAATTTCACTTAGTGTTATACAAATTAATTAAAACCTTCATATGTAATGTTTTTTTCTGGATTTTTGATTGATATTTTGTCTCTCTCCGTCAAATTGAAACTACCATGAAAATTAGACACTGCTCATTTCATTTTCTAGTTAACTGACAGGAATGTGTTCACAGTGGAAAGTAGATATGCCTCAGTTCTCCTGAGGCATATCTACTTTTATTATCTCCTAAACCAGTTGCTGGGAGGAGGAAATCCCAGCAACTGGTTTAGGAGATATTTGTTCAGCTGTTGATAATCAGCTCTATCAGTTATGCATTTCTGGATATGGCAAATATTGATGCGCTGTACATGTTTTTCATTGCATCCAAATCAACTGAAACATAGTCGATTAAAATTGCATGATGTGCGTCTTTTCATCTTACTCTTGTTTTCTGGAAAAACTGAGACACAAGCCATTTTAGGTCATTTCCACTACCTCCCCAGCCCAAACATGCTAAGCAGAAAGACATTCAAAAGCCTCACAAGTAAACAAACCAGCGTGTACAGAAGAACATGTTGGTAAATTGAGTCACTTGGCAAGTATCCTAGATGGAGGTCTGTGCCAGGTGGCTAATTGCTGTGTTTACTTACGGTCACCTACCGGTCGCTGGCAGAAACAAGCACTTGTGCGGCTGCAGTGTCATCGTGAGTGGCAATTGTCCATTAACATTTTTTTCCCTTTAAAATGTAGACACCTCCACATCTAACAGAATAATACAAAGTCCTTGCATGACAACCAAGAAAATATTCATTTAACATCACAAGGACTTAATAGTCCAACCGCATAAATATAAAAATGTCTCACATCAGCACTTTCAACTGGTTTGCTTTGCTCAGCATGTCTCTACATGATATA
Source organism: Pundamilia nyererei (assembly GCF_000239375.1). Classification (NCBI taxonomy): domain Eukaryota; kingdom Metazoa; phylum Chordata; class Actinopteri; order Cichliformes; family Cichlidae; genus Pundamilia; species Pundamilia nyererei. The sequence continues at coordinate 3,260,151 of NW_005187441.1, read as the reverse complement.
TACATCTATATTATTATAAATAAGACATCCTCAGTGCATCCGCATGTGAATAGATGGACTCCAGGGAATTGACTTCAGTATTATAGCAATATAGGAAATATATTTTGATACCCTAAAATGCTGCCATTGGACAGTTTCATATAACTCCAGTTATAGCAGAAATAATAATAATAAGAACTACAAACCAGTAACCACAAACCTTGTATGGGGAGTGACTTTTATTGTTTGTTGTTTAAATCACCTTTTATTATGAAAATGTGTGTTGCTTTAAGTGTCTCTGGAATTTTTGCTTCCACCTGTTCCCAGCCATTCCCGTATGCTTGTACAGGTAGTCCTTCTCTCTTTGTCAGTTATTTGTGTTATCCACTTCCTGTTGCTTTGTTTCCTGGAGTCCTGTGTCTGTTTGTCCCCTGGATACTCCATGGATATTCATGTCGAAATATCTTACCACCCATTTACAGCTCCTTTTTTGTGTGTGTATAATATGTTATATGTATTTACCTCAGCATCTGCCTCTGTGGTACCTTACATTTGGGTCATTTAACAACACCAGTGAGCTTGCTGATACTGCACATTCAAAACCCCTGCAGGGTTTCAGGCTTTTTGATGTGCAGTCACTGCTTTCTGTTCATTTTTCAATGTAAAAGAAAAAGGAAAAAAAAACAAAACAAAACACTGTACTCATTCAGATATACATTTTTTTGGTTTGAAATTGCTCTCACATAGTAATGCAGCTGAGTCTGAATTGTTTGGGGAACTCAAAAATACATTTCCGAAGACCACAGTGAAATACAAATATAAAGGCTGACAGGTTCACTGTGATGGATTACCTAATGTAGGGTTTAGCTTGCTTGTTGAAGCTGAAATAGCGCCATTTAGTTCAGATACAGCAGAGGTAGCGTCATACAGATGATGTAAAGGATTCTCTTATACAAGAATGTTACAACAAGTACCCAATGAGTAAAAAGTCTGTAAGGAATTATTCCACCAAGAGGGGGAAATGCAGTTAAAACAAGGCTATAGTTATATGAAATAGTCTCAATGTGATCACATCAATCCACACTTTTTTATTTATTCATTTTAATTTTTTTCACTGTCTGATGATATTTGCCAGTCACTGAACAAAATGTCAGAACAGTCCACCTGGAGGGTGCCAGGCAGATGGACAAGAGTCTCTGATGGAACTCAAACCTCTTGATAGCAAGAGAGTTCAGGAGGCTTCCAAAAAAATGCCTTAAGAGAATTGAGCGGAAGCAACAAACCTCCACACAAAACCAAGGTATCTACTGTAAAATGCAGTTATGTGGAAGGGGAACATGCAGGTCAGAGTTCGGAAGACAGCTGAGTACATTTAGTTTTTTTTTCTCTTCCTTGATTACCACACGCAGAAGGTCAGCAAACAAAGACAGAAAAGACGTGGCTTGCTAAGGCAAAACTCTTACCTGCTTGCCATGTTGGTTCGTTTGGATGAAAAGAAAAAAAAACAATAAAACAAAGTTGGGTTTTTCCACAGTTTGAAATTCACCATGAATTTTAAATACAGTCATGTGTAGCTGAAAACGCTGGACATATGGGAATTTCTTTTTTTTATTTGCAAATGTAATACAGTATACATGATCAAGAGATGCAGACTTTTTTTGTTTGTTTGTTTTACCTCTTCTATGCTGCTTATGATCCGTTTAGAAATACATCGATATCTTAACCCAAAACATATTAGAGATGCACAAGAATCCAACAGAATAGAAGTAAAATTATTATTACAACACTACTAAATTTTAATTTTAATGGTCTCATGGATTCTTGTGCTTGCAATAATGGAAAAGTTCCATACTCCGAAAAATAAAAATTCAAAATAATTAAATGACCCACGTTTGCACAAATGTACTCCTCAAAAGCAAAACTCGGCATGAATAAACTATAATCCATCCATCCATCCATCCATTCGTTCCGCTTCTCCTTTTCAGGGTCGCGGGGGGCGCTGGAGCCTATCCCAGCTGTCATAGGGCGAGAGGCGGGGTACACCCTGGACAGGTCGCCAGTCTGTTGCAGGGCCAACACACAGGGACAGACAACATTCATACTCACATTCACTCGCACATTCACACCTAGTGACAATTTGGATTAACCAATTAACCTATCCCCACAAGCTGCATGTCTTTGGATGGTGGGAGGAAGCCGGAGTCCCCGGAGAGAACCCACGCAAACACGGGGAGAACATGAAAACTCCACACAGAAAGACCCCGGCCTGATGGTGGAATTGAACTCAGGACCTTCTTGCTGTGCGGCAACAGTGCTAACCACCGTGCCACCGTGCTGCCTGAATAAACTATAATATTCCATTTTTTATTATAGAATAAACTATAATAAAAAAATGGAATTGCTAAAACTAAGCAAAGACATTAGCTGTGTTTACACTGACCGGGAAATGTATTATTTACACCCTGCTAGTACTCATTTGCACCCAATTCTGCCTTCAGAATTACCTGTATTCTTCATGGCATAGATTCAAAAAAGGTGCTGAAAACATTCCTCTGAGATTCTGGTCTGTATTAACATGTTGCATCACACAATTGCTGCCATCTTCTGACGGCTGCTTCGATCAGGATAACACACTGTGGTTCATAATAGGATGGACACTGGTCAGACAAAATTACTCAGGAAGAGTGTGGTAATGAAACAGTGCTGTCTTGGTTCTACGGGGCACAGGTAGTGCCAAGAAAATATTCCACATACCATTAAATCACCACCAGTAGCTGGAACCGTTGATACGAGGCACGATGGATCCATGCTTTCTTGTTGTTTACGCCAAATTCCAACCATACCACCTGAATGGCACAGCAGAAATTGAGAACTAGGCAATGTTTTTTCCAGTCTTCTATTGTCCAATTTTGAGCCCATTAAAATTGTATCCTCTTTTTCCTGTTCTTACCTGTAAGGAGTGCCACCTGGTGTCATATTCTGCTGTGGCAGCCCATCAGTCTCAAATGTGTTGTGCATTTAGAGATGCTCTTCTGCATACCTCAGTTATGAGTAGTTATTTGAGTTACTGTTGTCTTCCTATCAGCTTGAAGCAGTCTGACCATCCTCCTCTGACATCAACAAGTCATTTTCACCCGGAGAACTGCAGCTCACTAAATGTCTGTGGTTCTGATCATTCTCTGTAAACCCTAGAGATGGAAAATCCCAACAGATATGATAAGCAGTTTCTAAAATACTCAACCAGCCTTTCTGCACCAATAATGATGCCATGCTCAAAGTCAGTTAAATCACCTTTCATTCCCTTTTTGATGCTCAAACTTCATCAGGTTGTCTTGACCGTGTCTACAGAAGTTAATTTATTGAGCTGCTTCCAAGTGATTGGCTGATAAGATATAGCATTTAGACCAGTGAGTGTAGCTCTAAATGGGAAATATCGGACAGTCCTCTGGGATAACAGCAACAAAAAGTATTCTTTCTTTCTTTTATCGTTATGTTGGTTTGCTTTCAGTAGCACTTGGAGTTAAAAAATATTGATATAAAATGTGGCAGAAGATTGGTATTGTTTGTTTATAATTGTTTTGTGCCTCAGCCAATAGTCTCTTTATAATAATAGATAAAGTCTCCTGCTGGGGCCTGTTGCAATATTCCTTTTCATAAGTGGCCCAAGACTCCATCTCTAATGAAAACAGGGATCACCTACCTAAGATCTGCTTAACATGTTAACAATCAATCATCCCCTGCGTAAGGCTATTTCTGTTCTTGTTGTTCTGGAATTTACTGCTCTCTTTTGGGGTGCTGGCAGGTGTTGTTGTGGGTGCTTTCTCCCCAATTACAGTACGTACTATGGAGGAATCAGAGGCTCAGGTCAAGTTTGTTAGGTTTCTAGCCCTTAAGGGCTTGTTATAGATCTCAAACTCATCTCTGTGAGCTGTCTTAACTCCTGCGGTCAACAGACTTTTGACCTTTCTATCGAAGAGTACTGTTATGGAGTGTAAGGGGTACAGAAGGACGGGGTTTTACTCCTATTTATTTTTTCCACAGCACTGCATTTATGTTGACAGTTAATTTAAGCGGATCAAGGTGTCCAGTTGCCTTGTCTAAAGTAAAGGCTTAGTATGACAAATAGCAGGGAAGTACACCCCAAAGTCTATCTCTTCAGCTGCTCTGCCCACACTCTGTCTGTGAAGATTAACCTTTCCGGCTCTGGTGACACAGTTTCGATTATTTCCATAGTTGGCCTCAAAGCAACGCAGGCAGAGAACACAGCCTAGATTCACAGGATCATGACAAACAGCCCCAATTCAATATATTAAAAAAAAATAAAATAAAGAAGAAGTAAGACCGAGGCTTAAACAGCAGAATGTCATTCAGAGAGAAAAAGTGAAGATATCAGCTGCCGTGTCCAGCAGCAGTTCAACGGATCATTCAAGACTGCTTCGTCTGACAGCTTTATGTATTCTTTTCTAACAGAAGAGGGTGTGACTTGATCTGACATTTCTAACACTGTGCAGTGTAACCATGACAGATGCTGGTTTGAACTTTATAACATTTAATGGGTAGATATGACCTTTGCTTTCTGTAACTTATGTAACTGTAACATATAAAAGGGACCAAGATTAAAAACAGTATTGAGAAAATATTAAGGGAATAGAAGAAACTCTCCATATGTAGTGTAACTTCTATTTTTCATTGAAATATAAACATTTTAAAAACTTCCATCATAACTAGGCAGTAGGTGGTACAGAAATTGTCGTCAACTGCATATTAGGCATCGCTGGAGCCAACAAATGCCATCCAATGGCTTCTAGACTTTGGATGAGAATGCAAAGTTAGGAGCAGCAAGCTATATCGATAAAAAGGACTGGTGCTGATAGGAAAATTTGGGCTTTGAACAAAACACCCTTCACAAAACCTGCTCTGCTTAGAGTGTTTAAATGAACCTTTAATAGCATCTGATTCATGAGACTGCAATGTTGTCATATTTAAAGGAAAGCAGAACCCCACAAAAGGTTTGATGCCATGGAATAGTTTGGTCCTGATTAGGATTTCTCATGGACACTTCCTAGGCAGGGTGTTTAGGGCCTGTGCTACCAAGAGGAGACCATGGACTCCCTAGAAATATTATATCTTTCAGGTGGTTTGGTAACAACTCAGTGCCCTGGTGTGAAGGAAGTTTAGGCTTTTCTGCTTAGACTGCTGCCCCTGCGATCCGGACCCAGATAAGCAGCAGAAAATTGATAAATGGATTGATGTCAACAAACATTATTTGTTGTTTACAAAGTGTTTCCTTTGTAATTAACAGCTGCTAGAAGGTTCGAAAAACCAGTTCTGGTGGACAGTGGGGAGGCAAGGGAGCTTTCCAGGTGAGTTGGAGATGAGTGAGGACCGCCTTGTGAGTCTCTCAAGTGGCTTGGGTCCTGTCAGGGCACACACCAGGAAGGAACTAGGGATGAATATGTGAGAATAAAGTCTGGTAGCTAGAAATATGAGCAAAAACAACTCGACCACAATGGTGATAACAATCTGGCAAAGAGTGAAGGGCTCAGCTGGCCTTTATCCACAGGAGATCATAAACAAATAGAAACAGGTGTGTTGGCTGGATTGAGGGCAGGAACATCTCGCCCCAGGGCAGGACCAAGCACCAAAGCCTGCCCGTGCTTCGCATGAGAGCAGTAGCTAAACCAAGAGAAAAGAGATATAGATTAAGCGACAAATGGCTTCATTCTTGCCTAGCCCTTTGGTGGTGCCCGTGCACGGCTGGTCATAACATTTTGGTGAACAGTTTACACAACTCAGTGGACATTTCAGGCCCAACTCTAAGATGAGTTGAATCATTTTCTATGTACTGGAGAAGAACTGAATCTGTTGGAAGCTTTGCCTTAAATTCTATCCCCTTTGTCCTGTGGTGTCCCACAAAGCTTGGTTCTCACTCAGGTCAAGCAATCTAAAACTGTTGTTTATTCGGCAAATCAATCTAAGGACACTGGGTCTTTGAGGCCATGGTTCCTGACCTGTGGAATGCTCTGCACGTTCACTTGAGGTTTGCTGACTGTGTGGAATCTTTTAAGAGATATCTAAAGGTGTTTCTATTTAAGTATTTTGGTAACATGTTTTGAGACAATTTTACCTTTGCTCAGTGTCTTTGAGTCTCCTACTTCTTTGAGATGGACAGTTTTTAGCATATTTTTACAATCTTTTCAAATTTAGTTCTTCCTTTTTGTGTCATTTGCCTGCTTTTCAATATTGTGTTATCTTATTTTCTGTAAAGGATATTGTTATTTAATCTGTTTTTTTTTCTTCCACAACTCTTGCAGGCTAAGTCCATCTTTCAAATCACAATCAAAACAAATTAGTAACAAAATAAGCACAATAGCCATGATGAGACAAGTGTAAGGAAAAAGAAAGGTAGATAAGTAAAGAGGATGTTGTCAAGAGCTTAGAGAGGTGCACTCACACCTAAGCAGTTTGTGTATAGCACAAAAGATGCACAACAATGGAGTTAATTCCAGGTTTGAGTCATTAGGAGGAATATGCTAAAAACTTCTGTTACCTCCTGTTCATGTAGAATGGCACAAACCTGCCAAGCTGGATTCCAGGCTTGGCTAAATGTTAATTTTGAAAATGCTGTGGGTGGACCCCCAAGCTATGCTTCACTTAGTCAAAAACACCAGAAGGGTGTTGCACTTCTCATTGTGAATGCCTAATTTTGAGAAGAGCAGTGAGATGGAAGGAGAATGGATCGGCTGGTTTTACACTGAAAATGAATAAATAGATGTTGTGGACAAAAAAAACGGACGACTCATATGGGTAAGGTCCAATATAGATCCCAAAAAGAATGAACAGGTGCTTTATTTCATAGGTCTGTAATGTCATATGACATTGCATAATGGCTGCACCCACAAACACTTGCAATTTTAGCTGTCCGCATTCTCACTGAGAGCAACATATTTAAACATCTACAAAATCCAGCAGATCTCAGCCGTAGCCTTGGGTTTCATGGGAAACAAAAGTGCTTACACTTTTGTGGCCTTCTCATTTCCACTGTTTTAAACATGGTGCCTGCGTAATGACTTTGCAGTCCAGTACAAGTAATGGTAATTATAAGGAATGCAGCAGGGGCTGTATTATGCAGTTGTGATGGCTCCTTGCTGAGCTTAGAGGGGACTAACCACCGAATCAGCATGCTATAGCTAATATATAATGCCATAATACACCAGTATAATAGGGATGCTGTTAAAAATAAATTATTTCTTTGTGAGCATTGACAAAAGCATTAAGTCTGCAACAGCCATACACAACATCATCTGACACAGGGGGCAGTTATTTTGTCAGCTGTGAAACATGCAGTCAACATTTCAAAAATGTTAACTTTATAATTAATGGAAAATAAAATTGCTTGGTTCTTGCAGCCATGTTGCTTACTTCCCAGATATTTTTTTCAGATATTATCACTGTACTTCTAAAACATATTTGACTGTACAAGTCAAATATTTAAAAAAATCCCAACAGATTAAATATGATGTAATGTATTATTATGTGTGCATTATATATACAGTGTTCATATTTGATTTTCAAATATCACAGTTATTGCTAATACCCGTACATTGAGTAACTGTTTTGTTGTATGATGCATCAGTAGGAGTTTCAGTCTATTTTTCTATTATAAAATCTTGGATTTGGAATTATTGTAGAAATGCTGATAAGCACCTCATTAATTCTGAGGTTCCTGATTTATTCTACACATGTTCTTTAGCAATTAGAGAAATTTTTGTGTACCCTGTTGCAAATTATTTACCAATTTGTGATAGTTCCGAAGTTTTACAGAAAAATAAATACTGCACTTATATTACAAAAATACATTTTTTCCTTAACGGTATTAACAGCATGAAAATTATATCTACCATTTTAACATAACATATATTTTGATGGGATGTTCAAATGGCTTTATAATAGCCTTTATTGCAGAAACTTCCTCATCTCAGATCAAGTCCTTTGCAACTTGTTCTCTAATGTGTGCCTTTCTCTTATTTTTGTATATATTCCTCTTGATTGTACATATTTCTCCTGTTTGTTATGTATTTCTGCTGTCGACTACTTATATTTTATTCCAGTACAGCTGGTGTGGAGAACCCTCAATTTCATTGTACATGTACAATGACAAAAAAGGGCTATTCTTTTCAATCTGCAGTTGAGTTCCATTGCATTTACTGCTTCTTTGATAAAATAAAATGTGAAATTGAAACTTTTCAAATGTTGAAACTGTATTCATGAGTTTGTATGTATTTAATTGCTTATGTGTTGTCAGTTTACTATGTGTGGTTTCATGATTGCACATTCAAACAATGATGTTTTCTCTTCATGATGTGCATAGTTGCCGGCAGCAGCAATGCTGTTAATGCAGCATAAACATTCTTCTCCAGATATGGTATCTGCTGTGTGTGTGTGTGTGTGTGTGTGTGTGTGTGTGTGTGTGTGTGTGTGTGTGTGTGTGTGTGTTCCTGTCTAGCTATCTTTGTGAGGACCGAGATCTACATTCTACTATACTTGTGAGAACCAACAGTCACTTGTGAGGACACACCCAGTTTGAAGGCCTTTTTGAGGCTCAAAATGTGGTTTTAGTGTCAGGGTTACAATTAGGTTATGGTTAGGTTTAGGGTAATGGTTAGGGTTATGCATTAATTTTTAATGGTTATGGTTAGGGTAAGAGGCTAGGGAAACCATTATGTCAATGAATGTCCTCACTAAGATAGCTGAACGGGCTTGTGTGTGTGTGTGGATTAGTGTTTGTCTTTCACTTCTTTGTAAAAACACAGTATGCACTGCCTCAAATGAACCGATCAACTGTCTAATCCTTCACTGAAATGGTTGCACTTTGAAGATTTAGGCTCCTAAGCGGTCCATTCTCAGTCAGTAATACATGCTGTCAATGAAAAACGTTGTGCTTCCCTCCTGGTCTCTGACCCCTGAGTATCTTGGTAATATCTCTCTTTTATTGGTTTGACCCTTTTAATCATTTGATGTAGAGAATTGGTGCCTTGACTTAACCACCTTTTTTGCTAAAGCTCTATGTTTTTTCTTTTCTGCTTGGCTGCCTTTCCCCTTCTCTGTGCTACAGAAGACATCTTTGCTCTGTCACACACTCCTCTATTCTCCATGTCCTAACAGTGCAAACTAAACTGTTCTTTCCCACCATCCTTTCTTCCTCAGACACACAGGTCTGAATTTTTGCTTGACTACTTGACATACTGAGTTGGATGTCTGCCCACAGCTTTAAGCTTATCACCAGTGACAACAACATAGTGAATTCTGCCCAAACGGTGAAGCATCTCACTGTGATCCCTGCCAGGAAGCTGTCATATGAGGCCCTCGGTGCAGCCACAAAACCTTGCTGATATTTTGCTCTTAAAACACTGGTCGTATTCGAATATTCACTCAACAAGGACACAGATTACCTTGTCTGATCTCTCATCATATCCTGTCTCCAACTCCTACCCAGAGGGACTTAGAAGCATAGTAGCTGAAGAAAATACTCTGGACTTCTAAAGCTAGCTGTGGTCTTCAAAGCCCCACTATTTTAGTACTTCTTCTAAACAGCTTTGCCCTCCTGTATCACATTCAAGCTGGTGTGAGCTTATGAGGCTTTGAAGGGAATGCCACCATACATTCAGACCAATGCTGAACCCGCTTCCCTACTGTTTCTAGTAATACCAAGTGCTTAGATCTGCCTACAATATAAAAACCTGGCAACTGTCCCACTAAGCCTTGGCTTTCCTCTCCTGTTTTACAAATAACTTGTAACAGGCTATAGCACAACAGTTTGTAGTTTATGCAGTCGACATGACTGACCTCTTGAACCTCTTTATATTCACCAGTTCACAGAAGGTAAATCTAAGTTAAGGCCTATTTTATGAAACCCAGTTCTCTCATTAATATTTACCTGAGCTTGATACCTTTTTTCTATTTGGATGTTCCAAGTTAAAAATAAAACAAAACAACAACAAAAAACCCCAGTTGGGTGATTATTGACCTGGTGGATGTTAAGAAGTTAAGAATCAGTCTTTTATGTGCTTTTTTTGTTTTGGCTTTATTGTAATTTAGACTGCTGGTAGAAAGCACTCAATGGACTGCGGAGAGTGCAGTAGGCGTTTTACTAACAACACTCTAATTTGTGAACACAAAACCAACCAACCGGAAACCAATGATCAACAAACTAAACCAACAAAATATATCAACAGTGACACAACTTAGCAGGTCACAAACAAGCAGACTTCTTATATATTGGCATTTTTACTCTTTAGATTTGAAAAATATCTGTCAAAAAATATGCAGGCCAAACAGTGACGATAATACCCTAACTATATTGAATTGTGGCCAATCAAAAACCTAGACACAATAACACAGTGCATAATTTGATGTCAAAGAAGAAGATAAAGGTGAGTATTTTTTTTGTGACATGACAAAATCTTTGGTTTCCGAGTTCAATTGTAAGAGCACAACCTGACTTTTTGAAAATCTTCATCCTGGAGGGAGTTTTTCAAAAGTTGGGTTTTCGGTCTGATGACAGCCTAAATTAATAGAAAAAGCCATGGTTAATACAGTACCCAAGTACATTTGGACAGGGCTTTAGTGTCTTGCATGTTTTGACTCTCCAGAAACAGCTTGAAATTTAGACTAAGGTTTTTGATGTAAGACCAAAATCTTTTTAGAACTGAAATGTCGGGTGTGGGATGGGTTCCTTGAACTTCTCTTGAATGATGTATTCTGCGATCAGACAGTGCAGATTCATCCAAGGGGGCTCCTTTATTACCAACATCCACTGATCCAACCATTTTTGTATCCAGGTATTTTACCATTTATATCTGGAAATTGTGTGTAAAGCTGACTAGTCAGAATTATATACAAAAAAATATATATTATTCACCATCAGAACCAGAGTGAGCTGGTGTTAATTATGTTACTGTTGCTGTGTTGGCAAATTGCAAAACAGCACACACACAAAGGCTGAGCATTTAGCTCACTGTGAAATGTAATTTTGCTTTGTATAGTAAAATGCATGCTGGGCATTGATGTATGGTGGTGGGGTAACTATTCTAAACATTTGAGGTGAGACTCAAATGGCAGGATAAATTCCTTTTTTATCTGCATTACATTTCGGCCCACAGTTTTACACAAAAATGAATTGTGACTGTTTGAATGAATTTTAAAAGTATTTTATGGGAAAAAAACAGTATGGGGGTTCATGTAATCCATTCATGTAAGTCAGATATACACTAAGGGACAGATTTACTGAGGGTTTCCTTCAGTGACTTCCCATTTATTTTAATTATCGTGCGAAGCAAACCTGAGGTTGTCTTCCACCTGAAGTATCTATTAAATAAACTGCTGGGTTACTGAAGGAATGGTGGAAGTGGAGCTGATGAAAACAGATTTGTCTCTTCATTCATAGGGAATGTGGAATAACTAGCTCTGTCCAAATGGCTATGACCTAGGCCATTTGGACTTGGTTAACCTTCAGCACTGGACTCTGTGGGGAATTTTCCCTGTAAGTCAATTGAAAAACAAGAGGAAGAGAAGATGGTAAGGGGCCTTGCCATTTTTATTCTTTCTTGATGAGATAATTCAGCAGATGCTCTATATTCAACCATGTTGCTGGGTATGGGAACTTACATAAGCCAGATATTACATAATCCACTCCCTCATTTGAAATGCCCTTTGATTTTTAGCATAGCTCCCAATTCCAATTTCACCATTAGCTTTACCCACTATAGAAACTGTACATCACTTAAGTAGCTATATGCCAGTATTAAGGGTGCATAAAGCTCCACTGATTAGCCCCTCAACAGATCAGACCACAACCTTATCCATCTGTTTTTAAATATGTGCCAACTGTCAAGCAGCTGCACGTTTCCCTCAAAAGACTGTTTTGAGTAGCCTATAGGGGCTAAGGAGTACAGGACTAGCTCTACTTGATTAATGATTACATTATATGTTTGACTGGAGCCTGGAAATGCAACAAATATAGTGCCTAGTAGCAAGCAATCGATGTCTATGGAAATTAACAAGAAGAAAATTTAAAGCACTGCCAGTTCTCAGCTCTATGCTTGTACTCACCAACCTAAATAGGACACTAAGTACATCGACTCAAAGCCCAACATTTTCAGAAAATAAATTACCTACATTTACGGAGTTCTATACCAGTGTTTATAGAAAGAAATCTTGAATGGCAGATGATAGTTTTGGCTTAAGAAGATTAAAATATAAGACTATAAATTTTGTTTTTTATTTTATAATTTCTTTTTGTAGTTGGTTTGGTTTCTAGGGTCGAGTGAATGTACACTCACTGACATTAGCTTAAATGTCCCTCTTTGCTTAAAAGTTGTACCTCAACTAGCGGCTTTTAGTAGCCATCAACAAGCTTTTGGCATTATTTTGACTGAACATTTGACCACTGAATTGATAGAGGTCATTTAAATTGGTTGGTTTTCGGCATAATACACACATTTTCAATAGGGCTGGGGCTTTTGGAAGGCAATTCCAGAAGTTTAATGTTAGTCTGTTTTATCTATTCTGTCTGTTCTATTTTGATGTGCATTTGATCTCATGGTCGTCGTGCTGCTGAGTTTAGGTGATGTTATGGTCGCAATACATTGTCAGATGATGCTACCAAAACCATCATGTTTGACAGCTTGTACAGTGTTCTTTGAAGGCCTTGCCTTTGTCCCTTTAAATGTATCTCTTATCTTATTATTGTGGCTAAGGGTATAAAACTTGCTTCATCGTGGAAAGTGATGTTGTTGTTCCAGCAGTTTTCAGGTGATTGCAGGCTTTAGCGTTAGTGGGCCCTGGGTTCTTCCAGAACATCTTAACCAAATTCCCCTCATCTGGCTCTAAGAGACTTTCCCAACTCTCTTTTTTTAGTTCATCACAGAGTTCCTTGGACTTACCTATGGATGGTCAGTCCTGTGAGTGTTGTCTACCAAATCATTTTTATTGCTGATAAAGAGAAACTACCAGCTGTAGTCACTCATAATCACTAACATGAAGTTAACAAGCCTCAGTCTTGTCAAATTATAATACATTATAGATCCTTCATGACTTATTTAAAGATTTAAATATCTGCCTGTATTTATACTTTTCACCTTGTATGGATTAGAGAAAATCCAAAATAAAGTCAAACGTGCACCTAATTACTGTTTTGCAGAGCCATTAAAGATATGTGCTATATAATCATTCCTGGACAAAGAACCGCTTAAAGAAATCATCGTCAAGCCCAAAATTACAAAGACATTCATGCCCATGATGAGTTTATGTTAACTTTTGATCATACCTGTAAATACTTTGTGCTGTACTTTTTTGCCCTTTGAAAAGTTACACATAATTAACCACAGGGAATATAATCATGACAATATTAATTGTCCAATATGCATTTTTTAATCTCCACTACAATCATTTGCTCAATTTAGTATTTTTTTTAATGCTCTGCAATAAATATCACTTGAAATTTAACTGACAAAATGTCAAAGCACATTGAGACCGATTCACAGAAGGACCATGGTTTGTTTCTACTCTGAAGTTGCTATTGAAAGACTAAAGTGCTCAGTACATTTTATTGAATTTTGTAGTCAAAGTACTGCTCGGTATCAGCCTGACCAGGAAAACAATCATGACCACAAATAATGTGAACTAGTTAGAGTTGATCTCAGATACATGCATGCTAGCTAGTTGGAAAAAGACACAATTTTTGTATATAAGGAGCCATTAAGGAATCATTTGTGAAACACTATCACACACACTACTTAAACACTCTTACACCAAAATGATTGCACACACTACTGAAAGCCAAGAAGTAAACAAACAGCGCATTTTAATAAACAGCTAACACCACGCTGTTGTGTACTGTTAGCAGGATAAGTTGAATTTTTTTTTACCTTGGCAGTGACCATCCAACCACTGTTTTAGGGTAGCAACGTATTATTGCAACAAGTTTAGACATCCTGAACTTGATTTTTTGCTTTTGCCCTGCAATGTATTGAGTCTTGGCAAAACAAAAATTCTGGCAATTTCAAACCAGAGAAGCATGAGTGCTAGCTGATCATACATGAGCTATCAGAATTTCTTGCTTCCGGTACCTGATATCCAGGTGCCGAAGCATTGCTGAGCTTGATAACGTGGTGCAGGTGGACATTCTCTCCTGACTGTGGATGCCATGGGCATGGGCAAGTTGCTATGCTGACATCTGGGAAAGAGAGATTTTAAGGGACGTACTTGCAAAAAGTTGCTGCTCCATGGCCTTCGCATTTGACAGATTTCTGATGGTCTCTTTGAGGCTAATATATTTCAGTTAGGATACTAGCAGGCTGGTGAGCAGGCCTAAGTGTAGTGTTATCAATATTTTGAAGTATGCTAGTTTTTCTTTGGTCACTGTCCTGTTCACCCAAAATGCCAATTAGACATTACCAGTCAGAAAGAATCCATAAACAAACTGAAGGTGACTGCAGTAAAAGGAAGGAACACAGCATTTGGTGATGTCTATGAGTTCTTAAAATCATAGAAAAGAATCCTTAGTTTTTTAAATTGTTTTCGTTTTTTGAGTTAAAATAAGGAACTGTAAAAAAAAAAATGACTGTGATTTCTAAACTGTTAATGCAACAGTTTTGGTAAAACCCTTGATGTAAAGCTGAAAGTCTTTACTTCACATCTTGAATGTCTGATTTAAAATCCACTGTTGTGATGTACAAAGGCAAAATTACAAAAATTGCATCTTTGTCCAGCAACTTATAGACCTAACAATAGTAGAAGCCTCAGTCCTGAATTTCATGCCTTCATCCAAGAACTACTGTAAATCAAGCCCTTTCAGTTCACTGAGTCTGACCTCATCCTTTGGTGAATCACCAGTTTCCTGACTGGGAAGACACAATAAATGAAGCTTGAAATGTTGAATCTGTGCATTTTTAGCAGTAGCCCACTGAAAGTATGTTGTTTTTTTTTTGTACTGCTCTCATTCTGCCTCAGTGGCTGCACCTCCAAAGACCTCCATGTAAAGCTCCTAGTTTGCTGACAGCACAACTGTTCGGATGCTCACATTTCTTTATTTATGATGGTGATAAGGGAGCGTGCAGACATGAGGCAAAACAGCTGGCTGTCTGGTTTCAGCTGACACAACCTGGGGCTAAATGCTGGGAAAACTCTAAAGTTAAGAATAGGCTTCCAGAGGAACCAGCAGCCTCGCCACACTGTTTTCCATCATCATTTACTTGCTTTTTCTTTAAAGGATTGAGATTTTATGTGCTCCATCCAGACAGAAATTCAGACACTACAATTACCGTGTCAATCTGAGCCCTCCAACCAGTGGGATAAAACCAGGAGTGATCACATCATATAAACCAGTTGTTGGGTAGAAGCAACTTTCACTTGAAGCAACTTTCTTTCTCCCTAGAACCTCTGCAGTACTAGGATTAGGAAGCATTTGTCCCCAACCAGGAAAGTGCTTATAGATGTGTCAATACCAAGAACACAAGATACAAAAAACTTCTTCCTCAAAAGTGTCTCCCTAATAAACAAAGATCTGCCCACTCTCTTACAGCCTTGCGCATGACTTTGCAGTAACGCAGTGTATAAAATATATATCGGAATAAAATCTTTAAACTACATTTCCCAGAAATCTTATTTAAACTAACACAAAACTAAACTCAACTTTGGCAGTCCACTTATTTGGCAGTCCAGTTATGTTGACAGACTGTTTTAACCTCTTAAGTTTTGACAGCCTGTATGAGTGTAAATACATTACACAACAAAATAATTCAATTTCACCTTAAAAAAAAAGGTGTTGTTAAGCAGATATTGCAAGCTAATCCCCATTTTTTTATACTTGCACAAACCATTTTATATAGGTTTTAAAAATGGTATCTATACAAAACGTACATTTTTAAGACAACCAGTGATTAGGTCAAGCTGGCACTTTTTACACCACACTGTAAACCCGAACAAGTTGACTGAACTTAAAACTTTTGTGGAAACTGATTACCTCAAAAGATTTAAGTACAAAAACTCAAACCTGGTAAAGACCTATAGTAAATGTTTGACCTCTGTTATTGCCAACAAAGGTTATGTTACAAAGTATTGAGTTGTATTTTTGTTATTGACCAAATACTTATTTTCCACCCTGATTTA
>NW_005187441.1:3236381-3243119 GCF_000239375.1 Pundamilia nyererei | reverse complement strand
TCTTATTGTTTGCACTGAAGCACCGCAGCAATTTCCTAATGTTGTAAACCTCAACATCTGGCAATAAACCCCATTCTGATTCTGATTCTGATTTATTTATTGTAGTAACATGTTAAATTACTGCATTGAAAAAAGTAATGTAATTACATTAACATGTTAGTTTATGTGTTACACCCGACACTGTTAGCAACACTAACTAATCACCCTACTTGG
This sequence comes from Pundamilia nyererei, assembly GCF_000239375.1. NCBI lineage: Eukaryota > Metazoa > Chordata > Actinopteri > Cichliformes > Cichlidae > Pundamilia > Pundamilia nyererei. The sequence goes on along the minus strand of NW_005187441.1, from coordinate 3,242,906 downwards.
CGTGTACTGTGGTTTCATGCTGTAAAAGTTACTTATTACTCTAGTGGGTACCTTACTTTCTCCAAATCTAGACCTATACCACACACAGGTTAATCTTGAAGGCAAAGCCTTTTTCTGTAATGAATGACACCTTAACAAGAAATGTCCCTCCAAGTCAGACTTCAATATCACTCATAAGTTAATCACAAGCATATTACATTTAACATGTAGATATATTTAATCTCGACTTCAAGAATCTGATTTGATATTTTGAAGCACTAACTTTCTGGGGGTGGGCCCAAAGATGAGTAATGACTTTAAACTGTACATACTTCACAATTTGTAAAACCAAGAACTTAATGAAGGTCATTCTATGTTAATTTTTTATGATTTGCTTGAGCTTGAGGCCCATGGCATCCATTTTAAAACTCAAAGTACAAATCATGCATAACTGTGTTTTTCAGAAGCTCTTTCTCTTCTCAGCTTTTGATACACATTTCTAAAAAAACAAAAAAACAAAAAGAAAGTATTGTGCAAAAGACTATCATCTATAATACAATAGACAGCCATCATGGGGTCAGTCATTTATGCATGCCAACAAGAAATAATAAGCCTTTATCTTGACTAACTGACCTATAAAAACAAAACAGATTCCAACAACAAACATTCCGAAGCTAAATAGAAATCTGAGTGCTTTGTTTTTTTTGGTATTTTACCAATTTGTGTTCAGCATATTTAACATGAACTATGTGTTGAATAGCCTTTACAAAAGTCATGCCCCCATTTTGATTCTACTCACAATCAACATCCACTTTGACAATATACTCTTCAGTGACTAATGGCATGCAATGGCTCAGCATTCATTTTTAGCTCTTTGGTATCTTCCCCCATTCACCCTGGGCCCTGGAAGAGACAAGAGACACTGGAAGCTATTAACATGAGAATGATTAATGTGCCTAGCTGAACCCTGTACTGTAAATCATTGTTTAAAAAAAACTGATGTACACGATGCTGTGTAATTACATGATCACAAATGACCCTGACAAAATAGTCATGGTTGTGCAACAGAAATGATATTTAATGCTGATTTATGATATTTTGTTAAGCTTGCTGATCTAAATCCAGAATGATGGCTTGTCTCACTTGCTCTCCAAACACCAAAGTAAATAGTAAAAAAGTGAAAACAGCCGTCTTAAAGGCAAAAACATGGGGAAAAACCCCCAACAAAAACATTTCACCATACCAGTTAAGCCAGTAAAGGTACAAATAAGTTAAAATGGTATTAAGTCATAAAAATAACCAGGTTCTGTATTCCTGTTATAACTGCTCAGATGCTACATCCATCCATTGGAAGGGTAAATTACTATTCATTATACATGAAAATTGTAAATTAATTTGGTGCTCTACTGTAACATTTGAATGGTAGAATAAGAATTTGGCATAAACAAGATCACAGCATGTATGCATCCTGCAATGTGTCAATGGTTTAGGCTGGCGTTGATGTAATGTTGCGTGGGAATATGGCAGACTTCAGGCCATTTAGTACAAACTGAGCATAACACAACCTGCCTTAGTATTGTTGCTCACTACATCCATTCCTTTATGCTACAGTGTACCCATATTCTGATGTTTGCTTACAGAGGTAAAATATCACATATCTCAAAGCTCAAATCATCTCAAACCAGTGTCTTGAACAACACATTACTCAAAAGGCCTCCAGAGTCACCAATAGTTCACATTTGAAAGAATTAGCATGATGGATGTGCAGTTGACAAATCTGAAGCAAAACCTTTAAGGATGTTTCCAGCACCTTGTTCAATCTGTGCCATGAAGGATTAAGGGCTTTCTACAGGCAAAATAGGGTCTAACTTACAGTACTAGCGAATTGTAGCTAATATAGTAGCCAGTGAAGGCATTGGCAAATATCCATTCTGTCTGCTGTCTATCCCATTGCACAGTGAGCAGTATTTTAGTGCAATGGAGTAAGCTGCCAGCAAATGTTATTTTAACATTGGTTTGGAAATCTTGCCCTTAGAAAACTTTAAATGTTGAACACATAATTTTACATTCTGGTGAATTTAAATGCACCAGTTTGTACCTGAAACATTCATTTTCAACTCTTTCATTTAGTACTATACCGCACTACACATCAATGCACTTTGTACTCCACTAGCAACAGAACTAGCAACATGAAGTAGAAAATAAAAAGAAAATATGGGGTTGACAGTTTACTTGATCACATATGCATATAATCTAAAGACTGGGGAGGTCATGTAACAAATTGCCAGCAATGCCTACATCCAGCTCCTCGCATGGCAGCTACCAACCAACTTACCAACTTTCCCAGAAGAAACAATCTTTCACCATATTCTAGTGATATAAAGAATGAGCTTGCTGTTGAAAATTTGTTAGATGAAAATCTATTAACCCTAAAACATGACAACATAACTTTGTTAATTACTTTCCAGCTAATTTTTCTGTCATTAGCTGGAACGAATAGATTTTTCTAATTTATGTAAAATGTGTGAGGGATTTTTTCAAATGTTTCAATGTTGCAAACTGTTTATTGCTAGAAAGAGCAAAAAGCCTACTTATGACAACCCAACAGAGTAAATAATTATAATATTGACTTGACACCCATGTATCTCAGTTCTTGTACTCAATACATTGAAGGACAAGGCCCACAAGTGTAGGCTTCTTGTAAGTACTGACAAAATATAGCGTGATAGACTAAAAGTAATGATGCATTCTAGTGGCCCTCACCTATTCATGAGGTCAAATATGTTAGAGTTTATGATCAGGTTCCAGTGGGAAACATCATTGACTGATAAAGTTCCTCATAACTTCCATTCCTTGTAAAGCCATGTGATTAACAACATATCAAGACTGCTAACAAGAACAAAACGGTGGATTTTATTGCTTCCATTATTTACACCTCACAGTGGCTTTTTCATTGGTCTGCTTCAAGAGATATAAAGCCAGTGATCAATGACCACCTGAGCACAAATGCCAGGTAAATGGAACACGTTCATTTGATATTTTCCCGAACTTTACAAGTTGAGGAGGATTGCCTGACTGCATCATTAATTAACTGGCCAGGGCTCATTGCATTAAAAATGCTGCAAAGGGTTTACTAGATATGTGCTACAAATTTGGTAAAGGAGACTGCAATTCTGTGTGTACGAATAGGGATAGTGGCTTGATGTTGAAGTTTAAACGTCTAGACCTTAGGAAAGGGAACTTGCCTAAATCTCAAACTTTGGTTCCTTAAGGGACAAAAATTTGTATGCATGCAAACCTGCTTGTGGTTAGACTTGAATTTATTCTCTCTCTCGCTCTCTCTCTCTCTCTCTCTCTCTCTCTCTCTCTCTCTCTCTCTTTTATCTCCATAGCAGACTTATTGACTGTCTGACAGGCAGACATAGTGACAAAAAAACTCAAAGAAATGAAGACAGAAAAATCAAAGCAATTTACTGACAGAGAGCTGGACAAACTGAAATGACTGACAGGTAGTGAAAGGGGGGAGCAAACTTCAACTGGTCTTTGGAAGGTGTTTAATAGAATTGAACTGATAGGATACAGGTTCTCTGGGTATGGAAACTCAGATAACCAGCTGGTCCTCAAAAGACATAAGGGAAAAGGGAAAAAGGAAGTGTTCTGCCAGTTCTTATTTAACTCTGAATTGAACTTGTAATCACAGGAAAGTGGAAAAATCAGTTGGAAGACTAACAGAAGAATGAGAAAATGACTTGAAGAGAAAATGAGAGGTTGAAGAAACAAGTGCCATTGTCATATGTCAAGCTTGCCTGGGTCACTTTGCCTTTATTTTTTTATTTATTTATTTATCTATTTATTTTTGAAAATGCGAACTGACTTAAGCACTGTACCAAAAACTGGAATTTCTGACAGGTACATAAAGCCACTTAAGGCCTTTATCATAAAGTTCCCTCACACTGAGGTCATATTGAGTACATTGCTAAAAAATGGCCTTTGCAGTGTAGCTGCACTTATTCTGAGTGCTGATTAAACACTTCCTTATCTTCTGCAGGTGTAAATCAAGTAGACGTAATGAAGGTTCCATATTTGGTGGCATATAAAAGCTTCATGATGTGCAGAGATACCTGCAAATTAAGAAAGTAATACAAAGCACATGTATCCCCTACTAAATCTTTTCAAAATTAAACTATACAAATACCACAAATAGTTAAACTAACTCCAGAATAATGAATAACACTGGAGATTTACAGGGCTGAAAATCAAGCAAAGGCCGATGTTTCAGAATCATAAAGGGGTAGTTACATTCTTGCTTATTTTTTTTAAACTGTCATGAAGCAAGAATACGAAGTCTTTTTTCATTCAGACTACATAGACAAAGTATTGTGTCACACTTTGAGTTCTCCATGTAAAAACCCAAATCGTCTGCTTTTATAAACATTTGTGAAAGAATTGGTTGTTCAAAGAATGATACTAAATTTGAGTTGAATTGTAATAGGATGTCACCATTGCAGCAACTCAGTTTAGTAAATTTCTTGGTAGCAGAGCATGCAAATATACAGAATGGGGTTACCGACATAGCCCCATAATATGCAAAAGTCACCAGTGCTTGCTAACTCAATAACTGCAGAGTTCCTAACCTCTTCTGCCATTAACGTCAGAATAAAACTGTGCTCCAGAAGCTTTATGCAATGAATCAATATAAGGCCAATCAGTAGCTGGCCCAGCATTTGTTTCCATACAGTAGATCTACACATTAGAAGTATTCCATTCTTAGTTGACTAAACAAGGGAAAAAAATTGGTTAACCAAGTAGCCTAAAATTGAGAAACACTCAGTTTTTAAGTAAAAATTGAGAATCCTTTAATGGACAATATCAAAAATTCTTAAACAATGGCATTTGAAACCATTAATCACATTTTTCAATAAGGAATCATGCCGCTTAGCAGGACCAGGACTCCACAAACACACTCTGGAACAACATTATAGACTAGATGTCTCAGGCTCAGGTACGTACTTGGAAAAGCCTTTTGTGTTTTGTTTTTTTCTTATACACATGGAAGGCTATCATCCCTTTGCTTCTAGTCAGCTGTAAAATAATTATCCAAAATATACTGCCCGATATAATAAAAAAATATATTGTACTACAATCTCTGTCTCTCTTCCACAGCATGTCTTTTATGCTTCTCTCACCTCAATTAGTCGGGGTAGATGGCCGCCCCTCCCTGAGCCTGGTTCTGCTGGAGGTTTCTTCCTGTTAAAAGGGAGTTTTTTCTTCCCACTGTCGCCAAAGGGCTTGCTCATAGGGGGTCATATGATTGTTGGGTTTTTCTCTGTATGTATTATTGTATGGTCTACATTACAATATAAAGTGTCTTGATGCAACTGTTGTTTTGATTTGGTGCTGTATAAATAAAATAAATTAAAAAAATTGAATTCAAACAAAGACAAAAAGGACCACCATTAATACTTGTTAACTTATTTTAATACTATTGTCCTTTGGACTAATGTCACAGTAGTTTTTACGCTGCCTGTTGTGTTTGAGAACAATTGACAAACAAGCGTTTCAAAGTTTGAAAGAAAGCTGTGTTGGAAAGCCTACTCTTTATAGCTCAGAAAGTTGTGCTTGGACTTGAATACAGTTTTCTGACTGAGAGAAAAGGTGATTAGTCATGCATTTTTGTGCCATTTGGATCACACTTTCAAATTATTTTGAGGATTCAGATTTAGAAGCGATTGGATTGTGTTCTTGTCTTTTGGGCCACAGCCTTCATCCATCTGGTCCACAGCCTACTGTATTAACTTATGATTTTAGCATGCCATGGCCTACCACTAAAGTAGAAAACACAGGGGATACACTCCCTGAATAATTAGAACATGTGCAAACTGCCCACCCCAGTAGAAAGGCCAGAAGGGCTTTTATGTTAAAAAAAGCAGTCATAACTTTATGCTTGTCTGTAATAGGTGCAGTTCAGTTCTCTCCCTTTCCCCCCATTCCAGCATATAAATTATGTGGTTAAACAACCACTGAATCATTTGTGGCATATGAAATTATCTCCATCAAACACGGTGTGGTGATCTCAGTCAGTGGCATATGCAAATCTTTGTATCATCCTTGAGTCTTGTGCAGGCAGGCAGGATAACCATGGAGGAGCCGCTCTGAAAAGCACATTCTGAGAAACAGATGATGATTTTTTTCATGATTAGAATTGTGGTTTCTTAGTTTTGCTATTTAATTATCAAGTTATTGTAGCTTTAGTAACATAGATGAACATAATTATTTAAAATCATTCAACAAACTACAGGGTGGGCGATTTATATGGATACACCGTAATAAAATGGAAATGGTTGGTGATATTAAAGTCCTGTTTGTGGCACATTAGTAGATGTGAGGGGGCAAACTCCTCAAGATGGGTGGTGACCATGGTGGCCATTTAGAAGTCGACCATCTTGGATACAACTTTTGTTTTTTCAATAGGAAGAGGGCCATGTGACACATCAAACTTATTGGTAATGTCACAAGAAAAACAATGGTGTGCTTGGTTTCAACGTA
>NW_005187441.1:3229891-3235408 GCF_000239375.1 Pundamilia nyererei | reverse complement strand
TGAAGAGTGGGAGAAGAGGGTTGCATTGACAATCCAACACAATGGGCAGCACATTGAACACATTTTATAAGTGGTCAGAAACTTGTAAATAACTCATGAAAAAATGAAGTTACGCTGAAACCAAGCACACCATTGTTTTTCTTGTGACATTACCAATAAGTTTGATGTGTCACATGGCCCTCTTCCTATTGAAAAACAAAAGTTGTATCCAAGATGGCCGACTTCTAAATGGCCACCATGGTCACCACCCATCTTGAGGAGTTTGCCCCCTCACATATACTAATGTCCCACTGTTACGTTTTTAGTCTAGGGGAGAGATACCCACAGCCATCCTCTGGTGGGAGGAGTAACACAAAACAAACACATCACTGGATCATAACATTTCCCCCCCACCCAAAAAAAATCAAACATTTAACCCCACACAAAAATGTTTGATTCAAGACCTAGAGAGGGCATCAGCCATGACATTCTCTAAGCCCTTTTTGTATCGGACTTCAATGTTGAAGTCCTGGAGGAGTAAGGACCAGCGCATAAGGCGCTGGTTGCTGTTCTGCATCCGAGTTAGGAAATGGAGAGGGTTGTGGTCAGAGAACACGACGGTTGGAACAGGACTGGATCCAAGGTACACTTCAAAGTGCTGCAAGGCCAGCAATAAGGCTAAGGCTTCCTTTTCGATCGTGCTGTAATGCAATTGGTGTTTTAGGATTTTTTTTGGAAAAGAAACAGACTGGATGGTCAATGCCATTTTCGTCCTCCTGCAAAAGCACTGCCCCAGCCCCCAAGGCACTGGCGTCCACCTCAAGCTTGAATGGACGTGCGAAATCAGGGGCGGCCAGCACAGGAGCACTACAAAGGAGAGCTTTAACAGCTTCGAAAGCAAACTGACATGTCTCAGACCATATAAATGGTGATTTTGGACTGGCAAGACTGGTTAACGGGGCTACTACCTCAGAGAAGTTCTTGCAGAATCCACGATAATAACCTGCCATGCCTAGAAAACGCCGCAGCTCCCGACGGGTCTGCGGAGCTGGGAAATCTAATATTGCCTGCACTTTCACAGGAACAGGGAGGACCTGACCCTGTCCGACTTGTTTCCCCAGGTAGGTTACAACAGCCTTTCCAAACTCACATTTAGCTAGGTTTAGTGTCAGAGAGGCATCACGCAGACGGTCAAATATTTCGCTAAGGGTTTTGAGGTGTTCAGTCCAAGTGGATGAATAGGACACTATATCATCCAGATACACTTCACAATTTCTGACTCCATGTAGCACAGTGTTCATCAGCCGCTGGAAGGTGGCTGGGGCATTCCGTAGCCCGAACGGCATGACGGTATACTGCAAAAAATGGTCAGGCGTAACAAAGGCACTGATTTCGGATGCACGGTCAGTTAACGGAACCTGCCAGTATCCCTTTAGGAGGTCAAGCTTGGTCACGAAGGTTGCTGATCCAACACGGTCGACCAAGTCATCCATGCGTGGGAGTGGGAAAGAGTCTGGTTTTGTAACAGCATTTACTTTTCGGAAGTCATTACAGAAACGGGAGGTTTGATCGGGATTTGGGACGAGAAGTGATGGTGAGCTCCAAGAGCTATTACTGGGAAGAGCAAAACCATGGTCGAGAAGATACTGGACTTCCTGCTGCATTATGGCGCGCTTAGTGGGATTTACTCTGTATGCATGTTGCTTGATGGGCTTGTGATCACCCACATCAATATCGTGACTGAGCACATGCGTTTGAGTGGGGATATCACCGAAAAGAGTTGAGTAATTTTTAATGAGCTCACGGACATCGGATTTTTCGGGATCAGACAGATGTGCTAAATAGGCATCCAAGTCAGCCAAGATTTCAGAGTTCCTAAGACGCACACCAGAGACAGAGCTGTGCCTATCCTCCAACCCATCATCGCAGGGACTATATAAGGGTTGAGAGACGGACACCGACACAATAGGTAACACAGCAGGTGACAGACTAGAGCGTTCGCGATCAATGTATTCCTTCAACATGTTGATGTGACAGACGCGACTTTTCTTCTTACGATCAGAGGTTAACACAACATAGTCAGTTTCACTTAGTTTGCGCTCAATGACATACGGACCGGAAAACTTTGCCTGCAGGGGTGAACCAACGACAGGCAAGAAAACCAACACGCGATCACCTGACTGAAACATCCGTGCTACAGACTTTCTATCAAAGTGGGTTTTCATTCTGACCTGAGCCTTTGCTAGCGCGCCACGAGCAAAGTTGCAGGCATTATGTAGCCTCTCTTTAAACAAACTAACATAGTCCAGAATGTTTTCTTTTGGGCGATGTCTATCTGAGAGAAATCTCTCTTTCAAAAGACATAGCGGACCGCGCACCGTGTGGCCAAAAACTAAATCAGCTGGACTGAACCCCAAAGACTCCTGGCATGTCTCCCTGACGGCGAACAATAGCAGTGGCAACCCCTCGTCCCACTCATGGCCAGACTCAGTGCAAAATTTGCGAAGCATGTTTTTCAGATTTGGTAGAACCTTTCTAATGCACCCTGACTCTCCGGGTGATACGCGCTGGAAGTGTGATGGGTGACACAGAGCGCTGTCATGACCTGGGCAAAGATTTTAGACATAAAGTTTGTGCCCTGATCCGTTTGGATCCGTTTAGGCAGTCCAAAGGTAGAGAAGAACTTAACTAGTGCTTTCACAATCCCACGGGTTTTTAACGAGCGCAACGGGATGGCCTCAGGATAACGGGTGGCAGTACACATCATGGTGAGTAGGTATTGGTTTCCGGACTTTGTTTTTGGAAGAGGACCAACGCAATCAACGATAACATGTTCAAAAGGTTCCCCAACGACTGGGATGGGTTTTAACGGCGCAGCTGGAATCACCTGATTTGGTTTACCGGCAAGCTGACATGTGTGGCACGAGCGGCAGAATTTTACAACATCAGATTTGAGACCAGGCCAGAAGAAGTAACGGAGGACACAGTTGTATGTTTTTGTGATTCCCAAGTGACCGGACATGATGTGGTCATGTGCTAAGCTTAGGACCTGGGGACGGAATGACTGCGGAACAACGATCTGCTGCACTCCCTCATGTGTGCAGCCAGAACTGGGAGTCCAGTAGGGCATCAGCACCCCATCCTCAATGAGGTAAGACGCAGATTTCCCACTTTTAGGCTCTGTCAAATAAGCCCAACAAGATGACAAGCTCTCATCATTTTTCTGGGCTTCTATGAGCGTTTCTTTATCTACTGACAGTGTCATAGCTTCCTCATCAGCCTGAAGCTCTACAGAAACAGGGGTACTTTCACAGTCGGGTCGCAAGCTTGTTGGATCTGAATCACTTAAGAAGGAGTCGCTAAGATCCACCAAGTCTCCATGTTTGCGTGCCTGCGCACGTGTCACAGCACACACAGGAAACAACGGAGCAGCATTTGGGGTGGCGAGATCAAAACCCCCATTGTCTGTAAGTGGTGCTTCAACTACCTCAGGCAACGGAAAAACTTTGCAGCCGGCTAGATCGTTTTCAAGGATGATGTCAATGCCTGCAACCGGTAACTGGGGTTGAACCCCAAGTTTAACCTCACCCGACACAAACTGAGACAAAAGCTGCACAAAGTGTAAAGGCACACGTATTACACACATCCCAACTCCCCAGGCTAACACATCAGCACCACAATAGGATTGAGCTGAGAACGGTAAGACCCCCTCACGAATGAGCGACTGTTTTGCACCAGTGTCCCGCAAAATACTGACAGGAGCCCGCCATTCTTCTCCTATCAATGAAACAAAACCGTTTGACACAAAAGGCTTGAACTCTTCATCTACTTTATCCTTCTGAATTATAGTCACATCTTCTAATGCATGAGGTTTGGTCTCTAGAAGGTTTATTGGGGAAGGAGATGTACCCTTCCTGATCTGTTCTTTTCTTTTCAGAACGGGACAAGCAGCAATGAGGTGTCCCTGCTTATGGCAAAAATAACACTCTCTATTGTCAATGAATGAGGTGGTGGTACGGCGGGTGCTCTTTGGAGACCAGATATGTGGGCTAATGGAGGTCTGTGGGCTGTGAACAGGGAATGAAAACACTGCTTTGTGTGTCAACACAAACTCATCAGCCTGTACAGCAGCAGCGGCGAGAGTCGTAACCTTTTGTTCGTTTAAGTAGGTTACCACTTTGTCTGGGAGTTGACTTTTAAACTCTTCTAACATCACCAACTCACGCAAGTCATCTAATGTTTTTACTTTTGTAGCATGACACCACTTATCAAATAGAGTTTTCTTTTCTCTGGCAAACTCCACATAAGTCTGGTTGGCAGATTTTTTTCCATTCCTAAATCTTTGCCTGTAAGCCTCTGGCACAAGCTCGTATGCACGCAGGACAGCAGCTTTCACAATGTCATAGTCCAAATGGTCCTCCAGTGAAAGAGCGGTGCATACCTCTTGAGCTTTCCCCACCAATTTGCATTGAAGTAAAAGAGACCATACGTTCTTTGGCCAGTGTAGTGCACCTGCAATGCGCTCAAACACTGTGAAATAAGAGTCTACCTCAGTTTCTCTAAATGCTGGCACTAATTTGATGTGTCTACTTACATCAAAGCTGTCTTCCGGCTTAGGGGACGGTGACTGCGGGGATGGTGACTGCGGGGATGGTGACTGCGGGGATGGTGACTGCGGGGATGGTGACTGCGGGGATGGTGACTGCGGGGATGGTGACTGCGGAGCTGACCGAGGTGTAGGAGGACTGGCAGATACAGAGGCTCCCCTCTCTATCTCCAGAGCCCTCACCCTTAAGTGCATAGCTTCCACCTCCACCTGCTGCTTTTTTAACTCCACTTCCTTTATGCGCAGTGTTAACTGCAGCTCTTCCGCAGAAAGGCTAGGTTGAGAAGGGAGATTTTTCAGTGGGGCAGGAATACCAGCAACAGCCCCCAGCTCGACACCCTCTGCAGGACCCGGCTCACCAAACAACCCCCTTTCATTCAGTTTAAGACACAGGAGCTCTTTAAGGTCTTTTTTCTTTGCATTCAATGGCACAGTCACATCAAAGAAATTGGCAATAAGAATGATGTCAGCCTTTTTACATCTGTCCAACTTTTCTTCAGTTGGGCCTAAAGTGAAATCCTCCAACTTAAATTCCATTTTAACACACACCCACCCACACAAGAAAAAACTGCCAACCAGAAAAGCAGAGCCAACCAAGAACACAGACAGCTGACCCGCGACAACAGCCACGAACAAAGAACAAACAAAAAGAACAAACCAAAAGAACACACCAAAAGAACCAAAGAAAAGACGAGCCCCCAATTATGTTACGTTTTTAGTCTAGGCAAGTAATTAAACACAACAAGAAGTTTGCCCATTCACACCCCACCCAAGCAAGAACACCGACAACGATACCTTTTAATTCAATTCAATTCAATTCAATTTTATTTATATAGCGGCCAAATCACAACATAAGTCGCCTCAAGGCGCTTCATAGATACAGAGAAAAAAACCCAACAATCATATGACCCCCTATGAGCAAGCACTTTGGC
>NW_005187441.1:3216496-3228858 GCF_000239375.1 Pundamilia nyererei | reverse complement strand
GCAGTTTAACTAATTGGTGTGTGTTATCTGGCTTCATGGACAGATAGAGCTGGGTGTCATCTGCATAGCAGTGAAAATGTATGCTATGTCTTTTACAGTGCTAAGCAGCCATTTATTTACTTCGGCAGTGAGCAATGCCAAAAATAACAAACAAAACTCCCTAGTGGTCCCTACGCTTCCCTACACAAAAATGAAAGAAACCAAACAAAAGACTTACCTAGCTTTCTAATGAAAAAACAGGAGAAAACTTATTCAACAAAAATGGCTTCTCACGCCTACTACGCTGCTGCAGTGAAGGATATATACAAAGTGAACAAAGCGTACGATCGCTACTTGAAAAATCTATTTATAGCTATTTACAAAATGGACATAATAACGCCAGACATACACACGAAAACTCTACACTGCAATAAATCAACACACAGGTTCTTGGTTGAGTGGTGGAGGTTCGGAGAGAGGGGGCCAGGTGGCTGTCATCCGGTAGTTAAGTACTGGAGGTGATCCATCAATTATCCAATCCGAGGATAGGCAGAGATTCCACCCAGATACCTAGCAGCCACGCCCAGGTGTCCACCTCCTAGGAGAGAAAAGGGGAAAGATACCCACAGCCATCCTCTCGTGGGAGGAGTAACACAAAACAAACACATCACTGGATCATAACACCCACAAACAGGACTTTAATATCACCAACCATTCCCATTTTATTACCGTGTATCCATATAAATGGCCAACCCTGTATATATAAACTATATATAGAAATAGGCAGGCTGATCTGACCCCACCCTTTGTTTTCATGTTGTCTACCACGTCATTGCTGAGTTGTTTTCATTCCCATTCACTTCCACTTTGTTATAATAACACTAACAGTTAACTGTGGAACATTTCATAGCAATGAAATTTCACAGCTGCACTTGTTGCACATGTGGGATCTTATCACAGCGACTCATTCTTTCACAAATGTTTGTACAAGCAGAATGCCGTCTTAGGTGCTTGACTTTATACACCTGTGGCCATGGAAGTGATTGGAACACCTGAATTCAATGATATGGATGGGTAAACGAATACTTTTGGAAATATAGTGTATCAATACTAAGGAAAAAAATAGGTAGTGATTTCGGACTGTAGAGCTGTAGGAGTTGTAAAAGACTGGCAATAGCCCTGGGAAATGCTAAGTTTCTGTTATTTCTTTTGCATTCTGAAAATTGATTCTACTTATTTTACTTGCTTATTAAATTATTCTTGCACAGAAATTGTCCTTGCTTTAAGAGATGTTTAAAAAGCTTGCTTCACCCAGACAGAAGTACAAAGAAGTTGCCAATTGTGGAACAACACAATACAGTACTACTGTACTAAACATGATAACATGATAAAATAAAAATAACAGTTTCTTTTCTTTTACTTTAACTTGCCCACTTGTTTTGCAGCATTTGTGATTTGTGACCTTATGTATTATTCAAGTGCATCAGCAGCTTTGTGAAAGAACACATGTTGTGACTCTCAAGTAAACAAGAAAGTTATCTGCCGAGTGAAGGTCATTGTAACAAGGTAATGCTTACCATGTTTGGTAGTCTGTGTTGTTTTAAAATGTATTGGACAGTTGAGCTGTGTATCTTTTTGACCCCTAGATGAAATGTTTAAAATACAAATATAGCCATCACACAAACTTCCCTTCCTCAGTGTTTACTTAAAATTCTGTCACTCAGGGCAAACCAGAGGACATCAAAGTGTCTTTAGGAGTCCACTCTTTTTGAAGCGCATCATGCTCGCAGCGTCTTCACATCCAGACACTTGCAAGATTGGTTGTCTGTCAACAAACTTGTACTGTAAAGCACTTGGTAACTTTCCCATTCTGCTATTTTACGATACAATTCAATACACAAATCTAGTACTAATGTGCACCAACAATGGGATCACCATCAGTTCTACCATAGAAACATGTAGGTTACAGGTAGGCTACATTACTACAAGTCTGACTGTTCATCACTGCCTTTGGCTTGTTGAAAATTAGGCTCTGGCTGCTGGACTGGGGTCAGCATACACTGACCCTTATCATCACTCTGGGATCTTCGCTAGCTTAGTGTTAGCATTCTATCTGTGCAGATGATTGCAAAAATTTGATGTTGCGTTAGCATTATTATGAAGTTGTTTTTGTTCGTGATGCAGTTTGCATTTGACCACTAAACCTTTGTCCTTTTGTGCAATTAAAAGAAAAGATAATATCTCCACTGCTGAAAAGTTAGAGCCCTATCTACCGATTTCCTCCCTGGATACAAATGGACACAATTGTACTGCAAGTGTGCAGGAGGAGAAAAATACATGTTTGATCTTTTTTTTTTTGCATGTAATTCAAGTATGACAAAACTATAACTATGAAATAATTACTGAATCTAGTAGACTAGTACTATATTTACTTTATTATTGAAAGATGTAATGTGATTACAGTAATTACTGCTCATCAGGGCCTTTGTTACTTGCCTATCTTTAACATCACAAAAGTTCTTATCTATTTTTGTGTTAGCATACTGTCTATGCAGTGGACTTCAAAGAGCCAATGTTGTGTTTGCAATAGGACAATTTCTTTCTGTCCTGGACACAGTTTGCACAGTTTGTGTAGGACAGATTATACAATAGTGGTTAAGTAAATTCACCAGAGAAGTCATGTTGATGAATACAACCCATTGTCATTTTCACTCTTTGTCTTTATCAAATGCAATCCAATGACTTTCTGGACAAACCTTAGATGGTTCCCATCCCAGAGAGATGCCAGAACTACCCCTGGATGTAGACAGTACTCCCTTTGCATCTACTTTGTTATGTAAATGGCAGCAGCACAATAAATTTAGAGCTGACTTAAACATGAATAAGCTGCATAATTATTTTTCTTTGAACACGCGCATGCGCAAATATATAGTGTCACTCACTGCTGACATTTGTGAGTTGTGATTATTTTTTGCCAAGATATGTTTAAGAAATCAAGTTATTTGGAGCTTCAGAGCAGCTGCTTTGAAATGTCCGCGTGACCTCTGGTTAACAAGGAAGTTTTAATGGTCTGCATGTCAGTCACCGTTTCATACTTGTTTTGTTTTCTTAAAGCAAAATCATAAGAATTATGTAAATATGCTTTATTGAAAATTCATCTGCTTCTCCTTACTACTTTCTGTGTTCATACACATGAAATTAAGCAGACTCAATGTGTTGACAACTACTGACACTAAGCAGAATTTAAATATCATGGGATGAGGTCTTGGATACGCTGCTTAACACCTGATGTCATTCGAGCTGACTTTCTACTTTCCACTGAAGGTGGCAACAGTTTTGCAACATGAGAGTAGAGTCAATATTCAAGCAGAGAATTAATGTCTTATATTTTATTTTCAGTTTTATTAAAAGTAATTAAAATTTCCCACATGTGGCTTGTACTTAGTACTGAACAATTAGCGCTCTTTAGTGACGAAAATACCAAGATTTCAATACTAGAATACTGTAGGCGGCAATTTCTGGACACTAACCTTTAGGATAATTTTGTTTAATCCATATAATCTCTTTCAACATATCTTTATTAAAATATAAGCTTGCAGATTTGTGAAACTTCAAAGAGGAGAGCTGTTTTTGGATGCTAGGAAAACTCAACAACTTGGCTTTTGAACTTCCCCATTTCCAAAAAGAGCAAATTATCTTAGCTGGGTCGAACGCTCCTGTGATGACATCAAAAAGTGCCTTTGGCTCATTTGAAGTAAATATGAGAGTGCATTTATTGCCTACACTTTGTTTCTCTGTATCCATTTTGTGTCTACTTCACCACACTAATGCGTCGGCACATCTCAGAAACACAGTCCTTTCTCTCTGTTGACATCGAGCGTGACTTTCAGCACAGTGTTCACCTCAACTAAATGGCGTTTCTTGATGGTAGTGCATCCCTGTTGCCTTTTGACTCTTGCTGAGGGGTGCGAGCCAATAACTGGCTGACATTGGGGGTGTCTAGTCAATTTAAGCTGTTGGGAATGTTGCATCTAGCTGTGTGAGTCATGAGTTCTTTGATAAGTCCTTGAGTGACCTATGAACACTTGCTCGTTCAGTGAATAGATGGCAGTTGCCGAGGGGTGGATTCACTTTTTGTTTTTCATGAACTTAATGAGTGTGTCATTCATGACAGTCTATTTCAAGCCCTTTCAGATGAATGTCTTCATAATGTTTTATTCTGAATGCACTGTATGTTTTGATTAACATTAAACCAATTCTCTGCCACTACATGATTATTTGCAGAATATTCAGCGTTCGCCTGTGCTGATAAACACAAATTTTGAAAATAAAGCTCACTGCTGTGGAGGCAAAAACAATGTAAATCTGATGAAATGAATCTATACGAGTTAAATTTGGATCAGACAAGCTCATTTCCATAATTAGCCGATTGTGTTTAGAGAGGGAGTCATTTAAATGTGCTCACTGTTGAAATGTTCATGTCTTGAGTCATATAAAGCAAGGAATTTAGCATCTCTAATCCACTTGCATGCTGTGGTTATTGAAACATCTTTTTGTTGAATAGTGTATGGAAGTCTGATTAGTGAATTTAGCTAGCATATAACCAAGGAACAATGTCATAGAATTTTATAATAGATAAAGATCTTCCTTCTTCATCATTATGTATGTGTATTTTTGTTATGTTTCTTTTGGCAATGACACTAAAAGATGTTAATTATCATCCAAAATAGAATGGACAGTGTAGAAACCAGCACGTTACTTGTGTGCATTACTTATTGAACATAGCAAGCTGGTAAACTAAACCTTCAGTGTCTCTTGCTGTTAAGAGAGATTTGGTTTTGGTTACACTGAATCAACCGTGGTGTGACTTACACATGTGTATCTTCTGAACATGTTTAATGCTGACTGGAATATCTCAAATACAGCAACCTCCAGAGCTGAAAAAGGATTTCAGTGTATGAGTGCAAAAACTATAGTTCTTGGAGCGGCCTTGTGAGGATAAACCCAGAGGTGAGTCAGTTTTGATCTCCAGTAACCTTCACTAATTCAACTTACTGAATTGGACCCCTTAACCATGTGATGTTTGTGCTTTTGTGGAGCATTGTTAATGAAATTATTTGACAAAAATAATATGTGCTGTGTAGTATTGACTATTCAAAATGTTTTTGATGAATAAAGGGCTAAATTTTATGTTTTCTGCTACTCAGGCCTAGTTACCATGTGTCTGTGCAAATCGTAGTCTCAGTTTACTGATCTTAGCTCACAATAGGCACCCAGTGTGGTCTTCTGCTGTTGCTGATGTCCATCTGCTTCAGGGTTTGACATACTGTATATTCAGAGATGCTCTTCTGCATAGCTTGGTTGTTGTGAGTAGTTATTTGAGTAACTGAACCCTCCTATTAGCTTCAAGCAGACTGGCCATTTCCTCTGACCTCTTGTGCAGGAAAATCCCAAGAGAACAGCAGTTTAAAAAGACCATCTAGTCTGACACCAACAACCATACCATGTTCAAAGGCACATAAATCACTTTTCTTCTCCATTCTGATGCTCAGTTTGAACGTCAGCAGGTCATGTTGATCATTTCTACATCTCTAAATACATTGAGGAGCTGCCATGTGGCAGTGATTTAGGACCCTTATCCTTTCTATAATTTGGATTGTGCAAGTGATCAAAGAGTGGAGATAACTTCTCTTTGTCTCATTTCATGGTACTTGGCTTGTGTTTTCCTTGTGTGATCACGTGACTTGATCAGATAACAGAGTTCATAAGGCAGCTTTGACTCACCATGACATCAACCACTAAGATGCAGGTAAGGCAGGCACTGGCACTGCAGGAGTAGCTGTTAATGCAGTGTTTGGCATTTGATAAACATTAAAAAAAAAACCCTACTGCTCAAACATCTTTATGTGTAATCAGACTGCACATCTTTCCAGCATCTTTAGTGTTGCATTCTTATGGTTTGGGAGCAGGTCTTTTCTTACTGTCAAAATTCAGTGAACAAGTATCTGGCACATGTAAACACAGGTATTATAACATCAAGGCTTGTAGCTTAACACACTACTATATATCTCTGCCAATTTTTAGATATATATACTGATGGAGGTATATACCTGGTTATTCACCAAATAAACCACTGCACCTTCATTATCTCATTTGTCATGTCATGTTTTCAAATATTCACACTGGCCTACTGGAGTCTCTGTAGAGCTGGTGTTACAGCACTGAATTATTTATATTTTTAGAGTTACCTCATTTAGCATGAGGAAAACATTTTTAAGCTTGAATACCCAATCAAACGTTAAAGTAATGCATCACTGAATGTAGCCAATAATGTTGGAGTTATCAGTTATCAATAACCATCAGCCATAATTACTTTTTAATTTAATTCCAATTAACTCCATGGGTGTTTTGCTAAACTACTTGAAATCCTTTCTTATCTTACTGCCCACTTTTTTTTCTTTTTTTTTTAGAAAACTGTTGCTGATAAGATGATAAACGTCTTGTATTTGTCATCACCCTACCTCCAAAACATTGTAAACTCATGACCAAAGATTACTTAATAACGCTGCGTGTATCCATCAGGTTATTAGAAGCAAATGTAATTTACAGAAGTCTAAGACAGAAAAAGCTGCCAGCATTGCATGAATATGCCTGAGGGTGCATCATTCCAGGCATGTCTGCAGTAGTTATTTAAATTGTGGAATACCTCCTTTCATTTGCTCCACTTGGTTAAACAAAGGCATCCAAATTCGGGTGCACACCAAAAAAAAAGCCAGAGGGAAAGTGCTTATAAGTCTTTGTTCTTTTTCAGGCAAACTGAGGTGCAGTTCATTAGAGTAAAATCTAAACCAAACATGGGAAACAAATGAAAAAAGGAAAATGCAAAAGACTTATTACTTTGTGATGTGTAATGACCTGTGTTTACAGCCTTTGCTTAAATTTAAAAAAAAAATCAGCAACAAAAAGCAAAAAAGCTATAACTAGTGTTTATCTCAAGCAATTAACCTATGTTTTCAAAGCGAATCACCATAAAAAATATAACAAAGAAAAATTAAAAACAAAGACATTTTTTAAAACCCTTTTGCACTTCTGCCAAGTGGTGTAGTTCGGTGAGGCCACAGAGAAAAAACTTGTTGGTGCTTTACTCACATGGTGTATAGTGCAGGTGGGGTACTGCATACTTCAACGGAGGACATACTCAAGCAGTGGAAAAAATACTTCAAGGGGCTTCTTAATCCCACTGACATGTTTTCTAGGCACGAGTGAGATGACTAGCACATCACTGAGGGCGAGATCACTGAAGTAGTTAAACAACTCCTTGATGACAAGGCCCCCAGGTGGAAGAGATCCACCCCAAGTTCAATAAGGCCCTGTATGTTGTAGAGATGTCTTAGTTGACATGTCTCTAAAACATCACATGAAGCTCTGGGACAATGCCTCTGAACTGGCAGACTGGGCTGATGGTTCCCGTCCTTATGAATGATATGTCCAACTATGGAGGACTCACACTTTTCAGCATTCCTGGGATGGTCTATGCCAGGGTACTGGAAAGAAGCAGGTGCAGGAGGAACAATGTAATTTTCATCCTGGTTGTTGAAAACTGGACCAGCTTTTTATCCTCTTGAGGATATTTCATTATGGGAGCTTTTCCAACCAGGGCACATGTGTTTTGTGGACTTGGAAAAAGCATTCAACCACGTTCCATGGGCTATTGTGTAAGCTGTGCTTTGGGATTAGGGGTGTTTGGCCTGTTGGTAGGAGCCCTGGCCCTGTACAATCATTGCAAGAGCTTTGTCCACATTACCGGAAACAAGTCAAACTCATTTACAGTGGAAGTTCGACTCAATCAGGGCTGGTCTTTGTTCATAATTTTCATTGACAGAATTTCTAGGCAGAGCCCTTCACTTTGGAGGTCCCAAGAATGGCATCTCTCTTGTTGCAGATGATGTGGTTCTGCTGGCATAATCTGCTGGTGGTGTCCTTCAGTTTATACTGAATCAGTTTGCAGCACAGTGTAAAACACTGGATTTTTTCCAGTGTATTAGCATTTACAAATCTGAGGCCATGTTCCTCAGCCAGAAAAGGGCAGAATGCTCACTGCTGGTCAGAGATGAGTTGGTGCACCCAAGGACAGGAGTTAAGTATCGGGGTCTTGTGAAGCCAAAATTAAGAAAGGTTTTTTTTATATTGATGCTTGATAACGAGTTCAAAAGGAAACTGAAGCCAACTAAATGCTGAATTATGCGGAACTTGTGGAAAACATGCTGAAAGCATATCCACTAATGAGTGCCAGAATGGTGTTGAAAATGCACTTTTTACATTCTCATTTCAACTTTTTTCCACCAAATCTGCAGCATAATCTGTGACTACTCTTGGTTGTTACAAAGAGAGACAAATATGCAGAATGACTGCAAAAGCAAGTGCCTCAAGGATTATTGAGCATGTTGACCTTGTATTGTTTCTTGGTTTGTTTGTAACCACATTAAAACTTTTTTTTGTGTGTGTGTAATAGTTAAAATTCCAGACATTTTAATGATATGTTAGGATTTAAAGTGTCAAAAAACACTGATGTGTATCTCGAAAACTTGAGGCACAAGCTTAAATCCGATTTCATATCTCAAACCAGTGTAACAAATTGGATAAACCAAATTGGATGATCTTTTTGTATTATTTTGTAGACCTATGAAATGATTTAATATTGCATTGCTATAGCAACACACAAATCACATATCATTTATTTTCTGTACTTCAAGGTCATGGACCAAATCCATTAGGCTTTGGAACATACTCATGACTTCAAAAAAGTATTGATGTTTCTATACCACTGGGATCAGTGTCAGTGTCCGCCCAGACGACCCCCCTCAGTATTAGCAATCTGCAGTGTGTAAGCAGGCCAGCACTCAATCCCATGTATGCATCTTCCTCCCTGTGGGCCAGCTAATGCGCTATACTTTGATCTTCGCGGCCATTTCTCATGTCTAAAAGGAGCGAAAAATGAACCAGAAGGATGGACTCTCCCCCTTTCATTTGAGAGAAGGAAAAGCAGACGTGTCGTTTTTTGCTGCGCAGTGGGTGAGGGCGATTCATCTTTGCCTGTGTCTTGTTTCCTAATCAGCTCACGGGGTTGCAGTGCACTGCTCTATTTGTGAATGGTGCTGACAACAGAGGCTACTTGGCTGATAATCCACTCCATCTGCTGTGATCGACACCGCCAGATTGGAGACGCTTCCTGGGTCTTTTCCACATGTCGATGCTCTCTCTAGGTGATTGGGTCTGCACCAAATTACTTGTCGCTTTGATATAACTGCAAACATTAGTCTCCTGCTATATTTTAAAATAATCAGCTTAAGTTGTTTGAATATTACCATTGTCTAAGGATGCATTTAGGATTATGTTTTTTCATCATACACCATATACTGCATGTGATTAGGTCCATATTTCCTCAGCTTTTTAATCACACTTAAGTCCCAGCACAAGCAGGTATTACATAACAGCTCGGAGTGTGATTTATAACACAGTGCCTCGCTGCAAGAAAAGCCCCTACAATAATGTTATTGTGTTTTAATGGTGCTATCTGCAAGCTTTAAAGTTCTCACTGAAAGTAGTTCCAGCTATTGTTTACATCAAATTGCATAGTAAGTGGCTTTCAGGACTTGTGTAGTGAACATAATAAAATCAAAGTTTAGTTTGCGCTTCAATGTTGAAGTTAGAAATTAAGGAGGATGAACACTAAGGTATTTTTTCTCTGCACTGGTAAGATAGCTTTGAAATTCAGGGCTGTCCTTGATCTTCACTGCACTTTGAATATTTTTAAAAACGTGGATGGCAGCAGTGA
This sequence comes from Pundamilia nyererei, assembly GCF_000239375.1. NCBI lineage: Eukaryota > Metazoa > Chordata > Actinopteri > Cichliformes > Cichlidae > Pundamilia > Pundamilia nyererei. The sequence continues at coordinate 3,219,044 of NW_005187441.1, read as the reverse complement.
GACATTGGTTTTAGGCACCATCGTGCAGAGCTTGCGTCAGAAGCAATCCCTTTACAGGCTGGGAGTCAAAAAATACAAAGTTAAGATTGTCACGCTGTCCTAGCAGTGAATATAACAGAACTGGAATGGCTAGAAAATGTAAAAAAAAAGAAAAAAAAGAAAGAAGTTACTATAATACAGGTAAATTATGAAATAGATTGACAAATTCCTTTTTGAAAGGTGGGCCTTTGTACTTCTTTTTAACCGTTTTGGTATTAAGATCAAGCTCTGTCCCAACACTTTGAATTTATACTTTCAACATAGCATAAAAAGATTTGCCAACAACCCCGGAGGTGACTTCCTTCCAAGGTCAGGTTTGTTTTTATCTGAAGAAAAACTTTTTTACCAACTGTGCGGCTTATTTCTTTGTTGCCGATCAATAAAGAACTGACAAAGATCATGTACACATTAATGCTCTCTGGTAGAATTACCCCTTCATCTACAAAAGGAAACTTCGCCAACACTTTTTTGTTGTTATTATTACATAATATTAAACAAGCTTCAGGGTCTGATGCTCTGAGAGGTGCTCCCAAAGTCTCAGAGGTGTTATCACAGGTTGGGTATGAGCCTTGAAGCTATATTACACACAGGATGTGTAGAATCTGACAGATGTGGACACACAGGAAGGTTTGATAAGCTTCTGCCAAGAAATGTAGAAACTGTTATGTGCAGATCTCATTTCAGAAAAAAACACCAGTGAATTATATTCTTGTATTTAGAATTGTGATGTATATGATTAGAGGTTATAACAAACTGCTAAGGCAAACTACAGAGACATGACATTTTGACATTAATGTGAAATCAGCATGTGATGTAATGACAGCCTTTCAGCTGGACAGTTTTAATCCAACAAAACAAAAGTGCTTAAATGCGGGACTAGCTAGATGTCAGCTAAAGAAACAATGTAACTGCATTAGTGTTATTTAACAGTGTAACCATCTGGTTACTTTTCTGAATCCACAACAGTTATGCCCTGATGTTACTTAGCAATTGGCTTTACTTTATAGGCCCAAATGCTACAGCTCTCTTTTCTAAACAGTTTGTGCTGGAGATGACACCGAGACAAGCTCATGTTTGTCCAACTGATGTAATTACCATAATAAAGAATTACTGAAGAGGAAGCACAGCCACAATAAAATAAAATGAATTATGGAGCCTACAGTACTTATTTCCCAATGGTGCCCATCTGCCTTGGGCATCACAAGGCTAACGCATTCCAATCGTAGCTCCAAACCATAGAGAGGACAAGGGAGGCCTTTTGTTTTATTGTTTTTACTCTACCCTGGCTCATTAACAGGAAACTTTTACTCTTTAAATCAACTCTGCTGTGATGATGGGGAGGAACATATAGATTAACACTGGCAAAAGCAGGTTGTTTCTTCTTTTATTTTAGGGCAGCAAACACATAATAAACCTTCAGTCTAACATCTATTCTTTGTCTTGTTTAGACACATTATTAGCAGTAACAACTTGGTTACCCATTTTGGCATGCACTGAAAATATTAGTTCTTCTACACAACTGTCACCCACCTACCCTAACACGGAACCTTTGTCACTACCCCCGAAATGTCACCCCATATGCCCCTTACCCAATTTTTTACTTAAAAATAAATAAATAAATAAGTGTAACAAATTTAATTTTAGATGTGCCACTTCTCATAGTAAGAACTGCAAGCAAGCATTGGTGAAAACTGGCAATGAGTGGTTCACATCACTGTGGAGGAATTTTGATCCACTTTTCTTTGCTAAATTGCTTTAATTCAACCACACAAGAGGATTTGAAGCATGAATCAATTAAGATCATATCAAATTATCCCATTCTGATTAAGGTCCGGACTACTAATAGAGCACTCCACACCTTAAATTAGTCTTTATTCTACTACTTTATTGCCATTCAGAGGTGCACTAGCTGTAGTCTTAGTTTTATGCCAGTTACGGGACTCAAAACTTCAAAAAAGTTTTTTGCCCTCATTAGACCATGGGATATTTTCCCCAAGACCTTGAGGATCATCAAGATGTTTTGGGGTAAATGTGAGATGAGCCTTTGTGTTCTTTTTGGTCAGCTTTGGTTTTTGCCTTTGAACTCTCACATGAATGCAATTCTGGCCCATTCTCTTTTTTGTTTTTGAATCGTGGACACTGACCTTAACTGAGGCAAGTGAGGCCTGCAATTTTTTAGATGTTCTTTTGGGTTTTTTATGACCTCCTGGATGAGTTGTTGACCTGCTCTCATGCCTGGAAAGGTTCAAGACCGTTTTAAGTTTTCTTCTTTCATGGATAATGGCTCTTACCACGGTTCAAGTCAAAAAGATCTTTTAGCCTACACTCTAAGAAATGACACACTGATGTTGGTAGCATTATGTAAATGCTTCATGTTAAAACTAATGCCACCAATTGATTTTTAACTTTAAACACAAGTATGTTGTTTTGAATTTAATTAACAACATAATATTTCAATACAACAAAATGCAGTAAATTAAATCCAACGTAAAAAGTTCATTTAAAATGA
>NW_005187441.1:3179921-3214028 GCF_000239375.1 Pundamilia nyererei | reverse complement strand
GTATCATACATTTTATATTTCACTAACCCAGTTGTGTGGAACCGGTTGACATAACTGGGTGGAGTAAATACAACATTTTATTTCTTAGAGTGTACTTCACTTTGTCAGACACATTCTATTTCTTTTAAGTGAATTCTTGGTTCAACAGATCTGGCAGGAATCAAGCCTGGTTATAGTTGGTAAAACTGAACTCAGCTTTATGGTTAATCACATTTCAGTCATGATTTAACGGGGAGGACAACTGCTTTCTCACACAGGGTCAGATAGGTTTGGATAACCTTTTTCCTGTTATAAATGAAATCATCATTTTAAAAACTGCTTTCTGAAATATTTAAGTATCACAAATATGCAAAAAACTACCAAATCAGGAAAACTTTTTCATGGCACTGTATATGCAACCCTGGCCTGTTTCTTTTTAAACAGTCTGTTTATATGTATTCAAATTATTGTAAAAGGGAATTATTATTTGATAATACATTATATTGCAAAAGAAAATTAGTATGTTTGAAGCATTGGCATGAAAAGCCAAATTCCATTCAAATTCTGATTTGCAGTGTTATGCAGGGCTCATGGGAGGCTGCCCTACGTTTTAACAAACCACCAACCAACAGCTGTGCAGTGGGAGTCAAGTACTGCTGCAGTAGCCAGCAAAAATTAAATATGTGAGCAGCATCCATCAAGTATTTAACCATATGACCTTTATCAAAAGTAATTTGCAGCAGGGAGTTTTATCATACTCCACACGGACTACATGCATAATACACCATTGGATAACTGGGTACTGTTAGTGATTTTTCAGCATTTTATTTCTCAGACATGTACTCCATCTTGGCACTAGAATCTGATCCAGCTCCATATAACATAAAAAGTCAAGAGAGGAAAACCTGATGTTTTTGTTGATGAGCGCCAGGCAGCATCAAAACTCATCAGCCAGCCATCCGCTGTTATTACTTTTCCTCATTTTACATCTTTGGTGATCAACGGTCTATGCCAATCCAGTGTGGTAATTGCCCGTACATCTTCACTAGTGAAAAGGTTAATTAGTATCCTATTACGCGAGGTGATTGAAAGCTATGATAAATAATGTAATGGGTTTTACTCAAGCTTTGTTTTGCTGCAGTATGCTGTAACCAGCAATGTCCCCATTCTGTTGAATGCAAATATCAGGATCTCCTTGAGGATATGTATGCAAAATACAGCACACAGTTGTACTCCAAGGATGAACTGATTAGATTTTTGTGCTCAAAGGTCAAGGTCACAGTGACCACAGTGACTTCAAATCTGGCATAAATGCTCAGTTAGACTCAAAAATGTTCTAATTATAGTTTGACAATCCAAGCTTAGACTAAGAGGGTTCATCTTAAAAGAAAAATTTAAAAAAAGGCCCATTTTTGGATGAAACTCAACACTCCACAAGGTAGTTATGAGAAAGTTTCAGAGGAGTGCATAAAAGGATAAAGAGATGAAATGATTTAAATCCAAAAGGTCACTTACATCAGATTGTTCTTCAAATTTGCCATTATTCACCATCATAATGTAATGTGCTATTCTAACTATAGATGAATGAAAAGTGAGACACACAACACGTTAGGTTTCCTGTACCAACCCTACAGCATAGTTGTTTGCTTATAGCTATTTCTAATTACTTGCTTCACTTACCTGTTTTGAGCTGAAAAGGTGCTTTTTAATTGCTGTTTCCATATTTCTCCATATTGCTTGCTCCACCCTTGTTAGAGTCACTTTGTTCAATTAGTCCTGTCCTTTCTTGCCGTCAGTTTGTCTAGTTGTTCACATTTTGTTCCGCTGCCTTTTATTTCCTTGCAGATGCTCTGTGTTTTTTGTTTTTCTCTCATTTAATCTTATTTACTCGTTGGACCTTCTGTTGACCTTATTTAGGATTCACCTAGCTCACCTCAGCAATGGCTTTTGTTGTCTTTATCCTCAGTAAGTGATTAAAGCTAATTTTTATTTCTCCGCCTGCCTGTCCAGTATTTCGGTCCATTTCACTAACTTTTCCCCAAGAAACATTATCTTTCAGATAATGATATTGCCCTACTTTACAAAAGTATGTGCAAACAGAATGTTCAACATTTTATTAAGTCTACTAAATTATAAACTAGAAAATGTTTGTTGCTTAAACATATGGTGTTGCACTACTGAATATTCACACATTTTTTGAAAACATGATCCGTTTGGATTTGATACCTAAAAACAGGGGCAGGCTGTAAAAACAGACATGTGCATTAACATTTTTGGGATGTTTCTGGATGAAATAACAGCACCATCTCACTGACGCTACATCTGACAGGATAGAAAACACACATAATCCATTAGTATCCAGGCTGTGTGGAGCTCCCAGTGTCTTCTCATGAACATAATGGAACAAAATGGACACATTCCTCCACTCACCACATGAGTCATTTGCACGTATAACGCAACAAAGAAGATGAAGTTGACGCTGCATCTGGCTTTAAGTGTAAAGATATGCCCTGACTGCAAAATAGACCTTGGTGAAATGCTTAACACACTTTTGCACACACACACACAAAGTTTATTTATATACAAAATACTATTGTATACTCAGTTCCGCATGCAATTTAACAACTAGCCTGCAAAACTAGAAAACAACCAGCAAACATAATGCAAAAACAGAGCATATATAGGGTTATTGTATATAGATTATATAACATATTAGTAGTTATGCGTTTTTCTGCTTTCCTTCCATTTACATATACAACTCTGGAGTTTATTTCCTGTTGTCACTGTAGTAGAAATGTAGTGTAATTAACTAAACTACATTCTTAAGTATTTGTTGTATTACATAGCAGTGGAATTCACAGTGTACTTTTTTAAAAATATATTTTAACTGTTATAAGATCTTAATACTTTGTGTAAATGAGCTGCGGAAAAATATTTTAACCTTTGTGAAAAAATATTTCACAGGTTGAAATGTGCAAAAAATCATGCTTTATAAAGAACTAAATAAAGGCAACTAGGCATCAGGAAAACATGCAGTAACCACATCCGATATATTTGATATTACCAACTTTGGTACATTTATAGATCGCTGTGCAAAAGTCTTGAGACACCCTTCCATTCTTTCCCACATGGAAAAGAAATAGAAGAAACTTATAAAAGACTTGCATCAGGTTTAGCTTACTTCATATAGTGAATCATATAAGGCTTATATGATTTACTCATCAAAGTGGCCACTTTCTCATTACTTTCATATATTGTTTTAGGAAGTATCCAAAGCATAGTTTCATTTATATAATTTTTCAAGGGACCTTATATCTGTTTTCACTCTTGTATGCTTTTCATACAAGTTTCACACAAGACAGATACAAACTTTATGAGGTTTATAAATATATTTTCCATATGGGTTATATTTTACTTCCAAGGAGCCACAACTTTGTACTCTTTAAGTTGGTCTTGAGCAATATAATTCCAGACTTTCTGAGGTCTTTCAAATTTTTCTGTGGCTGATTATTTACTTGTTTCCTTTCCAGTCCTTGTACAGTATCTTAGACCATTTTCCTAAGAAACATCAAAGAAATGGATCAAGTGGGGCACAAAAGAAGATGTGGCAGGTCTAAAAAGAGTGAACAACCAAATGAACAGTACCTCAAAAACATGCCCCCTCAGACAGTGGTTCCCAAACTTTTGTGGCTGGGCCCCCCTTTATTTTCAAGAAAATCTTTGTAAAACTTAGTTTTTGCGTTTACGAGGACGAGGAAAACGGAGGTCGTTCTGCAACGTCAAAGGTATGTGCCGTTTTTCACATCACGCTGTGCACCACGTTATTGTTTACATGAGATTAATTTCTACAATGACAGATAGAGACAAAATACTGTTACTGTTAATCTTAAAATCTGAAGGTTTTACACCCTTACATATGCACACACAGTTACTGTCGCTCCATTTAGAAAGACGGAGGCGTCATGGTGTAATTATTTTACGTGTAGTTGTATTTTTTTCCTGTGTAATAATATTCAACATTGCTATAAATCCATTTTTCACAAAATGCCTCTCTGTGAAAAATGAGTCCCACTGTAACTTCACTGTATAAAGAGCTAACATCTCCAAAATGTCAGGAATCAAGAAGGTTTGTCCGTGCTTCGGACATCCCAGCGTGTGCTCCCGACTAGGGATGGGTACCGGTATCCGGTGCCATTATGGCATTATGGTTCTGACATAAATGGTAGTAACCAGACCGAAAAGCAGCGCACATTTCGGTGCTTTATTTCAGTGCTTTTTTTCCCTGAGATGTCATACACTTTGGATTCTAGCCAATCATTTTCCCTTTCCAAGGACAGTAGGCAGGCACAGGTACGTACGTTCTTTTAGAGCAGAGCTACAGATTAAAAATGCCCAAGGCGAAGCGGTCAAACATCTGGCTGTACTTCACAGCAAAAGATGCAAACTCAGCAGCCTGCAACAAGTGCTTTAAGTGATACTGTGCAAAGGAGGTAACACCTCGAATGTGGTGAAACACCTGAAGATGCATAGCGTTTTTTTTAAAAGCCGAGAAATGCACCGTATTTGATAGCTTGCTGCGAGACCTCACACCGAGCACATCTACTGCGGGTGGGTTGCCTGTTATGCAACATCCCCCAAAAACACGAAGAGGAGAGTCCTGGCCCCTAGCCCTGCCAGTGTAGCAGAAATGATGACGGATGATGATGCAGCAGCAGCCGTTCTTCTCTGGGTGAGTAGCTTAATGTTGTTTGTGTGTAATTTTAGGTTAACCACGTTATTAAATTAATGCACGTAAGGTGAACTAGCAAACACTGTCGTAGTTACATGCGGGTGTCTTCTTGTTTGATGGCAGATATTCCCTTCACCCTGGCTAAAAAGGCTAAAATGACCAAAGAAAAAGTGGAAAACAGCTAAACATGAGAGGTTTTTGGACAAAGTTTGTGTTTTTTCCATTGTTTAAGCACTGCTTCCAGCCAAGAGTGACACCATATATGCCCTATAGCTGCAGAAAAGGCTAACATTGTTATCTTTTTACCAAAAAACAGCTAAACATGAGAGGTTTTTGGACAAAGTTTGTGTTTTCCATTCTTTAAGCACTGGTTTGAGCACCGTTTAAGCACTTGCACCGTTTCAAAAGTACCGGTTTGGCACCGGTATCGGATAGAACCTATTCTGTAGGGAAGATCTACCTTGGTGCTTGTGTAGGTGAAGCCAAAGGGAAGATATGCGTCACCATATTTTCTAGTATTTGACTTGGAAGGAAGTTGGTTCGGAAACATATTTGGCAATGCTTCATCTTTTGCTTTGCGTTTGTGTTTGCATTTTTTGTGGGAGCCCCGTCAGAAACCTGTCCATTATGCTAGCAGTATCCAAGCGTTTTTTTGGTTTTTTTTGGTTTTTTTATTCATACCGCGCCTCCCTTGCAATGGCTCTGCGCCCTCACCCACCCACTTTGGGAACCTCTGCCCTAAGAAATCATAAAAATCCACCCCCTGGAGAGACCTTGCACCTGGCACAGGTGAAAGGTACACAGTGAGTGTCTAAAGCCATCTCTAAAACATGGTGGAGGAACTGTCATTGTGGTTACATGTCTTGTTGAAATTGTTAAAATTATGCATAAAGAAATACTGTCAGATTTTGATTCACCATGTAATAACATATGCCTCTGGTTGGCGAACGCTTTATTTTTCAGCATGACAATGATCCCAAAAACATCATTGTTTTTCCAGTAAAAGCATACCTGAATAGAAAAACACATAATGGAACATTATAGTTCATGGATGATCCTACCCAGAGCCGGGACCTAAACATCATTGAAGCAGTGTGGGATCATGTTGACAGAGAACAGAACAAAAGGCAGCCAACATCCAAAGAGGAGCACTGAATATCCTTCAAGAAGCCTGGAGAACTATTCCTGAAGACTACTTAAAGAAATTACCAGAAAGCTTGCCTATATGAGTTCAGGCTGTATTGGATAATCAAGGTGCTCTGTTTTATGTCTTCAGTACTGTATATCCATGTATTTATGTACATATTTCAATAAATCACTGCACATATTTCCCATTTGTCTCAAGACTGTAAATGCACAGAAATGTAGATATCAAGCTATTTTATGATATCATTCTGACTTCCTGTTAATATTCTATTTCTGGCTTTGATGGGAAATCCATATCTCTAACAAGGCTTTGTCTTTGAAGTATCTTATTATCCAGTTCATGTCACTTACATTGTACCATGAATAGAGATGAGAATATGTTGCGAGAATAGAAATTGACACTTTTTAGCTATTCTGTTCTGGGTGCTCGGTAGACTTTCTTTTTCCATCTCCAAAAGTTTGGGCTCACTATACAAAAAGAGCATAAGGACTGAATGGCAACCAACTTTGACAGAAGGGCTCATCTCATTTTACAATTTATAATGGTGATTGCATTTCTGGAAATATCTGCAACTGCACATAAATGAAAGCACTGATGTACAGCTCTCTGTCATAGTTTATTTCTTTTATGAAGCAGTACAAGATCTGTTCTACTTCCGATAAGACATAAAGAAGAACCTCCCAAAGTCTGACAGGAAAGTGCAGGCCCATATGCTCCTAAATCACTGAGGTAGACATCTATCTCCATCATCCACTTATCCCTGGTCAGTGTCGTCCTCAGTCATGCTTGTTACTGTTATTTGCAGATGCATCAAGCTATTATTAGTTAGTTAGTTTCAGCTGATTGAAAATGACTTGTTACTGTAGGTGGTTAAGCGATGCCGCTTGGTAATGAAATAATTTAGTTACAGTATTGTGTGTTGTGTTGTTCTTTATTTCTTTATACTTTATATGGAAAATTGGAGATAGGTGTACTGATTTCTTTGAAACATGTGCAAGCTCCCATGGAAAAAACAATATATAAGCCAAAACCAATCACAGCTCGATCTGCATTTACCAATTTTATCCATTAACACAGCCTGAACTCTCTTAGGCAAGCTTTCTTGCCATTTCTTTAAGTAGCCTTCAGCAATACTCCATGCAACTTGATGGACATTCAAAGCTTGTCTTGGAAAGTTGGCTGCCTTGTGTTCCATTCTCTTACAACATGATGCAGCACAGCTTCAATAATGCTGAGGTCTGGGATCTGGGGAGGCTAATCCACAATTAATAGTTGTACCTTTGTGTGTTTTTCTATCTGGGTATGCTTTTACTTCATTGTCAGTATGTTTGGGAAACTGCCATACCAAAAACAAAATGAGGCCATTGCCAGTAAGATGCTTTCCACATGGTACTCCTTGCTGGATGAAAATCTGTAATAGTATATTTTTGCATTCATAATTACATCAATTTTGACAAGCTCCCCAACATTACTCAAAAATTGATCACCCAAGCCATGACAGAGCCTCCACCATGATTTACAGATGGTTGTAGGCACTCACTAGTGCACCTCTGTACTGACCTATTGAGAATGACTTGAAAACCTAAACTTAAAAATTTAAGTTTAGATTAATCTATTCATCACTCTACAAAACCGATTGCCAGAGGGTTTTTTGCATATTGTTTTTACTATTTACTATTGACTTAACAACATAACTTTACTGTAACTTTACAGCTACTGTTCATCTGCTTTAAACAGATTTTATTTACTCTTATCCTATAACTTTTTTTTTTTTAAGGAAACACAAACTATGAGATATTAGACCTTTAGATAGCCTGGAGAGCTACTATTCAAGACCACTTATTAGAGTGGATAAGAGATTAGAAGAAAGGCTGACTCCCGGGAAGCAAAATATAAAGAAATAAGTGGTGACTCGAGATTTTTACACAGTTCTGCACAGTAGTGTATACAAGTATTGCAAAAATTCAGCACAATGGGAACATCTTTTGGGGATGGGACTGGACCAAAGCCAGTCTGTAACACCAAAATTATTGTGCAACTGGATTTCAGATTGCACCATCAATAAATAAATAAATATATACACTGTTGCTTTAAAGAAATCACTAACATACACAAATAGTTCTTTGGTTTAATCAGCGGCAGTTGATTAATCACTGTGACAGACTAACCAATGACTCTATCCCCTCCATACTTGTGAGTAGACGTGGGTACCCTGCAGAAACAGGCCTTTATGCCATTCCGGCCTCCAAGCCTCAATTTTGTCAACAGGCCATAAAATATGCATAATTCTTTGAATCACAATTATGTACGCAGTTTGCAATCTCTACCAAAAGGGGACTGCTTAATCACACCAGAGAGGTGAGATATCACTGTCACTGTGTTTACTTTGTTGGTAATCTATAGCCTCGTTCCCAATCATGATAACTTTATAATCCACACATAGAGACAAAGGGGACACAAATGTTTTTCACGCTCCTCATACATTTCCTTGATTAAAATTTCCATAACATCCTGAGGGGGAATCTTTGTCATGTATTATTCATATCAAACAACCTTTAAGCATTTAATAGAATCTTGTAAGAATGCACACATATGCCCATGTTTTAGATTAGTATGCATGTATAAAAAAAATCAGATTTTTGTTTTTTTTCATTAAACAATGTTAATGGCTGAAAAAAAAACACAGACAAAAGAAATAAACTGGCCTGGACTTTGATGTAAGGTTTCCCCCCAACAAACAGTGCACTGATATGCAACAGCCTTTGGCAGAGCTGTCAAGATTACTCAAGGCTGCACTGACACAAGGTCATGATGCAAAATAGCATGAAAACAGCATCCTTGTATAAACCACAATATAGCGCTGACCCTGCCCTTAAGGGTACCCTAAGGAGGATGTGTTAATGTGACCAACAACAACAACTCTTTTTAAATCAGCTTCTACTTCTGAAAAGGAAAAAAAGTGCACAAAGAAGAAAAAAAAACTATAAATACATAGCCACGCAGTCATTTGTAACACAAAGTAATCAAAATTGTTGCCAGTTTCTTTAATAGTAGAACTAGGTTGGTATACTGATTGGCAGACATCCATGTTAACAATGAAAACCAAACGGTCGACAACGTATTTAACACTAATAGTGATATTTTCCAAAACCTAACAAAGTAGTAAGCCAAACCACATAGGGACTGATAAAAGGTCCCTATGCAGTGAAACCTACCTCTTAGTATAGAGTTTTGTGGGCTTTTATACTTCCTTATCTCAAAATAGTTATTCTTGAGCATTACTCAGCACATTGCAAATTATGCTAACGACTACAGACCTGTCAGATAAAGCTTGCCAATGTGCTGCTGCTAGCCCATCTACTAGCATATATCATCACAACAATGATCAGGACGAGTAACTGAATATATCGAAATAGGTCAACAATGCTATCATATGGCAACTGCATTTCAAAAAGTACCAAAGAAGTCTGTGTTGACATTTGTGTCTCCCTCATAGTCTATAGACTATATAATTATATTATACAATGATTAGTCAGAAACACTGCAACATTGGAAGCCAATCATAAGTTCCACTGCTAGTTGGGAGAAGCACTTATAAGTAGGTTACATCTTTGTTTACATTGTTGGTCATGGCCAAGGCATTACATTTTAACACACTAGGTAGTGTTAATGCCATCAACACATGTATTTTGAACTTAGCCCTGAGCTACGATCTGCCACTTACCAGCTATCCTCATCCCTTCATATTTCTTCTTTCCCTTCTGGGTGACAAGTTATGTTTCTTTGGAGTCTTCAATGGCCTGAGAGACTACATTTAATTTTGGGGGAGGACTGCAGCTGGCAAGGGTGGGTAGTGGAACAAGGATTGTTGTGGAGTTCAAGATCATAGAGTCCACCTACGAGGCAAAAGATTCACCAAAAAGACTGTTACTCCATTATTTATATGTCACAAAGTACTTGGCAATTAAACTATTTGCAAAGATGCTCATTCTCGTGCATGCATACATAGGTGCACTGATTAAATGACCTTAAACTCTGTTTGCTATTGTAAAACATTATACTCAGCTAGTGTAAAGCAGATGAGAACCACATGTAATAATACTTCATATTTCCTAGGTCTGCACAGACTTTGTGATCGTAGATTGGTGTCATCTGAGATAGACTCCAGCTCTCTTTTGCTTGCAAGATTGTAGCATTTGCTTTCCCACACATAAATTTGTGTTGACTACCTTGTATTTTGTCTTTTGTCATCTTCTTACCTTATCTAAATGTATGCTGTTCTCAGCAAGAAGAAAAAGGAACTGTTAATCTTCATATTGTCTTGAAACCAGCAACATTATTGATAATATAATTATGTATTTATGATATGGAAATGTAAAAGTGTAGCTTAAATTACTCCTTTAATAATAAATCTGATTTCAGAAATCTTTAAAAGTTCAGTGAAAGTTACATGTGGATTATACAGACGTACTACAAACCCACTGTGGGCTATAATTATGTAAATTAACAAGTTAAACAGAACATTTGGTGAGGGGCATTTTTTCCCCACTCTGTGTGGATACGACATGCATGTGAACGGTAGTTCAGCTGCCAACCTCATGCACAGGTAGAGGTAGGCAGTGTGCAGTTGACACAGAAGGGTCATCAGCTCATGCAGTTCTCCGGTGCCTTCAAGCTACAACAGCTGGGCCATGTGTCAGTTGTGTCTCTCTTTTCCATCCACCTGCGTACTCCGGTTTGTTTCAGGAAATCCAGTCAACAACCAGCTTTCTCTGATGAGGCTTTAGAATGCTCTTCCTCCAAAATCTATTCTTCTCCCTTAGCCCGCAGTCCCTGCATCAGCAGTTTACCCATGACATATTTGTTCCGTTATCCCAATCGCTTTCCCTGCTTTATGTTTATACTCTCACACTACCTTGACAGTTATTTTGTAATTTCCACCACTGAAGCTGCTTAAGTGTAGCATTGTGAAAGCTCCATTAATTAAAAAAAAAAGGTGCGCGTGCACAAAAGGGTCCAGACGCAGACTCAAGCGCTAGCAGAAAATGACACTTTATTATAACAACAAAAGGCGACCTGGGAAAACCAGAGGAGCAAAAACGAGGAACTAAAAAACCCGAGGAAACAATGAGGCGAGGATGCCGGAATCGGGACCGTGGGAGGCTGCAACAGAAAGGGGAGAAGATCGCTAGGGGGCCCGGAAGCAGGGGAAACACATCAAGACTGATTTAGACTAGTTGGTTTACGATTAGAGCGGGACAGTGGGAGCTCGGAAGGGAAGTCCGTGAGAAGGGAATCTGTGGAGGTAGTGAATGGGCCAGATGATGCACTGTGTGACCCAATTGAGCAGGAGGACAGGCAGGTGGCAGACGCTGAACGCCAGATCGAAACCACAGAGAGGTGATTAGCGGATTGGCGTGGAGCATCCGTCAGCGCCGGGTTTAGTAGCTCTTCAGGCAATCACCCCGATGGAGAGCAGGTGTGCCGGTGATGGCCCAGCCTGGGGGTGTGGCTACCCGAGCATCACACATTCCACATACACACACAGGACCACGGACCATGATAGTGCCGCCCCCCCTCAAGGGTCGCCCCCTGGCGACCGACCGGACTGCGGCCTGCGTAGAGAAGCATGGAAGTCAGCGACGAGGGATGGATCCAGAATGAAGGACCGTGGAACCCAGAGGCGGTCCTCAGGACCGTACCCCTCCCAGTCCACCAGGTACTGCCAACCCCGCCCGCGCCGGCACACATCCACGATCCGCCGGACCGTATAGGCTGGGTGGCCATCGATAAGCCGGGCGGCAGGAGGGGGCTCAGACGGAGGGCATAATGGGCTGTGACGAACAGGTTTGATCTGGGAAACGTGGAACGTGGGATGTATGCGCCAGGAAACACGGAGTTTAAGCCGAACTGCCGCCGGGTTAACAACCGCATCAACTTCATACGGGTTGATGAAGCGGGGGGCTAGTTTCCGGGATGACACACGCAGCGGAATGTTTTTGGCAGCCAGCCAGACCTTCTGGGCGGGGATGTGATGGCGGTTGGCATGGCGTGTGTGCTGTTCCTTCGTCCGCAGGAGAGCTTGGCGGACCCTGAGCCGGTCTGGCAGCGCCGGACATGATGCCGTGCGGAGGGGACTGCAAGATCGAGTTCATTCTCAGGGAAAAGTGGAGGCTGATAACTGAGGGAAGCTTCGAACGGAGACAAACCAGTGGCAGACGAGGTAAGTGAGTTATGTGCGTGTTTTGCCCAGGGTAAATAGGTGACCAAGGAGGTGGGGTTTTGGGACGCTACGCATCGTAGCACAGCCTCAAGCTCCTGGTTAAGCCGCTCGGTCTGGCCATTAGATTGCGGATGGAAACCCGAGCTTAAACTAACTCTCGCGCCCAGAATGGAACAAAAGGTCCTCCATACTTGTGAAGTAAACTGCGGGCCTCGGTCTGAGACAATGTCAAGGGGAATACCATGGAGCCGGAAAACGTTCTCAATCAGGGCTTGGGCTGTGTCAGAGGCGGAGGGTAGTTTTGTTAGCGGAACGAAGTGAGCGGCTTTAGAGAATCGGTCGATGATGGTGAGGATGACGCTCTTTCCCAAGTAACGAAGAAGACCTGTAACGAAATCTAATGAAATATGAGACCAAGGCCAGTGAGGCGTGCTGAGCGGGTGGAGCAGGTCCGCTGGGTGCTTAGTGGATAATTTATTGCGGGCGCAAACGGCGCAGAGAGACACGTACTCCCTCACATCTTTTCTTAAAGTCTTCCACCAGAAATTTCATTTGAGAAGATCAATGGTTCTACTCACGCCATGGTGACATGAAAAACGTGCGGTGTGGATCCAATGAATTACCGCTCCACGGGCGGCAGCGGGTACAAAACGCCGTCCGGGGCGGTCCGGTACCTGGGTCAGGGTCTCCTGGGAGGGCCTGGCGGATAACCTCCTCAACATCCCACGAGAGGGTGCCCACCACACAGGTGGGGGGGGGGAGAATGGTGGTTGGTGACGATGTTTCCGTGTCTGGGGAGTACTGACGGGAGAGCACATCTGGCTTGACATTCCGTGAACCTGGGCGATACGAAAGAGTGTTAGTTAAAGCGGGTAAAAGCGGGCTTGTCGGGAGTTTAACCTTTTAGCAGTCCTAAGGTAAATCAGATTCTTATGTTCCGTCCATATGAGAAAAGGCTGCTTGGCTCCTTCCAGCCAGTGGTGCCACTCCTTCAAAGCAAGTTTTATGGCCAAGAGCTCCTTATCGCCTACGTCATAATTTCTTTCAGTAGGAGTGAGCCGGCAAGAGAAGTAGGCGCATGGCTGGAGCTTACCTTGAGGCCCAGACCGCTGAGAGAGAACAGCCCCGACTCCGGTGTCGGACGCGTCCGCCTCAACAATGAATTGTTTGGTGGTGTCGGGGTGGAGTAGAATGGGTGCCGCAGTAAACAGTTCTTTTAATTTAGTGAATGCTGTGTGGGCCTCCGGGGGCGAGGTGAAAGGTACCTTAGAAGAAGTGAGGCGAGTGAGAGGCGCGGTGACTTGACTGTAGTTTTGGATGAAACGTCGGTAGAAGTTTGCAAACCCGAGAAAGTGTTGAAGCTTCTTCTGCGAATCTGGGACTGGCCACTCCAGAACTGCCTTGATCTTAGCTGGGTCCGTCTTCACCTGCCCTCCTGCTAAGATATAGCTCAAAAAGGAAACTGATGAGGCGTTGAACTCACATTTCTCTGCTTTGACAAATAGTCTGTTCTCCAGTAACCGTTGCAGGATGCTCCGGACGTGAATGGGATGCTCCTCCATGGTCCTGGAAAAAACAAGGATGTCATCCAAGTGTACAAAAACAAACACGTTCAGGAAGTCTCGAAGCACATCGTTCACTAGAGTTTGAAAAACCGCAGGGGCATTTGTTAAGCCAAATGGCATAACCAAATACTCAAAGTGGCCCAGTGGAGTGTTAAAAGTGGTCTTCCACTCATCCCCATCTCTTATCCGGACCAGATGGTATGTGTTTCGCAGACCAACTTCGTGAAAACGGTGGCTTCCTGGAGAGATTCAAAAACAGAGTTAATCAGCGGAAGAGGGTATTTGTTCTTTACAGTGATGTCATTTAAGCCCAGGTAATCTATGCATGGCCGCAACGAACCGTCTTTTTTCCCCACAAAGAAGAAGCCTGCAGCGACTGGGGAAGAAGAGGGCCGAATAATACCTGCCGCTAGTGATTCTTGGATGTAGTTTTCCATCGACTCCCTCTCATGGCGCTCCAGGTAACAGGTCAATGGCGCAGGGAGTGAGCCTTGTCCTTGTTAAACACTTCCTGTAAATCATGGTACTTGGGCGGGATGGAGGAAAGATCAGGTGCTTGTGAAACAGGTGGGGACAGATTCGCTGGTGGAGCAGGAACTGCTGATCTCAAACAATTAGCTAGGCAGAATAAGCTCCAACTGGCGATCTTGCTCCCTGCCCAGTCAATGTGGGGATCATGTCTTTGTAGCCACGGGTAACCTAAAATGAGCGGGGTGTCGGGAGACGAGAAGGTAAAGAATGAAAGTGATTCATTATGATTCCCAGAAGTGACTAATTTTCCAGGCGCAGTCTGATGGGTGATGAAAGCAAACACTTGATTATTCAGAGCAGAAGCAGGAATGGAAGGTTCTAACGGAGTGAGTGGTAATTCTAGCTCTTTAGCCAGCTTCTCATCCATAAGATTCTGCTCCGCCCCTGAATCCACTAATGCGCTGCATGTAACAGTCCTTTTGTTAGTCACTATGGCAACGGACAAAACTAATTGGGGTCTGATAGAATTTAATGTGCTGCCCACCTGTATCCCCGAACCTACCGGTGAGCTGGTTCGTTTGGCTGAACCGGGCAGCTGGCGATGCGGTGTCCCGGCTTCCCACAGTATAAGCAGTCCCCAGCCCGAAAACGGCGTTCCCTCTCCTCCGGCGAGAGCCGAGAGCACCCGATTTGCATTGGCTCTGGCGGAGGAGGTGAGTGCACACCGCTGGAGAACTAAATGAGGACAGGGACGGTGACACGCGAAACTCCGGGTGCAACATGGGTTTCGGCCTCTCTCTCCCGCAGACGCTTATCTATTCTACGGGCGAGTGACACCAGATCCTCGAATTATTTAGCTGCTTCGTGAAATGCGAGCTGATCCTTCATTTGTTCATTCAGGGAGCGGAAAAAATTCCCCTTAGGGCCAAATCGGGCCAATGGCGGCTGCCACGGTGCGAAACTCCACCAAATATTCTGCAACACTATGCTGGCCTTGGCGAAGCGCCAATAGCTTTTGAGCGGCATTGTCCTCGGAAACCGGAGGAGAGAAAGTTACTTTGAATTCTTCGAGGAAGTAATCGAAGTCGCAATTATGTATCGGGTTGGAAGATAAATAGGCTTCAGCCCACGCCAACGCTCTTCCACTCAGCAGTCCCACAAAGTGGGAAATTTTGGCTGCGTCAGTGGGGAAAGTGAGTGGCGAGCGACTGAAGAAAAGGGTACACTAAAAAAGGAACCCCCCCACACTGGTCCAATTCACCGTGGAAGGGTTCCGGCGGCGGAGACGTCACACAACGGTACGCCGGGTCGGGTTGTTTAGCACGCATCTCTCCCTGTGTCTCGCTAAGCTATTGATACTGATCCTGAAGTGATTAAAGTAACTGATCGTGTCGGCTGAGCATAGCACCCTGCTTATTAATAGCTGAGCATATTGAGTCTGCTGGATCCATTCTGGCCAGTCTGTACTGTCATGAGCCGCGGTGCGCGTGCACAAAAGGGTCCAGACGCAGACTCAAGCGCTAGCAGAAAATGACACTTTATTATAACAACAAAAGGCGACCTGGGAAAACCAGAGGAGCAAAAACGAGGAACTAAAAAACCCGAGGAAACAATGAGGCGAGGATGCCGGAATCGGAACCGTGGGAGGCTGCAACAGAAAGGGGAGAAGATTACTAGCGATCCAGGAAGCGGGGGGAACACATCAAGACTGATTTAGACTAGTTGGCTTACGATTAGAGCGGGACCGTGGGAGTTCGGGAGGGAAGTCCGTGAGAAGGGAATCCGTGGAGGTAGTGAATGGGCCAGATGATGCACTGGGTGATCCAATTGAGCAGGAGGACAGGCAGGTGGCAGACGCTGAACGCCGGATCGAAACCACAGAGAGGTGATTAACAGACTGGCGTGGAGCATCCGTCAGCGCCGGGTTAAGTAGCTCTTTAGGTAATCACCCCAATGGAGAGCAGGTGTGCGGTGATGGCCCAGCCTGGGGGTGTGGCTACCTGAGCATCACACATTCCACACACACACACAGGACCACGGACCATGACAATTTCACTAATCTACTTAATTTAGTCAACTCGCTTTGAGGGGAAAAAAAGAGGCTGTTGTTAATCCAAAAAGCTAAAATTGCAAACAGGCTGTTAGTGGAGTGGCATTGTTTCAACAGGAAACTGCCAAACCGGAGCTCATATGTGGATAGTGATTCCAAGATTGGTCACAGTTTTCTGCTGGGCATACAATATCTCCCCACTGTCCCCATGGCAACAGGCCATCTTCAAGAGATATACATAAAGAGGAGTCTGAAACAAAGTTGATGGAAATGGAAAAATGATAGAAAGTCAAGAGAAATACATTTACTTAAGTAACAGGAAGCTTGGTTGCTCAGTGTTTCTTTGTATGTATTTGTTTAGATTTTGAGAGTTATTAAATTTTAATAGACAACTTTTCAGTGAACACCAAAAATGAAAATCATCTAAAACAGCGGTCCCCAACCCCCGGGCCTCAGACCGGTACCGGTCCGTGAGTCGTTTGGTACCAGGCCGCGAGAGTTGAGGCTCAGGTGTGAAATGTATGGTTTTCAGGGTTTTTATCGCTTTTCAGCGTTATTTTGTTATTGTTTTTATCGTTTACTCGGTTTTCCTGGGTATTTTCATGTGTGTTATGAATAAATCTTCTTTTTTTCGGTACCGGTACTAGTTTTATTTTGTTGTATTTATCCGCGACACTTTAAAGGCTGGTCCATGAAAATATTGTCGGGCATAAACGGTCCGTGGCGCAAAAAAGGTTGGGGACCGCTGATCTAAAATGCCCAATCTATGCTTCACTGGTCATTTTGATCTGCCCAAGCTTTGCATTTATATAAACTAATCTTTATTTAAATGGTGAACTAACTTTAACAGAAATCTTAAATTGCATATTGCATATGCTTTTCATGTTACATTGTGTAGCTTATTTGTCAAAAGTTGTATTTTTTCATAGGACAGATTTATTTATTTATTTATTTTTTGTAAATACTGAGACAAAAGGCATCCATGTGTAAAGAAATCATTAAATTGACAGAAGGCAAATGTTCTAAGTAGTTGGATCTCACCCACCTCCACACACACATTCAACCACAGGCTGAGTTCACAGGCTAAAATTTGTTACATCATTATGGATGCTTATCCTACACAAGTGGAAAATTCAATATCTATGTATACGTATAAATGAGTCAATACAGCACAAGGAAACCACTTAAATAGAACGATTTATTGGATAATTAAAGCTAAAAAACACATTACCTGTGATTTTTAAAGGGAAAATAGTAATATGTTGTGAAGGAGCCCCCCTCCCCCCCAAATGCTTAGCATGATAAATTCACGTTATTTTGCGTTTATAAAACTATAAATGTATAAAATTGACTTCATTTTCAACACTTTAACTTGCTTTAACTGCAACTTTAAGTGTGAAAGACTTATTATTGTTATACAATAGCTCTATTGTCACTGTATCAAGCAGTGAGTTAGTCTTTTAGATTGCTGATTTATTTCTTGTATTATCATGTGATGAACATGCACCACAAACACATGGCTTGGGGTACAATGAAAGTTCCTAAAAACCGCATTCTCTTCAATTTCATGCCAAAACTACATATAATTACCACAAACTTATCTCGTCATCATCTTGCCACACATGCCTTCAAAGCCCTGTCAAAATGCATATATGCTTTTGATCCAATTTATCTGCCCCTTTATCATGTTGCAGCAGGATTATTGGGATCACTGTCTGTCGGAAGCAATCTGGGGCCCCAAGATAGAAGCATGACCAGCCAAACTCTGTTTTTCTGCTTGGTTAATCCGACAGCACCTTCTGAAGAGTTCCAATTAAATCTCTCCTTCAAAGAATATGTGACTGCTGGCGCATAGACAGGATGAGAAGGCTGGGCGGGAGGAAGAGAAGGATAGGGGAGGGGGGACGAGGTGTGCGATCTTCTGTTTTAATCATTCCAGATCAGTGTCACCCTATTTAACTAGGCCCATGCACACCAAAAGAATGAGTTTGCGAGAACAGTGGCGATTAAGCATATTCACTTTGTGCATGTGTGTGTACACAGACGTCGTGTGGATTGGATGCACGCGGGTTAGAGGGCTGAACTGATAAACACATCATATATCTGATGATTAAAGGTGATAAGATAAATAACATCTTAGATCAGATTTGTCAGCGCCTGTAATTACAGGGCTGAACATAAATTTCATTATGACATACTGTATTTGCCCCTTAAATTAAATTAAAATAATAATAATAATAATTTTATATGTAAAATTATAATTATTTTGGGGACAAAATCTATAATAATCCTTACTTTTAATATTTATAAAGTCATAATTCCAGTCTTGCACAGTGTTGGATGGTCGTTTTCCTTGGGCACATTTCTCAAATAAAGGAGAAGTAGAATATTCTGGTTTTATTAGTAATACAAAATAAATTATTTAGGTGAACGCCCTAACATTATAGCTTTTGTGTAAGTTCATGACTTACTTTTGTAATCATAAGGCCTTATTTTGCTCGTATGCCCTTCTTTTCATGTCCTGCCTTAACAGTTTTTCCATCTTGGTTAGTCTCTGAGTTCACTTGTAGCTTATTATACTTCTCCTGTTCCTTATCTGGCTCGACTTAACCTAAATTCAACAATTAAACGAAGCAAATCCTCAAACAAAGGTGAGTAAAAACTCGATTTAGTACCAAATACCAGAGCTTCAAATGTGATTGCACAATGTCTATTAATAATTAAATTGATTGGTACATATATACACATTTCTACTTTATATAAATACTCAAGCTTTATCTTACAAGAAGCCTCATTCACCCATTCACACACACACATATCTTTGCCTATCCCTGCGAGCTTTTAATCTAACATTCATGCACTCACACTCTGGTGGTTTCAGCATCTTGCCCAAGGATGCAGACCACCAACCAACAACCCGTTCTACCTCCTGATCCACAGCCAGCCCTTTGTACACTGTAATTCAGATGACAGCTAAATGAAGCAAAATGGGCCAGAGACAGAGTATTGGCATTGGCCTTTGCATATTCCCCTTGATACCTATGAGAGAGCGTGACAAACAGAGTAAGAGAGAAGGGGTCGAGGATGGGGCACAGAAATGAGAAGAAACAGGTATGTAGGGCAGCAGGCATTTACAGACGTATGAGGTTTGGGACTGCTTGTGAGCTTATTTACAATAAGTCAGGTAAGGTTTTTCTAGCTATAGGTGCCTTTAAATGAAAGAGGTGGAGGGAGTGGCATGTAATATTACTGCATATTACTCATTAGTTCTCTTAAAAGTAATAAAGACAATGCAGTAATGTAACTGTAAAGTAATTACTGACTCGTAGTACGGTTACCCATTACATTAATGCATTGCTAAAAAAATGTAATGTGGAAGTTGTAATATAATGATTACAGTAAAGCGTTACAGAATAACGCCTTACAAAGTAAAGTGTTACACCCAACTAATGACAAGTCACCAACATGGACAGGACTACAGAGCAGCTGACAAAGGCACAAACCTCAATCTGTAATATCAATAACTGTAGTATTAAAAATATAAGTAGAACTTAGACATGTAATGCAGGCTGAAAGCAACACAGCTGCTGAAACCAAAGTAGCAGTGTGTGAGTGTGTTCAACAGGAAAAAGGCTGTGAAGTAGAAAAGTGTTAAAAAGCTCTGTGTGACAGTGTGTGTGTGTACTCTTCATGGTCTGGTCAGTATGACTAAAAAAGCACTGTAAAAGGACTGCGTAAGTAAGTTAAGTGTGAGTCATTTAATTCACAGCTCTGTAGGATAAATATAAAGAACTATTAGAAAAAAGTGTGCTTAGTCTACTTTATTATTACAACTTTAGTACACCAATTAATACTATTACATGTACTACCTTAGTACATCTCAAAATATTACAACATTGTGAAAAAAGGTATTTTTCATAATTTAAAAAAGGTGTAATATATTCTATATTATGGTATGTAATATTCTGTTACATATATATTATCTTAGTGTGCATCCTCAACAGTCTGTCACAGGCTTAACTCTCGACCTATAATTGTTGTAAAGCACTCCAGCATCCCAACTATGACTTATAGTTTGAAAAGTGGAGAGGTTTTAAGACCAATCTAACACCGTTTGCAATATACAAATAACCAGCTTCATTAATGTGTGTTTATTTTAGTGGTCCTCAACTTCAATCTTCAATTTTTGTTGAGTGTTTCTCATCTTGAAAATATCCCAAATATTCTCTCTGGGGTTAAGGTCAGCCTTGGTCCACTGCTTGTCAAGCTTCCCAAAGTTCTTAAATAAATTTTTCTTGACATCCCTCTTAAGGCTGCAGTCATCCCTGTTGCTTGTGACACTTTTCCAGTCAACTTTCCATTACTATGCTTCAGTGTTGGGGAGTAACGGAATACATGTACCGCCGTTACGTATTTAAAATACAAAATATGAGTAACTGTATTCCGTTACAGTTACCGTTTAAAACGGTGGTATTTAGAATACAGTTACTTTGTTGAAATAAATGGATTACACGGTGGTACTTTCCTGTTTCATATTGTTGCGGGTCGGGACTGTTTGGGTTTTGTTTGACAGTTATGTGCCGTTGTTCCAGGCGGGGCGGCGTTATGGTTGCTATGGTTACAGGGTGACGCTCTCTCCCTGCATGTTTCCTGGGTGAGAGAGCGCCTTTTTGTTGTTGTTGTTGTTGTTGTGCTAAGCTAATAGGCAGAATGCTACAGGCATAGCTCTAAAGAATGTAGCCTCGTGGGCAATGTAGTCCATGCTGCAAGGAGAATGGACTGCGACACGTTATGTGTCTGTGAGTGTGAGGAGGAAGAAAAAGGAGAGTGGAAAAGTACAAGCTGTCATCGAGCAGAAATGGGAGCTGGAAGCATGTAAATATAATAATAACCACTGCAGCCAAGAAGAGAGCCTGAGGAGCCCAGTTGTAAGTAAGCTATTAAGACTCGACTGTACGCTGTGTTCGTGTTTTCCTCCGAAAACAATAAGTTCCGTTGGAGCAGCCTTTCAACTCCTCTCTCTGTCTCTTGCTAGAAAAGTTGACCCAGACAACAAAGTAAAGCTAGTTTTCAGCTACGAGCCCAACTCGAACCGAGTATTAGCCAGAGGTCCCTTTACTACGGTTCGGAGCCGCGGACCTTCAGTAATAGTAATAAATCACACAGCAATAGTACATTCATGTAGTTGTAAAAAGCATGATAATATATTAAGTAATCCAAAGTATTCAGAATACATTACTGTCATTGAGTAACGTAATGGAATACGTTACAAAATACATTTTGGGGCATGTATTCTGTAATCTGTAGTGGAATACATTTTAAAAGTAACCTTCCCAACACTGGTATGCTTCGATGCATCACTGTGCAAAAGTCAGCCAGCCTTTGCAGCATTAAACGTCTTGGGTGTCAATGACCAAGGTCAGAACTCTCCAACTGAACTAGTATTTATAATGTTTGAATAGCAAGTTACATAAACTGAAAATGAAATATTATATTCTAAAAGATTTATTTATTTTTAGGCTTTTTAGGGCAGGGTATTGTTAGATTCAACTGAAATTGGAAGTATAAGGTGTAGAACTTGCTTTGATTATCTCTCTTACCTGTGATCTTATTCTTCTAGTCAACTTCCAAATTATACTTTGATTACACTTCAATAAAGGTGCATGCTTCCATGTGAAAGGTGTAGATAATCATCACTAGGGATGGGTTTTTAAATTGTTTTTTTTTCCCACAATATTCCTTTTTTTTCTAAGACCCCAGTTAGTTTTAATTAGTGATGACTTTGGTGAATTACTCAATAACTTAAACTTAATTCCCTATGTTTCCATTCTGCTTTCTTTTCTGAACTCTGTCTCCCTGCATCTCTGTATTTGGTTTAACAAAGCATGACACTGGCATATAAGGTCACCATGTTCAAGACTTAAGTGCACTATTTTAGGATCATATCACTATTTTAAGGCTGACAGGTGCAGCAAAGTTGCCATGGTGATGTACTCCAAAAGGAAGTGAACCACCTTGCTAACACTGAAAGCTCACGATTAAACCTGAAGTTACCTCACTAACCCCCAAATCCTGCTTTGTAGTACAGGCCTCAGGTGTGTGAGTTTCCTCTTGTTTTCTCCCCACTGGGTTCCATTGTTTATTCTTGGTTTTCCATTCAGTTACTCCAATTGTTTTTGTTACCTTTGCTCTTTTTCCAAGCTCATTAATGTTGTGTATTTAGTCTGTCTGTTCCTTGATGTTGATTATTAATATCTATCATTTTAAATCTCTTTCTTTTTCATTTACCTCCCTGCCAGTCCATTGGTATTTTGTTATATTTTTGTTATATTTAATATATCAGTGTTGCGCATTGTTTCTGCAGAAAAATTCGAAATGTAATCACATCTTTGCCTAATTACTTGTGGGTGGTGTGTGAGGGAGGAAATCCTATTGCAATGCAAGACAAAGGAGATAACAATCTCCTTGTTAATACAGATGATATGAATTTTCTCTCTCTGCTATTGTTTTTTTTTTTCAAAACAAAGAAATGTAATGAACAAAAGAGAGCACTGAAAGTTAGTGTCAGTAAAGTATCTTCAGCTTGTTTCCTTTCCATCCTCCAGTCATCTCAAAGTCAACAGTGCGTGCCAGAGGCAGCCTCTGCCAGAGTGAGTGGCCAGTAATTATAGTACGCATGACAGGTATTTTTCTGCTAATTAACTTTAGGATAAGCAGGCAACAGTGCATGTTTTCCACTTTATTAAGCACTGATGTTAAAGTGGTGGCAGTTTAAAGTGTGTCTTACTGTCCTAAAACTGTCAGTATAGATAGCTGAATGGATGAAGGGTGAAGTCAGCTGACATTAGAGTCTACTGCAGGGTGAAGAGGAGTGGACATCAGGCTCGAATTTACAGATGAAAGAGATAAATATGGATGAATGGCTAAGTATATACAGAGGACCCTGTGTTAAGCTGAACCCACTAAAGCTGAAATTCCACTACAAAGTATCAAGACTCTAAAGCACCAGAGGTGCTGACACCCTCTCTGTCCTCATCCACACATTTGTGCGGAAAAAAAAAGCCTCTTAGGGTTCAAAACCGATTTAATAGAAACTCCTCAAATTTTTTTGCAAGAGTGTACACAGACACTTTGCCACAGTTAAAGAGATCTAGAACACAAATGTAATGGTCTCCCATCACAGTGTGACAGCTGCTTCAACACCCCACCGTGACATCCCCGAGTGGATTGTTCACAGTAGAAGTGATCCCCCACGAAATCTTCAAATAACCTCTAATTGTCAGAGTGAAGAGTGTGCAACTGCCCCAGCTTTCTGTGGCATGCTGAACCCCTCTTATGGCAGCATTGTATTAATGATACACACACTTACTGTGTGTATCATTTTAGATTTTAGATGTCTAGATTGCTCACAATAAAAGCCTGAAATGCACATAGTACTCTATTTTTAGATGAGAACTGCTTATTTTGTTGTGGTCTTGTAGAGTTATAATTTTAGTTCTGTCTGTCTGAGTTGAATTGTATGAAACTTGGTGGAGTATGGACAAATGAAGAACCCATTAAATTTCTGTGGGCATCTGGAGAGCATTCTTAATGATAAAATTGTGATTGAGGGCTTTGGCCTTGACAGAGTGTGCACTCTCAAAGTGCCCCTGAAGTTTAGTTTTTGTGATTGTGTTATTTAGATATAATTTTAGTGTTATTATTTATACTTTATAAAGAATACTTGTTGTGTTCATTTCCACCTTCCCAGCTGGTAAGGTTGTAAATCATGGAAAGCTGCCTTATTAAATGTATATATTCTTAGTTATCGACTGCTGGGACTTGGCAGTTTCTCGGTTCATTGTCTAAGACAACCTGTTTTTGGTTTCATCCTTCTGTTTTACTGAATTGTACCTTTGTAAACAGAAGGATTGGATAGAAGTTCAATGAAACGTCTGTGCTCACATTTTTGTGCCTGAGACGACCATATTGACAATGTTCACTTCCAGTGATAACTTAAAGGGTAAAATATGGTTTATAGTTTATATATATTCTTATCATGGACATAAATTTTATGTCAGTTTGGGGCTTCTAATCATTTCTTTGAACTATTCTTTCTCCATTGTTACGACCCAGCTCTGCTAGGCAACAGGGGATGTAACATAAATGAGCCCAGAGACAGGAGGGTTAGATAAAAAGAAAAACAGAAGGTTTATTACAACAACTGAAAACTGTTAGTGAAACAACTCACTAGGCAATGAAGGGATTTAGGCAAACACAGCAAACAAGTCATATATTCAAATAACACTAGTGGAACACTAATCATCTAAACATCTCACAGGCGGCAACTCAAAAACAAAGGTTGCAAAGGGCAGCAATACAAAGGAAAAGGTAAAGGCAGGAGGGACAGTCTACACATCAACAAGTCCCCCACGGATGAAGACTCCTCAGCCTTTTATACTCCCAGGTAAATGCAGGCAGCCGCGTCATTGGTCCATCGTATTCAAGGCTCCTGCAGCAGCCAATGATCTGTGTGTGGTCTGGCACACTCTGATCTGCATGAAGTTGGGCGGGCATAGGTCCCTGGCCAGCCAATCACCCGTGAGTCCTGGAACGCTTTGATTTCCATAGAGGAAGGCAGGGCCACATGAGGCCAGGGGCCGTAACACCATCGTGGAGTGATTGTATGTATTACTTCTTTTCTGACTTGAAAAAACAATAATTTGGGTCACAATTTTTGAAGGCACAACTGTATAAATACATGCCAACATTTTAACCATCTAGCTGTTTAGTTGAGGTAAAGTTGAAAAATTGGGAGAAAGTCCTCCTTCTCTATTATTCCATCCACTGTAACATTCTGCCACCACAATACTTGACAGCTGGTACTGTGATCTTAGGCTTGAAACACTCACCTTTACTTCTCTGAACATGCTTCTTGTCATTATTGCCAAATACCTCAATCTTTTTCTTGTCTGACCTTTTTTTCCAGAAGGCATGTGGCTTTTTCATGTGAGCAGTTGTGAATTACCGTGAATTCTAAAGGAGATGATTTTGGAGCAGGGCTTCTTTTTTAGACATAATCATCTTGGTCCATGGCATTGTAAAACTTATTTCACTGGAAACAGTTTTCCAGCAGGTTCCAGATCATGACAGGCTTGAGCTTTGGTGGTTCCTGGGTTGTTAGCTAGTTCTTTCAAAACCACTTAGCAGAAAAATAACATTTTTGCATGAACAGAGCTTCCATGAAGCTGTGTTATAATTGACATACTTTCAGTTAAAGAAATTGGAATAATTTGATACTGGCAAGTAACTGAAAATAAGCATGTGTTTATCTTTACGATCTTTGTGGGTTTTTTGCAAAGTTTTGGGTTAGATAACACTGCTTCATCCCTTGAGTTTGGTCACCTTTTATAATCGAATAGGTTAGTGTTACGTGTTTTACCCAGCCAAAAACATTCCTTTTCCTGCTTCTTCACTCCCTTTGAATCGAGTTTATGTACCTGACCATTTTCACTGTTCAAAGAAAATCTTTTACAAACCTCACCAAGCCCAGAGAACTATTGCTCAAGACTACTTTATAAGAGAAAAGTCAAACTACTTTCAAGCAAAATTTAAAGAAATCCAGGGTAACTCAAGACTTTTGTTCTTACCTGTCTGAATTCAACTGATGTGGAACAGAACTCGCTGAAGCACTATGGTACGGTGCATTAATATCCTCATATGATATTACTCATAACAAGTTGTCATTTTTATAAATTGCCATCTCACATTGCACAGTTTATGTAAATGAAAGTAACTTCTCAATGACCAAATGCATCACAGGTATGCAACATTAATTGCTAATGGCCTGTCAGGTGAAATGAACCACAGAGCACACATGAAGCATGGTCAGGCTTTAAGTATGCTCGAGCAATTTTTTAAACTCCTACTTGCTAGCAAACATTTAATGTGCAAACCAAAAAGGTAAACAGATAGGTCATTTCACAGATTTGGCTTAGTGGCTATATACTATTTATGTTAAACATCTGTGACTAAGACATACTTTACACATACTTTACAGCAACCATGCCCTGTAGCACTGTGCCACACATTAAATATTTTTTATTTGCAAACATAAACACAGTGTTGTTGCTGCATGAAAGAAAATCTTTGTTCCAAGACAGCACACAGTGATGCAATTTTTTTGCCGCTTCCCAACCCAGCAATCCTCGTCTCTGGGAGGCTCTCCCTCCTTGGCTACAAAATGATGGCACATATGCATGACAGAAAAAGAATCACCGGGTCTCTTTGATATGATTCTTCTCTCCATGCCTTCTCCTTAGTTCTTCTTGCAGGCCCGATTCGCTAGGGACAGATAATTGTTGGGAATCTTGCTCACTCTTCTTCCACCTTTCTCTGCTTGGAAGTAATGATGGTAAGCCTTTTGAGGTACAACAGGTCTAGGGAACCAATTACGAATTCCGAGTTTAGCTGGCATCAGAGGGAAGGCAGGAGGACCACACTGCTGAACTTTGTTAGGTAATAAGTCAGAAATAAGCCATTAACAGTGAATTTACTTTGTTTGAGATCTCACCCTGGATGAATTCAAAGGATTCTTTTGTGAACAAATTTGCCAGAGTCGATGGGACCTGCTAATGCTAATTGTTTAATTACAAAGACCACAAAACGAGGAGATGATAGGAAATGAGAGGATTTCTTGTCATTGGAGGCAATAGATTCATTCCATTTTAAGCTAGATAATCCTTTAAATCAAGTCAAACATGTAGCCTGGACCTCTTTCTCAAAGGAAGAGAATCAATTACAGAAAACCATAATCAGGGTTTCTTAAAAAATCTCTAGAACAAATGGGTCAACATGTTGTGTTGCATGAATAATGGTGCACTCCTTGCACTTTCTGTATTCACTCCCCCTGCTTGCTTGCTCTCCTCGGCTACTCTTGCTATTCAGTTGCTCCCCACCGCCACCCCCCACACACTTGAATGAATGCCTCAGCTGCAAATTTCCATCAGACTTGTGAAATGAGTGCCAAAAACAAAGACTGCAGCTGTGTTTTTAACCAAGGGAAGCCTTTTGTCTTAGGCACAACTTGCAATGCTGTTGCCTCCCCCCTTCATTCCACACTGTTGTCTCATCTGAGTTAGCAGCCGGGTCCCTTTGCTGAAAGATTTGTCTCCTCATGAGACTTTGAGTTTGAATGTTCCATTCTGCCGCTTACATTTTCACCCAGACTTATTAGGTCTGCGATAAGGTCCGTGGCTGCACACACAGGAAATATTGATTATCCCACAAGGCAGAGCAGCAGGGACATGAGAGCTATTGGTGGGGGGTTGACAAAAATCAGTTCAATTTCTCTTGAAACATCAGAACAGAGTAGCGTCAAGCACAATCAGTCTTTTTTCTTTAACTGCAGCGGAGTCAGGGCCCTGGCTGTGTGCTTTGTGAGTTAATGTGAAAAAACTCCCTTGATGATAAAACACTATCTGCCTGCAATAATCACAGAAAGTGCAGTGTTCTACTTCTTCAATCTGCAAACGTGTCTCACTCAAATTCTGTGATCGCGTGCCAGCAGGTGGGATGTGAGGTCAGAATCTTTGAGAAAAGACGCATGCCGACAATCGCGCTCCAAATACCCACAATCTCTTAGTAAATTTGCCAAGAAGGTTTTTACATTTAGATGCTCTGGAACTCTTTGAGGCAAAGCTTCCACTTTGGGAAGATAATAAAGCAAATGCCCCTGAAACCAATAAGAGGTAATAAATGTGAGTAGGCAAAATTTCTCAAAAAAGAAAATTGTTACAAATGTTTTAAATACTATTCCGAATCTCACAAAAGTCCTTAAAGCAATAATTCAATAAACTGTTTTAGATTCGATAGACTGCCAAGAAAGGCATTGCTACATTACAAACTTGGCTAGAGGTTTGGAATGGATCAATATAGCTACACATTGTGATATCAGAGTACAATTTCTGTAAAAAGCTGGTGACACCTTTTGATATAACCCAATTATGCCTGGCTTATGAATAGCATAACGAGAATAACAGTTTCAGTATTTAAAGAACTGTATTTGTTTCCCGTCCTTCAACCCATATTAAAAATAAATAGATAAAACTCTTTGCTCGTGAAGATTATCCAGAAAGGCACAATATCATTGTAAGAGAATGTTGCAAGGATCCAAAAATCAATAGCAGCAATCTTAAACATGACTTAACTCATCTACTGTTTTCTTCTGTGGGAGAATGAAAGGGAAGGATAGTGAACTAGTAGTGACAGATGAAGTTATACTGTACATGTGTTGCAAAGTTAAGCATGAAGTTTCATCAGAGGCAGCCATGTAGACAGTATAAATAGATGACTGCAGCAATTGCAAAATCCTAACTTTAAAGCTAACTTTAAAGTTTGGCCCCTGGTGTACCAGTCACACTGGACAGGATTACGCATTTGATTATGTTCACCGTTATGGTGCAAACTGCTTGAATGCACTTTACCACACAGCAAACCATATTACTGTTACATATTTAAATTTAAAAAGTTTCAGAAGACATCAGCAGGAGAAAGATAATCCAAGTCAAGTTCACTGACTTGAATTAATGGAGGTGAGTCCTACCACCCAGGTTTTTGGCTTACCTGTCAATCATGGCTGCTATGTGCCCAATTTAAAAAAAACAAAAAACAAATGAGTGACGCACAAATAAATTAATTAATTAAGAAAACATGACTTATAGGCATGAAGGATTAGGTTAACAAATAAAAAATCAAATAAGTTGCATTTTTAGAACATTATGTATTGGCTAGTGCAGTGGTTCCCAAACTTCTTTTGCTAGGCCCCCCCTTTGTTTTACAAGAAAAATGTTTGCGCCCCCCGTGCACGCGCGCACGCACATGCACGAACACATCCTCCAACCACACACACCGATATTTTGCTCCATTGCGGTTTCTTTCACACCTCAAACATTTAGTAAACAATTAAGCAAATACAAGTAATCTGCAATAAACGACAGATAGTAATAAAATAAACTACTAACTCTTTTAGGCTACCTTCAAACATTTTTTTGAAAACGCAGCTGTTTCGTCCACACGTAAACAGCGGTTCCTATTACCGAAAACGGAGATTTTTTACAACTCATTTTTTTCCGTTTACGTGTGGACGAGGAATACAGATTTC
This sequence comes from Pundamilia nyererei, assembly GCF_000239375.1. NCBI lineage: Eukaryota > Metazoa > Chordata > Actinopteri > Cichliformes > Cichlidae > Pundamilia > Pundamilia nyererei. The sequence continues at coordinate 3,184,723 of NW_005187441.1, read as the reverse complement.
GTCACGCAATATCAAAGGTATGTGCCTTTTTTCACGTCACGCTGTGCGCCATGCTTACATGAGATGAATTGCAGAATGGGAGCTAGAGACAAAATACTGTTACTGTTAATCTTACTATCTTCAGGTTTTACACGCTTACGCAGTTACTGTCCCTCATGTAGAAAGGCAGAGGCGTCATGGTGTGATTATTTTACTGTAGTTGGTTTTTTTTTCATGTGTAATAATATTCAACATTGCTATCAATGCATTTTTCAAAAAATGCTTCTCTGTGCAAAATGGGTTTGAAAACATAAACAACTCTGGGATACTGTTTGTCCGTGATTTGAAGAGCCGATCCCACATAGCAAGGAAACATTGAAACAATGTTTAGTCAATATCAGGCGATGTCATTGAATCAACGTTGAGGTGTGACGTTGACCTAACGTCACTCTTGCACCCTTTTTTTTTATATTGAAACAATGTCGGATTTTGATATTGAATCAATGTTGAAACCTGACATTGATTCGACGTTATATTTTCTAATACTGTTGACATTGAAACAAGATTCTGATATCTACCTTTCTTTATAGGTATTTTAACCAATACTAAACTACTGCATGTTTCCATCAATACTTAAACCACCTAAACACATAATTGTACTTATTCCTCAAATTGGACACCCTTTATGAAAAAAAAAAGTCTCACAATGTATCATGTCAATATTAATATCCTAAAATTTAGGAATTCATGGCACCGAGACAAAAATGTGGCGCACAGTGTGACGTCAAAATGGGTGCATACCTTTGACGCTGCGTTTTCTCCGTTTTCCTCGTGTGCATGAACTTTCTCCGGTCAATTCCGCTGAGAGTAAATCTAATGTCCCGCTCTACTGTACAAGACAATGGTTACCTGGAGGGATGTACCACTGTGAGAGGGGTGCTGCGGAATAGTCCAAGTGATCGCTGTTTTAATTTCCAAGTCAACTATACATAAATTGCACGTCGACACGATTTTTTAAAGCTGGTGAACTAGACCAAAGTCATTGATAACAAAAGAACAATAAATCTACTTTCTCTGGTACTTTATACCCTCTCAGTTGCAATGCAATTTAACGCTCAACTACAAATCGATGGGTTTTTGATGGTGACCGGCGCCGAATGATGGTCAACTATAAATAGACATTTTCTCTACGTTGTTGTTGTCACCTGGTCGACTACAAAAAGATCAAATATCAATGACAAAAAGGCAACGGTAAATCAACATCATTACAACGCCCCTATAGTAAGACCGTCGGTTTACCACAGTATTTCAATATTGTTACAACGTTGGCATTTCAACCCTGACCATAACGACGGATCGGATGAAAAATCAACATCAATTCAATGTTGTCTTGCCATCTGGGCGTGTGCTCCCGACACAGGGAAAACCAATTTTGCAGGGGAGACCTACCTTGGCACTTGTGCAGGTGAAACCAAAGGGAAGACATGCTTCACCATATTTTCTAGTCTTTGGCTTAGAATGAAGTTAATTTGGAAACATATTCAGCTATGCTTCATCTCCTGCTTTGCGTCTCTGTGGGTGCCCTGTGCTAGCAGCAATGTCCAAGCGTTTTGTTCCCCCCCTCCCGCCCTTTTCATACCGTGCCCCCCCCTGCAATGGCTCTGCGCCCCCCCTAGGGGGCGGGCCCCACACTTTGGGAAGGTCTGGGTTAGTGAATTAAGCAACATGATTAAAGTGGCATTGGCAAATGCATAAAAGTATTATGATAGAGAGAACTTTTTTCAGCCATATAATAGAAATACTAATTGAATAAATACCCCACTTCCCCGTAGCCTGATGTGGAACTCTTGGACGTTTTTTCAAGGTTGGGAGGTCTTCACTCAGTTAATGAAACCCTCATTCATTAACTTTTAATGAAAATTGTTTCAGAGTTGGGCAATTTTAAATCCCTGATCCGCTTTATTTCAATTTGTTCAATTTGTTTCAAGGTAAGTTAGACACCAGGAATATCTTCAGGGGCATTTTATAATTACAGTCAAATGGGAGATCTCAATTTATTAAGGAATTCTCAAATAACATTGAACATTTAAATTTAATTTGATTAGAAATATTCTCTCTGAGACACCAACGATAAGCTGTTGTTTATATGCCAATGAGCAAAAACTTGGTTTATTGGTGAGGTTGTCAAGTTTCATGCATTATATCAATCACACTTAAAATCAATGTCAGTCCCCGCTGTTCTGTCTCCTAATCAACATACCGCAAAATGTGTGGCCTTGCTGTGGGGAAGGTGGCAGAGGGGACAGCAAGGCTTGGAGCACAGACAGAAAAGAAGTGAAAGATCTTCAAAGCATCTGCTTTACAAGTCTGATGCATTCTCACTAGCTGTGTTAAAATCCTTTGTGTCTCATTAGGCTGCGATTTTGGGACTGTGCCTTTGTGCAGTGGACAAATTCTGTTTGAAATGCAAGAGGGGAGAGCGATATTTCTGCTTTCAGCAAACCCATGGGCTAAGGCTTTGTTAGTGAAAAGATGAAGATCACTTTTTTCAACAGTAACTAGATTATTCCTTCTTTTTTAGGAGGGGTAAGTGTTTATGAAAACATAGTTTTAAATATGATGAAAATGTGTGATTAAAATGAGCGACATTAGGGTCATTGGTTGATTTGGATAAGATTTAGAATTACTATCCAAAAAGGGCAAATTGCTGTACAATGATTATAGCACATCCAAGAACAAGCTCAAACAACCTCAAGAGTAAACGAATGTACTGTATAACCATGATGTCAAATGTGAAGAAAACAAAAACACCTATGGTAAAGGTAGCAGCAACAGTAGCAAAAATAAAACAGCCATACCAATAATGACTAACACCAAAAATAGAGTGATTAATTTCCATTACTCCAACAGAAATTGTGGATGTCTGTTAATCCAGCCTTCGAAATGGATCTTTGTATTAAGCCTTTCTGGTAGGTTTTTAATATCAAAGTTTCAGAATCAATATGAATAAAGTTTCCTTTTTCTCATCTGTACACACACAAAACTCCACCATGAAAAGAAAAATAACTGGCATCATAAATATGAAAGATTGTACTTTGTCGTTGCTTTGCATAAATGTATTAAGATTATTTAAACATTATTTAAACCCTTTGTTCAAACATTCACAACTCTGTGTTAGAAAGACCCAGAGATACCTATACTCTTTCACTTGAGAATCAGCACTTCTAAATCTGATGCTGCAAATATGTGGAGTGTCCACTCTGGGTCAAAGAGAAATTGTTGACCAATTTCCACCATTTTACACTTGGCTGTGAATCGCTCCAGTGCAAGCTTGAGGTCACCACCTGATAAAGCCAACAGAACCATCATCTACAAAAATCAGAGGTCTGATTCAGAGGCCATCAAATTGTAAGCCTCCCACCATTTGTCTAAGCCTGTAAATTCTGCCCATAAAAATGATGAGGGACACAGTAGAACACCTTCTTCAGGTTAACAAAACACATGTAGGCTGGTTGGACAAACTCCCACGTACACTTAAATATCTTTGAGATAATAAAGATGTTGCTCTCTTGACTCTTGGTGGCGCTGTCACTTGGTGTTTACTCGCTCTGCGGTAGAGTATCACTTCCTGTTCCTGCTCAAACACAGTGGTGTTTCTGAGTAGCTTATCTACTTAGCAATTTAATTAACAACTTTTAAATACATTCTTTTTTCATAGTATAATCTTCACGTGCTTCATCCGAAGCACACTTTCTGTGTACTCACTACCTAATTTATAGCCAAAGTATTCACTCACTGTGTATGTACTGTTGCGCTAGCTTAGCTTAGCTCATAGCCGACTCATTAGCACCATGGTTACTTCAACTGTCCCTCCTGCACTTTCCTGCTCGTTGTGTCAGATGTTTAGTTAATCCTCAGCCTCCTTTAGGAGTAATGATACTTGTAACAAATGTAGCCTATTTGCAGCTCTGGAGGCCAGGATTACTGAATTGGAGACTTGGCTTCACACCCTTCATTCACCTGTAGCTAGCCAGGCCCCTGTAGGTGGTGCAGCCGAAGATAGCGTAGGCCCCGCTAGCTGTTCACGGGCAGACCCCAAGCAGCTGGGGAAAGAGGGCGGCTGGGTGACCACCAACCTGTTCATGTGTCAAACCATTTTTCCCCACTCGACGACACACCCGCCGGGGGTCAAACTCTGGTAATTGGTGATTCTGTTCTCAAACACGTGAAGCTAGAGACACCAGCAACCATAGCCAATTGTCTTCCAGGGGCCAGAGCAGGCGGCATTGAGGGAAATTTAAAACTGCTGGCTAAGGGTAAATGTAAATACAGTAAAATCATAATTCACGTCGGCAGTAATGACACCCAGTTACGCCAATCGGAGGTCACTAAAATCAATATTGAATCGGTGTGCAACTTTGCCAAAACAATGTCGGACTCTGTAGTTTTCTCTGGTCCACTCCCCAATCAGACCAGGAGTGACATGTTGGGGTGAGAGAAGGAAGACAGGATAAAAGACATGCTGTGGAAGAGAGACAGAGGTTAATAACAGATATGATTCAATGCAGAGAGGTCTGTTAATACATAGTGCGTGAGAAAGGTGACTGGAAAGGAAAAACTCAATGCATCATGGGAATCCCCCAATCAATTCTGGATTTAACCAGGAAGCCAATGAAGGGAAGCCAAAACAGGAGAAATATGCTCTCTCTTTCTAGTTCCTGTCAGTACTCTTGCTGCAGCATTTTGGATTAGCTGAAGGCTTTTCAGTGAGTTTTTTGGACATCCTGATAATAATGAATTACAGTAGTCCAGCCTGGAAGTAA
>NW_005187441.1:3168709-3170218 GCF_000239375.1 Pundamilia nyererei | reverse complement strand
TCCTGGCTTCTGAGAGGCCAGTGAAGTATTCATGAGGGCGGCACACAGGAAGTGTGGGTTGTTGTGGGGGTGTGCAAAAAGTAAAGAGGCTGCTAAAAAGTTATCCGTCTCCGTCTTGCTGTTCCTAATTATTCAGAGAGATTCCCAACCATCTAGTGAACCCTCACGTTACAATGGTATGACAGTGTGAACGGCACAAATCCGATATTTTCAAATCCGATCTGGGTCACTTTTGTATGTGGTACTGAATCCGATACAATCCGATGTTTCAGAAAGTGACTGCTGTGTGAACGGTCAAGTCGCATTAAATCCGTCTTTTACGTCACTAACACAAGACAGACGCCAGTTATCAGCACCAGAGAAGCGCCCGATAAGACATCGCGAATGCTTCCTGGCCATCCGGTGAAACTGCTGGGAAGACAACGTTGGAGAAACGTTAACATTTTATTTGTACTGCATAATCTGCAGATTCTGACAGAAATCTGCAACTATCCTTTGAAGCACCGCTCCTCTCTAAAACAGCAATAAAGATAATTATTAGGTTATCTGCATTATTATGTAAATAACAAAATAACTTAAAGCAAAAATTGGGAAAAGTGAAGTCCGAGGTCTTTATATTAAGGGCCATCTGTCAAAAAATATTGTTTGCTCTGGGTCTAAACAGAGCGCGTTGTGTGTGACATCTTTTTTTGCGCATGCGGGCCGCTTTGAGCGTTCACACTAGAGCACGTTTGCTGTCGCATTTTGTTTGTAGTGTGAACGAGCAGACAAAAAAATCCATTTGATCAAAAAATCGGAATTGAGCATTAAGACCTGCAGTGTGAACGTAGCCTTAGACCAGCGGTCTCCAACCTTTTTTGCGCCACGGAACGGTTTATGCCCGACAATATTTTCACGGACCGGCCTTTAAGGTGTCGCGGATAAATACAACAAAATAAAACTACCGGTACTGAAAAAAAAATTTATTCATAACACACGTGAAAAGACCCAGGAAAACAGAGTTAACGACAAAAACGATAACAAAATAATGCTGAAAACCGATAAAAACCCTGAAAACCATACATTTCACACCTGAGCCTCAACTCTCGCGGCCCGGTAACAAACGACTCACGGACTGGTACCGGTCCGAGGCCCGGGGGTTGGGGACCGCTGTTTTAGACCCCATTCCTACAAAACTGCTCAAAGAAGTCCTGTCATTAATTAATGCTTCAATCTTAAATATGACCAACCTATCTCTAATAATCGGCTATGTACCACAGGCCTTCAAGTTGGCAGTAGTTAAACCGTTACTTAAAAAGCCATCCGTCCACCCAGCAGTCTTAGCTAATTATAGGCCAATCTCCAACCTTCCTTTCATATCAAAAATCCTTGAAAGAGTAGTTGTCAAACAGCTAACAGATCAGAGGAATGGCTTATTTGAAGAGTTTCAGTCAGGTTTCAGAGCTCATCACAGCACAGAAACAGCTTTAGTGAAGGTTACAAATGATCTTCTTATGGCCTCTGACAGTG
>NW_005187441.1:3165125-3167002 GCF_000239375.1 Pundamilia nyererei | reverse complement strand
AACCACCGACCTTCTGATTAGTGGCTGACCTGCTCTGCCACCTGAGCTACAGCCACCCCACAAGGTCCTCTCTCTCTCTCAGAACATACGGTCGGAAATCCCATGATTCCTCTGAACTACGGTTCCTGGTGCCATGTTCACTTATGGACATCATTTTATTTAAATATGGTGTTCTTTGTGGAAAAAAAAAGTCCAATAACAAAACAACACTGAGATTGAGATCAGGTAGGCCATGCCTCCAACTAACGTTTCTCCGGGTTGCTTTTTACATTCAGCGTAAAAGCAAAGCTGTGGATAACGTTTATGTCCCTTACGTCCCTTTTGTCATCAATCGTCACAAGCTTTGAGTAGTGACAAAAAGAACAAGATATGGATACAAGTGGGAGAAATCAGCTGTCTCAAAAGGGTGGCTGGCCTCTCAGCTAGAGAGAGGAGCTCAGAATAGACGTATGACCCCTTGATATCGAAATTTTCAGTCCTTGCATCTGACAACGATGCCTCCTTGGTGAGGTGTTCCAGCTGTGTTTCTGACAATATTCAGACAACTCTAGGCAATATACAAAATCTCCAAATTGTCTTATTGTCCAAAAGTCTTTGGATAAACTAAACAGCTTCTCTGTGATCTTTGTCTAGGGGGAACAGTGATGAATGACTCAATTTTTCCAACGAAGCGCAGCAGTAACAAATATGTATATCTATATCTATCTTTGGTAGCTGCCAATAAGGCTATCCCTGGATAAAACTCTGGAGGCTGTTTTGTTTTTCCATGAGTACTAGCATTGAGAAAAGTCATCCATTCCATCCAGCACTTATCTAGGTGTGCTTTTTAAGCTGATATTATAACTCTAAAAAAAAAAACTGAATCCAAGTCTGAGACATAACAAAAATGGAAAACTGATAAACTTTCCTATGTTTTACATGTTCATAATAGGTTTTGTCCATTAAACTAAAAAAGAGTAGACAGTTTAGGAGAGATATAGTATTTTGTTTAAAATAGAAACGAACTGGGGCTCCAATTATGTTGTGAAGACACTGTGAACCTGCCCTTTACACGTCTTCGCTGTTCATTCGCTTCTTGTCTTCTCTAATTGCCCCAAGGCTGGCTGTTCATTTATTCACATTCAATAATAAGGGCTATAATTGAGCTCAAAAGGAGGACACAGTGAGGTTTATTCCCTAAAAGGATGTCTTCTCTGGTTTTCTGTAATCACCTAATGTAACCACAGCTCGAATGGATGTACTGATTTGTATTCGCTCTGAAGTTATTTGAGGTAGGACAAGTTCTTCAGTAAACTATCACAGTGTAAAATCTCACTCATCTTTGTGAGCAGTTTTGGCTGTGTTTGGTGAAAAGAGCAAATCTGTCTATTCAAAAGTTTCTTTAAACTGCAGCAGCCAGTTTATTTTTGTGAGTCATTCGCTGTGATATTCTTTGTACTTGGCCTGTGCAACGAATGATTATGTCTGAGATGAGAGCTGAATCATCAACATCACCATCCCTCCAAATTAAACAGCTGAAAACATTTAAAGTAAGTATATGCCAGTTTGAGGATATTTAATCTCAGTGGGAGCTGCTCATTTAATGGTATAGAATTAAGGAAACCTGGACAGAAATCAGTATTCCAATACCAAAAACATATGGATGCCAGCTTGTAAGTTAATCTTTTTTAATATGACATCCATATATTACCATAAGACAAGGCCTTAGCAAAAAAAAAATCCATGATACTTCCCTTTTCTTACACCTTTTTTCAGTATATATCAGGTTCAAGGTTCTTTATTTGTCACATGCATAGTTATACAAGTATAACACACAGTGAAATGTAGCCTGACACGCTCCTCGACATGTGCAAAATTGGGGGGTAGAGGAAGAACAT
>NW_005187441.1:3153348-3163173 GCF_000239375.1 Pundamilia nyererei | reverse complement strand
TGGGTGAATGTGCAGTAGTAGCAGCAAACAGGTGAATTCTGTACATTAATATGAATAGACATCTGACATAATCTATGAGCTAACACTGCACATAAGTTCCAGTGTCATTTTTCTGCTTTTGCAGACGGTCTGCAGTTCTTTGAGTAATGATTTCATCCTGTTTCACCTCCTTGACTCTTTTTAATGAGCTCTCTTCAGTTGCTTTAACTTTGAGCTTTTCACCTTAGCTCTGTCACATATTCCAAATCATTACTGCACATCTATGTACAGTATATACAGTACTGACAATTATTCACTTTAATGACTTACCCTTTTTTATATATAAAAGCAGTGCACTGAAATCCAAGTTGAAATAAAAAAAATCCAGGGCATTTTTTTTGGAAAATTGCTCTAAATGCCAGCCAAATCATGCAACATGGACAAATATTTTAACTAATACATGCGTGAACCAGCAAGGGGGAATGTATCTGAAATATTGATGAACAGAAAAGGGTGCACAAAATGAAATTTAAATGAGGTTATGAATCAAAGATCTGTAGAGGTTTCGAGAAGGCAGTGAGAGTGACCCCCCCATCCTGACCTTGCTAACACACACATATGGAGGCATTTTTACGTGTTTTTTTTTTTTTTTAACTACCAGTACAAACCACAGCTGTAGTGTAAGCAGACCTGTGGCTGCAATCAGACATGACAGGATGCTCAAACAACTGAGAGATGCAGACAACAAGGAATACTAATGCCGAGCAGGATTCCAAAATGAAATAAATCACAGTGGAAAATGTTGCGTGACCAGCTTGACTTATGCAAAATGCTTGCATATCTTTGCTGAGGGCGTTTGTGGTGAGAGTTTATTAAACTTGCACACTGCTCACAGCCATCTCACTTTTCCAGAACATTTTTCTCACCTGTCAGTTTACTGACAGATGTAAATTAGGCAGAAAATGCTGGAGCAATGTCTCTCAGAGCTCTGCCATAGATAGAAATGGTGTTAGGGAAAAATAACAACAACAAAAAAATCAGATTTCATTATCAGCGACATAGGATGCAGACTAAATGAAATCTATTGTAGTATTGTATTAATATTAGTATCATGTTGCTGCATTAAGTGACCAAATTAAAAAATGACAAAGCATCGTTTGCAGAAGTGATTTCCTATTTGTGTGAGTGATAACTGAATGTTTTCAAAGGGCAATTCTATTGTCTATTTTTTTTTTATAAAGCCAAATCAAATTTTACAAACTCATTGCCTCAGAAAATAAGAAAGTTCAACTTAAGGGGGGATGGGGGCATCATAGTAACTTTAACATTTGATTTTCCCTGTGCTGTGCTTAAGAGGGAGTTAAGAAGCTAAATACCCTTTATCCCAGAGGTGTTCCAGCCTATACTGAAGTGGTTTACACATTTGCCAGTCAATTAAATGGTTCAATCTGAGGAGGAGACATAAATCCCTTAGGGGCTGTGTTAAGAAAGGAATTCAGGGTAAAAATCTACCCCTTGTGAATGAAGTATCAGCTGCTTAGCACACCACAGGTGTGGTGCTAAGCACTGTTGCCTCACAGCAAGAAGATCTTGGATTTGAATCTAACATCTGGCTGGGTTGTTTCTGTGTGGTATTCCCATGAAGACTTCTTGCACCAATACAGATGACATTACATGGAAAAGGTTGCTGGTTTAGCTCAGTTTGTTGAGCAGGTGACCACATGCACCTTCAACTCAGCGAGAGGTCCACATTTGGGTCCGTTTACTCATCTGCCGTGACAGATATTGACAGAGACACTGCATATCAGTCATGAAATACAAAATAATTTTCAGGCTTTTTACAAAGTGGTGAAATGATTATTTAACCCCTTTACCTCAGTAAAAGTCACAATCAACCATCCATCTATCCATTTTTTTCCACTTATCTGGGACCGGGTCATGGGGGCAGCAGAGAAGCCCCCTTTTCCTAGCTGCCTCCCCTAACTTGTTCAGGGCAACACCAAGGCATTCCCAGGCCAGCCAAGAGATATAGTCTCTCCAGGATGTCCTGGGTCTGCCCTGGGTTCTCCTCTCAGTGGGACATATCCCGAACACCTCACCCAGGAGGCATCCTTGTCAGATGCCCAAACCACCTCAACTGGCCTCTTTCGATGTAGATTATCGGCTCTACTATGAGCTCATCCTGGGCCGTGAGAAAAGTAAACATTTGGAGGAAGCTCATTTCTGCTTCTTGTATCCATGATCCCGTTCTTTCAATCACTACCCAAAGCTCATGTTCACAGTTGAGGGTAGGGACGTAGACTGACAGGTAAATCGAGAGCTGAGCGTAAAAGCGAAGCTCTCTTTTCACTGTGATGGACCGGTATAATGTCTGCATCACTGCAGCTGCATCATCAATCTGTCTGTTGATCTCTCGTATCCAAAATCTTACTTGAGAAATAGACTTAGTATCTATAGATTTTTTTAAATTGAAAGTGCTCATGAAAGGCATGTTGTGGTTTCCCCATGCATGAGTATGCTAGAGTCCGGCTGATTCAGAGTGATCTAAATTTCATTATCAGATGCTGAAACATTTTGATTCATATGGATGTCTGCATATGATCACAAATAAAGGGCAGCCATGCAGTCATTTTCTACCATAACAAAGTTATGCATGAGACTTTCAAGTAGACATCAAAGTATAAAGTGTAGTAACAGTGATTACTTTTCCACAGTGTTTGTAGCAGTCTCTGAGTATAATCCTTTACTTACACAGCATTGATCTTATCAGAGTCAGTACATTATACGATTACATTATAATTTTGGATTAATTATGTATATTGCTTTAATGGTACAGCAGAAAGATTGTAATAGTACAGTCACATTTTTGGGTAGAAGGAGAACAAGTTCATGCTTTAGACAGGAACCAGGTCTACCTTAGTTGGCACATGGTTAACTGCCATCTAAAAGAGTGACTTCAGTGCATCAAGGCAGCCATAAAACAACAGTATGTTGGAGTCAGTCACCAATCAGTTTGCGATTCAATGCAGTCAGGATGCCATTCTGTCTGAGATAAAGTGGTAATTAACTTGATCAGTCAGTGAAAACTGCCATCTGTTGCAAATTTGTTGCCATCAAAACAAAAGGAAATTCACATGCACTACTTATGTTGAAAGTGTTGCCAGTACAAGCTCAAACTCAGAAATTCCTCAACTAATAGTGATGCCATTACTGCAGGACAGAGTTTTAATGGCAAAAATAACACGAGTACTCAGCAGCTTTGCTTTTATAGCAGAATATTATCAGAGTACAACCTGTTGGAAAGCAGTTTAGTAAAGTCCCCTGTTGCAAACAGATGTATCGCAAGTGAGTTATGCTCATCGGCACCGACAGACAGCTTATTTAGACTTATGTGGTGAATATGGTGGTTTGGTTTAAGATGCAATGCAAACCACAACAGAAACAAATAAAATGGTATGTTCACACTCTTTTTTTGTGCTCATTTTTTTTTCTTTGGTCGAGGCAAGCATATTCATTCCCAAATGTTTCCCCAACTATATGAGCTCATTCAAAAATTGCTGAAAAACTAGCTGACAATTCATAGCAGGAATCATTGGTACTAAACAGGCCCATCGTTGCTCTGACATGACTTGTAGCTAGGTGCATGACAAGTTGCAGTCTACGTAATGGTTGAGGTTACAAGGCAGAGTTACACAGGGGTCTTTAGCTATGACGTATGTATGGCGCAGATTTAACACATAAACATAAATTCCCTATGATTCACTTTGATTGCAATGTGTTGGTGGTCTGCCTGCAAATCCTTGGAATTGTTAGTCTGCCTGCCTATCGATCCGCTTATCAGTTGTTGGACTATCGCTGCGATCAGCCTATTTCAGTTCATGTGTCGGAGGAGGAAAACAGTGGCACAGTTTACAGCGTGGATTTGGACATAACATTTTTGTTGCACAAAGGATGAGAGTCCAATGGTAAAGTGGAGACTGCTCGAAGAGAGAAACAACTGCATCAGACATCATACACAACTTTGCCCTTGGAAGCACCTGCACAGACAACATGCTAACGCTAAGTTAGCCAAGTCAGCCGCTGCAGAACTTCAGGTAACAAACTGATGAACAGTCAGGCTGCAGCCTCCATTTCTACCTGTTCATCTTTCTACAGCAGGATCCACATAGTAACATAGTAGTATAACAACTGTCTTTCTCCTGGTTGTAATTGAGTAACATACTGCATTACTTTTAAGAAAAGCGTTTCACTGTGTGTCATACAGTGACGTTATTTTTTGCAACATTCATATTTCCAATATGCCATACATTTATAAGATCACTTATTTTGATAATGTTTGAGCTACAAACCTGGGCAGAAACATAGAGTGGATTAATTGCTACCAGTCTCAGTCATGTGCCCTGCTGCTAACTAAACCAACTGCTGCTAGCTAAACATATTTCTGACCACATATACACTTGAAATGAGGTCGCACAGTCCATAAAAAAAAGGTCTAAACTAGACATAAGTTATAGGGTAAATTAATGACAGCTGCAATAGGCTCCAATTCATTGATGACCCTGAATTGAATAAGCAAAAGAAGGATGGATGGATAAATGGATGGATGAATTGATGGAAACATTTTGTAGCCAGAAAAATCAAGAACAAACTATACTCATTACTATCTGAAAAAAATAAAAGGATAATCATTACAAAAAAGTAAACATCGAATAATTAATTTTAAAAAAAGGAACCTGTTAGCATTTTCACTCCATGTGTGTATGACAGGTCACTGATCGTTTCAGTCCAATAAAGAATAGGTGCCCCTACATCATTTGCCTGTTTTCTCAGCTGTGCATGAACCAAGTCTTTTTCTTAGCTTTGATTTATCTGTGATGTGCTAAGTTCATTAGCGGCAATCACTGAGGCTTGTCAGAAGTGCACTAAAGTGATTTTGTTAATGACTCTGGAGATGGATCATCCTGATGTATGTAGGCGTCTTGCAAGGAAAACAGAATAATGTGGCTGCACTTGAAACTCGCGCTTCCACAGGCTCATTGAAAGCGCTATCAGAACAGTCAATACGTCCTCATTAGCTAAAGAAACATCAGGAAAAAAAAATATCAAAAGTAGACTTCATCCCACACTGTCACTACACACACACACACACACACACACACACACACACACACACACACACACACACACAAAGCTTCTTGTTTGATCAGGTCAAATTGCTAAAATACAAAGAAATGCACCTAAAAACTGCACTATGTAGAGGTAAGAAGATTCTTGGAATACGTTCAAAACCCCTTGTAGGTATGAAGTGGTAAGAAGAGGAGAACAAGGTCATAAAGTATATTTTTGTTTCATGTAGGCGTTCTGACCTTCAATGATTATGTTGCATATTTATTCAAATACAAATTGTAGCTGTAATTTTTACATTTCTTGCTGTTCAGTCATTCACACGCATACAAATAAAAGCACACATTCTCAAGTTCTACTTTACGAGAGGCATTTAAATTCATGTGAATAGATGTAACCAGTACAAACCACAAAATAAATATTGGATGCGACTAGAGAACATATATGACATGTTGAACAATTATGTTCCTCATTTTGTGGCCCATGTGTAATTAATAGACCAGCAACAAGCGTTATGCAGCTGCTATTGATCCTAAACATCAGAAAGAATAAGCATCTTACAGTGATGCTGCCTGCTGAAGTGTTATCACGTATGCAGTGAAGGCCTCAGTGGGCACACAGTGCTCTCAAGGGTCCTACTGTTGAAAGTCGAGCCTTCCCAGAGCTGTATCTCTTACCCATTCACACATGTACCACTGGTTCCCACGGGCTCCACTACACCATCATAACCATTAGGCTGCTGCATTGATATCTGCTCTTCATATAATATGGCAGCAAAACAGACACAATGCAAGCAGCTCTACTAAGGAGCTTAGTTCTGCTGCAGCCAATGTTGATGCATTTAATGTATTATTTAGCAGAATCAGTGATTAGAACACGCACATTTAAACTTTTAGCATGCCACAATATGGGATGCTGTCATTTCCCCTGACTATTGGTGTAAAGGCAGATTACATGGGGAATGGGAAGTCATTGTGAAAGCACACACTGCAGCACAGTCTTCCATCTAATAAATACTAGTGGAAAACAACACCAATTGTGGACAAAATTATAGGAATCCTAAAATACATACTGTTTCTCCGAGTGAGCATTTGCACTAACTGTGGTAGAATCCGCTTTGTCGGAGCTGCCTGACATGCAGTTTGAAGGGTGTGTTTAAGAGGACTGGATAGGGTATTGATTTTAAGACTTCAGAGTTTATCAACTGTTTAATTTCATTGCTGCCTTTTGAAAGGCTCCTTGTTAAGATATTAATTCAAACTTGGCAATAAAAGCATTTATGACAATTCAGTAGTTCCTATTACCTTGTAAAGCCATTGTGGAAATGTGTAAAATGATGAATCAAGTAGGGACAACAAAGTTGCAAACATTTATCTGACTCACTGCGATAAAACGGGTGTGTCATCTTTTTTCAAGCAGCTTTTTCATGGTATGCAGAAGAGCTAAGTGTAAGCACCATTTGTTGCTCAATAGATATGAAAAGTCAGTGTTTGCTGATAACTGGGTGAATGCTGTTATAATCCAATTTTATTTTGAGAGGAAATGCAGTGAATCAAGGATTTGTCATAATTACGTGGCAGCCTCTGAGGGTTGACATCGATGAACCCAACGATCAATTGCCAAAAAGTGAGGTTCTTTCAGTGACCACTTCAGACTGACACCAAAAGCTAACTGGTCCCCACAGGGCCCATCATGCTGAAATGACCAACTTTACAGCATATAAATAAACTAATTTCTCATTTCATTTGTATAAAAGCTTAAAGTTGTACGCAGTAAAGGGTGTTGCAACTTTACCATGTATAACTTGGTATTATGGCTATAATACATGGTATTGTGGCTGGCTCTATGGTTACCAGACCAAGTTAGCACATTTTCTTTTACCCATACAGTCTATTGATACTCCTTGCCAATCCAGCGTATTAACATTATCTGATGACTTAGCTGTCCATGTGTCTTCCAAACCAACAAGACAGCCAAAATATTTTGTGTCTTTTTACTTGGTTATGTAACCCAACTGGAGAAACGGGTTAAAACAAGATGAGCTTTATAAGGTATTTGTTTAGTTTCAGAATAATTCTTTTATTTGTTTTATTTTATTGTCACAAGAAGTGATAATGTGAAAAAAGTTTTATTTTCACACTTCCTGCTGTGCCTAGCAGGAGCTTTATTTTGAAGTTTTCGCAGGAAGTTGTGTGTTTACATGGCGTATTGTTACGAGCCATTAGAGGAAAAAGAAAAATCCGACGCTATCTTAATTTGCAGCAGAAACTGCCTTGGTTACGGAAGCAAGGCTTCATAAAAGTTGTTAAAAAGTGTTCAGAAGTTTTCGGCTAACATTTCAATAGTGAGTTGAATGTTAGACAGAACTGTCGAAATCAGCAGAGGTGTCAGCTAAGTTAATAGCGTTCCACATGTCTCTGTAAGCTAACTGATTTACCTTCTATGTTCAATGATCATGACAATGATGCTTATCATAGTAGTTAATGCATATTTCTCTACTGTAGGTGTCATGTCAATGATGAGCCTTTGTGTTATGAGGGAACAAATGCAATTTGATAGCTTTTGTGCCGAATTTAGTGTAACGTATGTTATGCCCGACAATATTTTCATGGACCGGCCTTTAAGGTGTCGCGGATAAATACAACAAAATAAAACTAGTACCGGTACCGATAAAAAGAAAATTTATTCTTATGCTTTTGGAAGAATATGAAACTGATAAAGTTGATCACCCATTGTATATATAACTATGCTAAATTTTATCTAAATTATATCTATCACTGTAGCTATGTTTATACATGTTCTCCTTGTTTATTGTGTGGGGTAAGTGATGATGGGAATTAGGTGAATAGTGGGATTCAATAGAATGTTGAGCATGGGGTAGGGATTAATAAGTATGCTATACTTCTTCCTGCTCCATTTCACACCTAATAATTGTCATTTCATGTCATTTAGACTCTGTTTTATTTTATTTATTTTAATTTTTTTGTTTTATCTGAGCACATATGTGTGTGTATTTACATATATATTTGTATTTGTAAATGCAAGTATGTGTACTTGTGTATATATTGTTTTTTTTCTGTATATGTCTGAAATAAATAAAGATACAATACAATACAATACAATAACACACGCGAAAAGACCAAGGAAAACCGAGTAAACGATAAAAACGATAACAAAATAACGCTGAAAACTGATAAAAACCCTGAAAACCATACATTTCACACCTGAGCCTCAACTCTCGCGGCCCGGTATCAAACGACTCACGGACCGGTACTGGTCCGAGGCCCGGGGGTTGGGGACGACTGCTCAAGACTATAAAAACACTAAGTGTGAAACTTCACTGGACTTTTTTGCTGACTGACGGATCATTACAGATCATTCCCTCATTCGATCTGTGCTTTGACTTGACTGACCCGCTATAAACTCCGAGGAATAAACTGATCTATAAGGTTGCAACCTAATAAATACTTTCAAAAGGACAATTTCAGTGATTAAGGACAATGCATTTTTTTTTCTTTTTTTAATTCAATTCAATTTTATTTATATAGCGCCAAATCACAACAAAAGTCGTCTCAAGGCGCTTCATAATTTTAAGGGCCCTAGTTGTTGTTTTGTTGTGAAACTGTTAAGAAACTGTTACCTGTTGAAACTAAAGTCACAGTTAACTGAAATTTCTGTGTAATGATTATTCGCACTCATGTCCAGCTCCTCCCCGAACCTAGAGTGAGGTCTTACCCAGGAGTGGGTTACAGTTAGATCACCTTAATGCCTTTTTTTTTTAACTGTTACTTTTATTTCCCGTAAGCTTAATAACCATCATTGTCATACCTTTTTGCCTTTGGCAGGGTTTTTAAGTTTGTAAAATCAGTATAGTATATATCAGCGGTCTCCAACCTTTTTTGCGCCACGGACCGGTTTATGCCCGACAATATTTTCACGGACCGGCCTTTAAGGTGTCGCGGATAAATACAACAAAATAAAACTAGTACCGGTACCCAAAAAAAGAAGATTTATTCATAACACACGTGAAAAGACCAAGGAAAACCGAGTTAACGATAAAAACGATAACAAAATAACGCTGAAAACCGATAAAAACCCTGAAAACCATACATTTCACACCTGAGCCTCAACTCTCGTGGCCCGGTATCAAACGACTCACGGACCGGCACCGGTCCGAGGCCCGGGGGTTGGGGATGTATCTCAGGTTGCATGTTTTCTTGTTTTCTTGTTCTCGTTAGAAACAGCAGCATGGCCTTATTTAATTAAATGTGAGAAATCTTCCCTCCTTTTTCCTGTTCCAGAAAATGTTGATTAATACTTTTTTGTGGAACTTGGAACTACTAAACATGCCCAGCTAAGTTACAGCTGGATTTCTTAACCATCTGTCTAGTGTGGTTTTGAAAAAAGTGAAATCTTTTGAAAGTTATGTCTTTTTTCCAGAAGTTGTATAATTTATGTTATTCTGAAAATACAAAATTTTTAAAGTACATATAAACCTAAAGGGAAAAAAGTGCTTTTCCAGTTGGCCCCTCAAGTGAAAGTTTTCTATTATGGTTACATCTCTTTTGGCAATTAGATCACTGTTTGAGGTTCATTTTTCCATTTATGGGGACCTAAACCCTATCATTTGCAACATAATGCCAGGATATTATTATTATTGTTATTATTATTATTATTATTATTATTATTATTATTATTGTTATTATTATTATTATTATTATT
>NW_005187441.1:3149185-3153283 GCF_000239375.1 Pundamilia nyererei | reverse complement strand
TTAGAACTGAAGAAGCTTCTCGGATGAGAGGTGAAACGTCTTCAAGCAACTTAAAGAAGTCCAGACGCTTTTCTTTGCAAGCTCCTTTGACTACAAAGTTTTCTCATGTGCCTATAGGTTTTTTTGTAGTGCGTTTTGATTCTTTTTCTAATTGGTTCTTTTAATCCATCTTGGGTCACCCTGTGTGTGTCTTCTTGTCTGAGGTACTGTTTGGCACCTTTATAACTTTTAAAAACTTTCAAAATTAAATTCAGTAAGCAACAATGTCATGTGGCTTTTCCATGTTTTTACTTCTCTCTTGTGTACCATGACTCAAGTTCAATATGGACATTTTAATATGAACAATTCCTCAGTTTGTGCAATTTTGACCCTCCCAGCCTTAAAAAAGAGACTAGTAAATTTGTTGCCATATCAAAATGAAATCTTGCTGTTACTAGCTGTTACTAGTTACTTGTTAATCTTGCTTCATAGTTTATGCCACAGATATGTACATTTCTTTTGCTCTTGTTGGATTTTGTGACTTTTTAGCTTTTTGGTTTCTTTACTGCCATCTCAGTGCGCTAGATAAACTTTAAGTTTATAATAAATGGCATTTTACATTACTGGACTGTGCATGTTGCTTTGTGAAAATGATGCATTCTATAAAGTTTGAGAGGCAGATCAATTGAAGCAGGAGCATTTTTATTTATTTAATGAATTTTCTTTACCCTGTTCATTTACTTTTATGGCAGGTGTTATATTTATATGAAAAGCACTGACAGGTGCATAGATTTCATCTATACACTTCAGCTGTGGGATGACTCCTTTTTAAAGAGAATACTTATAAGCATATCCACATCAAATTAGAAGAAAGCATAATTAAAAGCAGTGGAGCTGTATCCAGCACATCCTCACCTGTCTCTGAGAATGAACACCTGTCAGTGATAGAACACACTCTCTCTCGCTTGAGATGTCTGAACGGTGATAGTCTAATTCAATTGGAGTTGAGCCCAAAGGCAACACGGTAGCCTGGAATGTAATTTGTAATCAGCTTCACAACAACAACTCAATAGCGCATGATTAGAGCTCTTCTCTTAAATGTGCTCAACTCAGTGTTAAATCCACCAATCAGTATGACACCTTAGCTTCTCCTCTTCCGATTCACATTACCTTGAATAAATAAAATCAGGGTTTTTTTTGCAATGCATTGGTATGACACAGTCATTCATTATTAAGGCTTCAGGTCTTTGAAGGCTAAGAGTAATAATCTTGTTTGTTTTTTGTTTTTTAAATCAGATCCAACACTTCATCTGGACACACAAGTCTGTCACATACAGAGTAGCATGTGGATAGCCTTGACAGAGGGATGTTGACATAGACTGGATGTGTACTGAAAAGCCTCTTGCCTCCCTGTTTGCACTGACAGTGGGTGGATGTAATGAGAGGAATGAGCTTTAGCCGAGGATTCAGTGAAATTTACCTTGCACTTTTGCGGTGCTCTCACCTCAAGCCTATTGCTTCTTTCTTCCTTATTGACTATATTGAGCTGAATGCTGTAGTGTGCATGCGAATCAGAAGATGAATGGCATTTAATACACATGAAAGCATGTTATAGTTCTATTAAAATGTTGCACAGGAACACAACACTTCGAGCACAGTGAAATGTCACTTCTTACTACTTATCAAAAAGAGAATGAATGAAAATTTCAATGATCAGGATAAAGGTGGAGGCATGTGTTTTCTGTGCCCTAGAGCCTTTCTTTTTCTTTATATGCTACATATGTATTGCCTTGTAACACTGAATTAACTAGTAGTAATACTGCTAGCTGGCATAGTTCAGACTGCAGTTCGCAAGTGTTACGTAGTTCTAAGGGATGATCAATTGAGTTCTTTAGTGAATGCTGATATACATTTAAACAAAGGATGTTCCAGACAACTAGTATATGAACACTAATGATTTCCCTGCAACAATTATCACTGTTCTTTTCTCAACCATTGTTGCTACTCTTCTGTGAAACGGACAGCATAGAAATGCCATGTGTCCATCGAGTTGTAATTTTTGCCACTGGCAGTTACTTGTTACAAGCAAAATTAAATGTAACTTTTTATTTTCTAATTTTGCTGTTCTGCAAGAAAAAAAAGAAAAAAAAAGAAAAAAAGAAAAGTATTTTAAAGAATTCAAATCCAATCTAATATAGAGCAAAGGAAAAATAGGCCAACTTTACCAAAAGAAATTGAGATGGGGCTCATGGGAAACTGTCATCATCTAGCCGCAGCTGGTGGTTTGTATTAAAATAGGGCAATTTTCATGTTCAGGTAAAAATCTTATGTTTGAAAACCACACGTATGCTTAAAATCTTAACATGGCTCTTATATCCAAAATATTTTGTATTTAATGGACATGCCTTAATGAAGTCTATTTGAAAGCTCTAGTGTAAACCGGATGCCATACTACTACAAAACTCAAATAAAAGAAGATGAAATTATTTACAGATTCATTGCTCTTATTTCCCAATAATACATGTAAATATTCTCTTACATATTTAAGTGTACGTGACATCCAAATTACTTTAATTAATTTTCCACCTGATCTGGGCAAATTACTGAGACAATGTATAAACGCTGTGCTATATGTGATGATACTATATACATTTTTATAAAATGTTAAATTTCATATCACAATATCATTGCTACAGCAATGCCATGCATCTGGTGTGCAAAACAACAAGACGTGCCCGGGCATGTCTCATAGCAAGAGCCGCATATCAGTTTCCAGTTATGATGTAGTACCTAACACTGGTGCTACTTCAGCATCACGCTCCAAACAGTATGTTGCCAAATATGCAAGTTTCACTACTTCTGGCCAAAGCACACTATTGAATGCCACTACAACAAGAAACTAGCAGATGGTGATGTAAAGAAAGTCACTAGTATTTATATACTGCTTTTCTATTGAATTTTAGCACCCAAAGAAAGAGCTTGCTTACAACAGTCCCCATTTCCTTTTTTTCTACGACTAAGCACTTTTAACCTAAAATTCATACACTTACACTCAATGGATGCATTGGAGTCAACTTGGGATTCAGTCCACACTAGGGATCAAACCACTGACCATCCATTTCAAATTGCCCCCTGTACCTGCTGAGCCACACCTGCCTAATATGTTAAGAAATTATGTAAACATATGACAAGAAGAGCAAACGGTGATTGAAATTGCCAATGGGGTTCATGATGGTAAAGCAAGGCTTTAAGAGGGTTCTTCAAAAGCTGGACCCAAGATACAACAATGCAGGTAGAAAATATTTTTCAGTTGTATTATGTGAGACAATATTGTGCAGGCTCCTGAAGACTTACAAGATTCATTTACTTTAGTTATTGTTAAGGCATCTTGTTTTAATAGATTTACACTTAGGTTGTCTGTCATCATCGTTTACTCACACTAAATGCAAGCTGGAAGCACCAATAAAATGTTCACTTTTTTTTTCTATTTTCAGAAATATTATTATTGCAAATATTCTTGAAATGTTGTCTTATAATTTCAAAGCTATGTTGTCCATGTCTATAATTTAAAATAGTATTATGCTCCCTCACTTCCCTCAGTGCATGGCTCTGTTGCAATCTGGCAGCAAATGAGACTAATGGAAAATAATTTCAATATGATTTTACTTCAGTTTGACTGAAACTTGTAAGAACATTGCAGTTACAAATGAAAAAGTTTATCCTCAAAAAGTTCTATTTTTATGAACTGACATGGTAGAAATAGTTCAGTTATTTAAAATTCAGCATGCATTATAAGCCAGAACTAAGTCAGTTAAGCAGTTAGATTATATAAACATGTACTGATGATAATATCGTTGTTTTTTTTGTTTTATTTTTTCAAGAGATTAGATCAAAACCTTCAAAAAGCCTGAACTTGCTGTTATAGATATTATTTCTTTGTTCACTGCATTAAGCTGTCAAGATGAAGAGGACATTGTAATTGAAACCATACAAAAAATTTTAGTATTTCTCCTACTGTGGATGATAAAGGTGGGACCTATTGTTTGTTCATTAAGAGTATCACCTTCTTGGAGTATTTTGGATAGTATAGCGAAGAAATGGAACCAGATTAATATATAT
>NW_005187441.1:3142709-3146753 GCF_000239375.1 Pundamilia nyererei | reverse complement strand
CGATACGAATATCGTTGCACCCCTAATATATATATATATATATATATATATATTGACTAAAAGTGATTGAAACAATTAAACTAATTTCAGTGGTTTTCTTTTGAAAACTGACATTCACTGTTCTATTTCTATTACCAAACCTCTAGACTAGAACATGAAGTTAATGAGGAAGTGCCAAAAACCTAATCTCCAAACGTGAGTCAGTCCACACACACTTGAAATGACCAACAGGACTGAGACATGTTTATCTACTTTTTGACCTAGATAGCTTTCAGGGAATTCTAACAAGGTTGGTTAGCAAGTTGCATTAATAAGCTGTACACAACAGTAAACTGTATTAATGCCATTAATAGTAAAATACATCTGCAGAGAAATCCCCTCATGTGGTTTACTATACATTATTTTATAACTTCACATGTCCCCCCCTAAATTTTAGTAACAACTACAAGCTAACAGAGCTATTATGCATTTCTAATGTACTGAACAATTAGTCACGTAACTCCTAAAAATCCCTTAAAACCAACACAATCATTGTAACTTTTACACAGTTTCAGACATGATATACCTCGCTCCTCTTCAACTTTTCTTTTTAGTTTTTTTTGTGTTGTGTTCCAAAAGAACTGGAATGTTCTGTCTGTAAAGGCCAGTTATGCAATAGAAGAATTAAATACCTCACAAGTTTTCCCCAAGCTCAAGGTGATAACATCCTAATGCTTTATCATTATATAACCCCATACTCTTTTATCACCTGGGCATTCTCACCTAGACTTCTCACTTTCTCAGATAACCGCATAAGCGTTTGCATCTTATATTCCTTCAAGCCATACACAGGAAAAAAGATAATTCAACAAGAGCTACTATAGAGAAGATGCATTGTAATCCACTGATTTTTATGTTGTTCTGTAAAAAAGATATGGCAAGGTGGTATCTTTTTACCCTCTTTCCTGAATCTCAAAGCTCGAAGGTGCCTGAGCAACAGCACCACAGTTATTCTTCCCATATTTCCTGTCATTCCCTGTGTGCCCAAAGTTTGAACTGAGATTATTGTAGAGGGACAGCAAGTCTCCTGTCTTTGTAATGGCTTGCAGAGAGAGTGACAGTACATTAGGAACTGCACATAGGTCTTTTTCGGTGGGTTTAAAGTCCATTGCATCAAATCAATTGAGCAACCAAAGGCTTTGAAACTGCATCAGGTATATATTTTATTGTCAGAGCAGTTTCAGTTTATTGGTTAAGTTGCAAGAACTGCAGGGTAGAAGTTTCTTGTCTGACCTTGGAGTCCCTGCCTTGTTCTGAATCGAAGGGTATCAATTAATGTTATTTTGTCCAACAACAATGATTGATGCTGTTGCTCCTTTATACACAACATATCTCACTTTTTCTTTCACAACTTGGTGCACCTGGTTATGGCATTAGTGAAGTTGACCAAACGACCCGGTGTGTTGTCTTTGCAATGAGCAGGATTAACGTGAATAGGTTGATTTTTTTTTAAAGAGATATATTATCTATTACTAAACCTAACCAAGTCGTTTTAAGTGGTGAAACTTTACCGAGCAGCTTTTAGTGCCCAAATCTATCCAGTAAGTAAAAAGAAAAAAATGAACTGAAAGGGGAAAAAGGTGAGTAAAACAAGTTTAACCCAAAAGGAACAAAAAAAAAAAAGTCCCAGAAAAATTCAAACCACATCCGCTGACTGCCAAATCAAGAATGTATTTATTCCAGAACACCTCAAATCTACTTACGTGGCCATTGTGGGGCTTGAAAACAGGGCTGTTATCGCTCTGTGGGCAAAATTGCTACAGCTGATGTGTAAAGGCATAGAGGGTGAAGGACACTGGCACATTACCTTAACGCAGACCTTCCCAAAGTGTGGGGTCCGCCCCCTAGGGGGGGCGCAGAGCCATTGCAGGGGGGCGCGGTATGAAAAGGAAAAAAAAACGCTTGGACACTGCTAGCATAATGGACAGGCTTTTGACGGGGCACCCACACAAATGCAAAGCAGGAGATGAAGCATCACTGAATATGTTTCCAAACCAACTTCATTCTAAGCCAAAGACTAGAAAATATGGTGAAGCATATCTTCCCTTTGGCTTCACCTGCACAAGTGCCGAGGTAGGTCTCCCCTGCAGAATTAAACCAATTGGTTTTCCCTTCGTGGGGAGCACGGGCTGGGTTCTTCAAATCACGGACAAACAGTATCCCACACTTCTTGTAATGACTAACTACTCATGACATTTTGGAGATGTTAGTTCTTTATACAGTAAAGTTACAGTGGGATACAAATAATATCAGGCTGATCCTGCTACGATTTGTTCCCCCGGTTCAAATCATGGACAAACAGCATCCCACAGCTGTTTATGTTTTTGAACCCATTTTGCACAGAGGGGCATTTTTTGAAAAATGTATTGATAGCGATGTTGAATATTATTAAACAGGAAAAAAACAACTACAGGTACAATAATTACACCGTGACGCCTCTAGCTTTGTAAATAGAGGGACATTAACTGCATGTGTAAGCGTGTAAACCCGCAGATAGAGACAAAATACTGTTAATCTGAATATCTGCCATTCTGCAATTCATCTCATGTAAACAATAACGTGGCGCACAGCGTGACGTGAAAAAAGGCGCATACCTTTGAAGTTGCATGACCAACTCTGTATTCCTCGTCCACATGTAAACGCAAAAAAGGAGTTTTAAAAAATCTCAGTTTTCGGTGATTCGAAATGCCATTTATGTGTGGACGTAAGGTCCAAACACATAGAAACAGCTGCGTTTATAATACCCGTGCAGGTGTGGACGTAGAGTAAAAGAGTTAGTAGTTTATCTTCTTACTACCTGTAATGTATTGCAGATTACTTGTATTTAGTTACTTGTTTACTAAATGTTTGAGGTGTGAAATAAACCACAATGGAGCAAAATATGGGTGTGTGTGGTTGGAGGATGTGTTAGTGTGTGCATGTGCGCGCGCGGGGGGGGCACATGCAACAATGTCCCTCTGTGGGACATTTTACTTGTAAAACAAAAGGGGGCCTGGCAAAAAAAATTTGGGAACCACTGCCTTAACGCATTCTTCTTATGAACACCAATACTGCGTTTTAGAATTCATAGGTACTCATTTCAGTAGGACATCATTGGAATTTTGCTCCATTCCAACAAATGTACCACATATAACAATCTGCAATGTATAAAACATGTTTTAGAGAAAAAATGTAAAGACAATAAAAAAAGTTTTGTGTTTTTACTTTTAAATTCATGTATACTACAGCATTGAGTTTATCTTCTGTATGTTCTGGGAAATGCTTAAAAAGCAGAAGGGTCTGCATCACACATGAAGTATATATTAGCCTTCACAGCTGTGGACGCTCTGTGTGTTAAAAGATGATTTACAATGATTCCTTATCCGGAAAGTAAATTGCAAGGGGGGTATGGGGTCCTTTTGTGATGATTCTGCCGCAATTTTCCCCTTTACAATGCGAGGCCAATGGAGCGTTCTCTCCTTATCTCCATGAGTCCTGGTTGGAGTTTTTGAAAGATGTTCCCTTTCCTCTATCTAGTTCTTGTTCAGCCATGAAGATAACAACCCCATACCTCCTCCCCACTGCCCACACCCGCTGACACATAATCACAACCCCGACTGAAGTGTGTATCTGTAAGAGCAGATTCTCACACTTATAATTCAAGGGCATAGTGCAAGCAAGGGTGGATGCGTGTTTTCCTGTGAATGTGTCCTGGTCAGATGCCATGGCTCCGTGTGCCGTAATGTATTTTCAAAGCAAAGGGCTTGTGCAACATTCAGAATGTCCGAACTCTGAGATTGAGGTGAAAAGGAATAAATGCTTTTACTTTTTGGAGATGTTTTTCATAAGAAGCCTTGCAACACCTTCAAAAGCTGGGCAATAGAAGCTGTAAGATTACCAAACAATTACCTGACATAATAAATGGTCAGAATCTTCAGGGATCGGACCAGATGCTGCTAAATGGGAAGCATTTGGTTGACATTTTCCTTTGACTCCCTCACTGTGCAGAGATGCAATGCATGGGGG
>NW_005187441.1:3138435-3140421 GCF_000239375.1 Pundamilia nyererei | reverse complement strand
TTGAAGTGTACCTCTGGTGCAAATTACTGACCTCTGTCATCATTTTAGGTGGGGGAACTTGCACAATCGGTGGCTGACTAAATACTTTTTTTGCCTCACTGTATGTTCTTCCTAGGAGGGATTTTAATTTCTAAGAAATCAGTCTGAAAAATTTGTGGAAAAACCTTTTCCATGAATTCCTCAGTTGTTCATAGGTGATTTAGCCTACCTACAGTTGTTTCACATCTATAACCCACTTTGAAACCTCCTTCCTTTTATGTTGTATTTGACTATTAATGCAATTGTTGTCAGTGATAACTGCTGTTCTGTGCTGAGGTCTTGCCACTGTTATCCCCACCTCCAGATTTCCATGTATGCACATGGAAGGGGAGGAAGTGTGCCCCACTCTTGGCTTTGTTTAGTGTTAATTAAAAAATGATTGCCAGCTAACCTCCAAAACTAAGCTTCTGAAAATGGCAAGCACAGTGGTTGCTAAACATCAGAATGTTTTCATTCTGAGCGTGACATTTAACTCAAAGAACTACTGTACCTCAGTACAGACTCACAGATTTGGCAGCATAGCAGGAAACTTTGTTTTTGTTTGCTGAAAATATGCAGGGGAATATTTACAATCTGGGCTTCTTGTAACTATATATAGACACACCATTTTTAGTCAATCGGACATTAAAAGAAGTGCAGTTCCTTCAAATGTGCAGTCATTGTTATGATCAGCATCTGTTTTGAGCTAGCATAAAAAGAAAAGGTCTTTTGCTAGTACGGTACATGTAGTTGGTCTTCTAGAGTTTCCAAATGACATGACAGCATCCTATAACTGAGGCATTTTCCATACTATTACTTTAATACAGTCTAACTAAATTAGTCATGGGTGAGATGGTTGGGCGCTTTGAAATGATTCTTAAAAAGAATCCTTTAATCTCTGCTCTTGGTTCAGTTTCTCACTGTGCAGACAATTAAAAGAGAATGAAATCATACGTCCATGGGTGACATGCTGCCACCTCAAGGCATTAATTTTGTGCTGAAGAAAATCCGTCAGTTAGAATCCATGTTGATCTTTTAAAAAGTGACCCATGGCATTTAAGATTTGGCTCCCAGCTGAACTCTGTCTCACCTCCAGAGAGAGAGAGAGAGAGAGAGGAGAGGAGAGATAGAGTAAGAGAGCAAGTTACATAACAAGCGACACCATCTTGTTTCTTTAAATAAAATCAAAATTACACTGGGGCATAAATTAATGGCCCTCACTCCAGGGCTCTAGTTGTTACACAAGGCAAAGAAGGTGGAAGATAGATTAGTCAGATCCTACTTTATCCACTGCCTCTCTTCTGTATCATTACAGTGGTATTGTGTACCTCAGGTTTCTGCATGGATTGCCTCCAGGGCTAGAGAGGGCACTGCCTCTAGAGGCATGAACTTGCACTGTGGTGAGGAAAGCAGAAGAGATATTGATTCAACCGCTTTAGGTATGCAAAACTCTTGGTTTTCTTTTCAAGCTATTTTATAGCCTTCCTGTATTTACAGACAAATGTTTATTACTAAACATACATATGGTTGACTTAATCAAACTGTAACTGTTATTTTTGCTTGTTAAAGTAATTGCTGTTTTGTGCTGAAAGAAATAGTCAAGCAGTCTTAATTATAATTTTTTTATTGCAATGCATAATTCCAATTATTTACTTGCATCCCTGAACATAGAAATTAATTTTAGTAGTTAATTTACGAATTCTCAGGTAAGTCCAGTGTGCCACCTTAAATGTGGGAGTATAAACATCAATTCGGTTACTTTATAGATTGAAACATGTTTTTGACTAACATATCTGTGTTCTGTGTCAGATCTTTGCTGGATTGATTCTTTTCTTATTTATATATCTTTATTTCTATTTTCCTATTTCTCATCAATTCAATTCAATTCAATTTTATTTATATAGCGCCAAATCACAACATAAGTCGCCTCAAGGCGCTTCATAGATACAGAGAAAAACCCAACAATCA
>NW_005187441.1:3111123-3130563 GCF_000239375.1 Pundamilia nyererei | reverse complement strand
TGAAGATTATACTATGAAAAAGAATGTATTTAAAAGTTGTTAATTAAATTGCTAAGCAAATAAGCTACTCAGAAACACCACTGTGTTTGAGGAGGAACAGGAAGTGATACTCTACCGCAGAGCGAGTGAACACCAACAAAAAACAAAGAAAGAAACAAAAAAAGCAACATTTTACAACTTCAACCTAAAGCGCTCTCCATCTATGCAAGATAGCATGGGTGCTGTGTAGGAGTAAAGTCAGTTTCAGTCCAGCTGTGCTTCATCGACATGAGAGTCAGTTGCTGTCCTTCTGCTGATAGTTTTTTAAACCATTGCACTGCTTCTTTTGTTCTCCACTTAACCAGTTTTCACAACTTCTATATGGAAAACATTGTATTAAGTATTTATGGGCTATTAGCTCTTTGGGAATCACCTTGTTGGTGCAAAAATACTATTTTACTGTGCTTTGTTTTTGGTACCTATTTGGTAGTATTTGTCTTTTATTAGCTAGCCCGCACTCCTCTTTTCCTTTGACTTTCCATTTTGTCCATTTCTGTCAAAATGTTATGAGTAGACTTGCTAATTGTTGCTGGCCAAGCTTAAAGTTCATTGGGGGTCAATGCAAGACCTCAGGCCACCAGGAAAACATCCTGTTATTCCCAACAGGGTGTCCTGTGATTTTGAATTAGCAATTGGTGTCACAAGCTAAGTTTTTAAGATCATTCCCTGAGAAGTTTCTTTACAAGCACTAGATGTCAACTGTCACTGAGATCTGCTGTGGTTTCCAATGATATTTATCAACCATTTCATAGTCAGGTAACTGTTCTAGGATCTGTTTGGAATGCCTTAAACCACAGATATGTTTGGATTTATGGATTGTAAATATGTTCCATAAACAAGTTTCGAAACAAACTGTTCAAATCTCATTGCAACACTTTGAATTGCAGATTTATTGATGAGAAAATGAGTTTAAGTCAAACCTCATATCCAGAAAAGGGCCTAGAGAAGATGGAGGATAAGGAATAAATTTTACCTCATAGGTGTAGGTAATATGCCAAGGTGCATAAAGAAACACCTCTAAATCCATGCAATTCAAAATAGTCTGGATTTTTAAAATTGGTTTAATCTATTTTTACAGCCTCAAGTGCAGGACATTGATATGACATTGTGCAAGAGAAGAGAACATTTTTGATAAATCACAACTTTCCAAATCATTGGTATAAACTTACAGTAACGTGTAAAAGAACAAAAATCATCAGATATGTAACTCCCACTGTCCGAATCACCTGACATATTACGAAAATAATCAGAATTTTCATGTGATGACCAGCTGTGTTTCAAAATTCAGTGGCAGTCTTTTTAAGTGATTTATTCCAATAGTTCCTGCACACAAAACCCAGAGGCAGCATGCCCATCCACAGTTTCCAAACTTATTTTCTACCTTTCTTGGCACTGAATATTGGTATTGGACATGCTGGGAGAAATGTTTAATATAAACTTAAACCCAAGGCAGAGTGGGCCAACTTATTCAAAGTTGTCAGAGAATTCAAACCCAGAATGAATACTGAAAGAAAAATAAACCCTCAACTTCAAACTGCATTCACCTCTAGTGTAATAGTACACCATAGCAGTGTAATACCACCAGTAGAGCTGCCAGTGTGCTCTGCAAACAGAGCAGGAAAAAGGACAATTATGCAATACTCAAGAAAGGTTTTCTGTCTGCTCTGGTTAAGGTTTTAGTGGCACCATCGACTTGAAAAGCTGATCTTTGATCCCAACTGAGAACTGACACCAACAAATGCAAAAGAAAACACTGTTCTGTATGTCACTTGTTATTTATGTTTCTTTGACTTTGATATGCTATTCACCCACAGCCACAGTCACAACCAGCGGAGAGAGCAAAGCATTCAGGGGTTTTTTTTCTGCTGTACCTGCAGTGGAGAAATAAAAGTTCTGATTTTTTTTCTTTAGCTCTAAAGATGGCTTGAATACAAAAAGTATATCAAATCATAAAATATAAAGGCAAAGTGATTCAACATACTGATTAGTGCACTAACACTGTGTTCCTAATAAACTAAGAGATCAATGCAATCAATCATTTTCACCAAGAAAATGGATCAATGGATAACTTGATCATATGAGCAACATATTAACTCATTCACAGCCATTGGCAGTGAATGAGTTAAACCCATTGACTCATTCACTGCCATTGACGGCTATAGACGTCAATGGCAATGAATGAGTTAATAGACAAATATGCAACATTTTAAACATTACTGACAGTATTTCACTAGAAAATATAAACAAAGCAGAAGAAGCGCTAAAATGATTCCTTTAAAATACACATGTCATATTGAGTCCATTCAGCTTTAGATTTATGTATTGCTTCAGAAATGTGGAAGTTGATACCAGGGTGCAGAAATCAGGAGATAAACAACAAGCCGAAACAAAACCAAAGTTTGGCTTGAGTTGTGAACTTTCAGTTAAAACAGAAAGCACAAACTGCTCCTCATTTATGGGAGTAATGTGATTTTTTTTCAAGTTCAATGCACTCTAATAAAATATTCAGGCAAAGCATGAAACCCTAATGGCACCTTTCAGCATATTTTCCAAAAAGGCACATTTAGGGTGCTTTCTTAAGTAACTTGCCTGCTTAAATTTCAATTTGATGTGGACTGAAAATACAGAATGCTTTCTAGGCTAAATAAAGGTTAAAGCATATATTAAATGAATAAATAAAGTTCTTGTGGACTGATTTAAATCTTCCTCAGTTTTTCATGTTTAAAAGTTGAAAAAGACTTCTCCAACACATCTGCAAAAATTTTAAATGTTCCACAGCTACATTACGTGCACAGCTGCAGTAAATACCTGATTTCCTTTTATAACAAGGCTTTATAATGAGGCTGTGGGAACAGTAGGAAGTTCTGAGTATTGGAATACATGCAGCATCTCAATTCATCAGGTGTAACTAAATCTATAATGTGAGTGGAAGCAAGACCATGTAAGGCTTTAAAGTTTTAATTAATAAAAGTCTTAAAACAATTTATTTGGTCTTGCTTCTCAAAATGTAAGAGTCTTGGAGATGTAATGAGATGAAAGCAAGAATGATATGTACATTTTTCACATTTTTTTCTCAATTGGAACAGCATGACAGTTGTCATTAGAAAACACTTAGTCATTAGACTTAGTCATTTTTCTATCTAAACTAATGTCTGCGATATCTTATGACGGCCTCTCAGTTTCATTTATCATTTATTCAGGAGCATTTATTTGTGTATTACAACACATAACAGTGGAAATTACCATTGTATTTACAGATCATCTATCCCAAGGGAGGCATAGAGATAAGAGATGAAAATGGGATCAAGAATCGATCCCTGGGGAATACCACATGAGACAGTTGCTGAGCATAAAGAGAATTCTCCCTTTACCACAGAAAAGGATTTGTCTACCAAGCTGAGCTGAAGCTGAGCGAGACATTCAAGACAGCGTTTAAAGATATCATGGATCCAGAAGATTCCGTCTACTCCGAGTCAGCAGCTAGCACTAAAACATTTGCAATGGTAATAAGAACTGTTTCTGTTCTGTCCCTGATACATAACTGTTACATTCCCCTAAAAAGGTCCAGGGGATAAAGGGAAGTAACAAAATGTGTCTGGGTCGAAAAAAGGAGACAGAGAGGAAAAATGGTTCAATTAAAGAGTTTTATTAAAGTTTCTATTAATAACTCAACTAAAAGAGTCGGACAAGCCGCTATCACCATTTAAAGAAACAAAACAGAAGCATTGGTCAGTATTACTGAAAAGTAAGTCAAAGAGAAAAGGGTTAGACACCAAATAAGCTCCTCTTCACCGAGCAGGAGCAAACAATCACAAAACACAGCTCACTACCTGCAACCACTCACATGGCATTCTGGTACCAGAGCTCACTTTTCTCTGCCCTTAAATACCTTTAATTGTTGATGGGAGGCAGCAGTACAAAAGAAAAAGGTGGCACCTAAGGCAGGAGAGACGATAGGACACGCCCACACAGGCAACTTCAGGAGGAGGGCCGTAACAACATATGCAAAACATATGAATAAATAAAACATTGATTTGATTTGATTTGACAAGGAACTATTAACTTTTTTAAAATGTTAGCAAAGCGTAAAATTGACTTGACCATGGTCTAGTATTGGTTTTATTAAAAGAGGATGAGCTGCAGCATTATAAAACAAAATGGTAGGGGTGAGCAGATCGATCCAAATATTGATCATATTGATACCAATGCTGATGCTGATACCAGATAAATACTAATACAATAGGATTAATGTTTCCATCCTGTATGTTCAGCGTGTAGTCCACTGAATTGTGTTAAATGAATATTTTTTTCATGAAAAAAAATATACCCTAAACATGTAATATTAAAAATGTCTGAAACGTTTTGCTTTGGCTGTCACCTCAGTTTTATCTATAGCCTATAGCACGTGTAAACAACAGACATTGACAGGCATTCTCTACATTCCAGCTTTCCAAAAATAAATAAATAAAATAAAACAGTTTTGAAAGACATGAAATGTTGAAAGGTGTGGTCTTTTTTTACTTATTATTGTGAAAAATAAAAATAGGGTGTTTTATCGGTCATTAAAATCTTTTCAGAATGTTCAAATAATTGATGACTCATCTCATAAATCATGACACACAAAACATCAGGGGTCGAAGAACTTACTTGAGATAAATTGGAAAAATACGAATACCTTGTTTCATTGACTGTACAGTTATAGGCCAATACCAGTTCTTTTGCACTGCCTCTTATATATCCACTGTGTGCTCACTGAGCAATGGGAGCAGGGCATTTTATGTCATCTTAATGGTGTAAATGGTGTTGTTTGATTGATATTATGCAAAAACTCACTGACAGCATCTACGTTTTTTCACATAGAAGCTGCTTGTTGAGTTTGTGTTAGGACACCAAAACACAGTGTTCTAAAGCTAGTAACCATATTACTAGCTGATGATAGTGATTTTTTTGATAAGGGATTTTATGAGTGCTAGCCGCTGTTAGCCAGTGTTACTGAATCTTTCATTGAAGTGGATTTAACCTCAGACTGAGATAGCGAATAAACTTTCACACAATGTGAGAATATAATCACACTATTTTGAGGAGGACAATGTGATTTTTTTAAGACACTCAAGCCCAACGTAAGCTAGCATAACTTTGTTTATTACTAGCTGTTGTTGTTTATCTTCTTGAATAATTTTAATGTGATATGAAAACAAGTTGGATCAAATATTTACAGTAGAATATAAACCTTGATTCAAATTTCCAGGTGTGAAAAGGCCCTCTGAAAGCCCAACAGCAAAACATTAATTTCCATCAACATAAACTCTTAGCAACACATATGACTGCCGATCCAAAGCTGCGTGCCAGTTCAGTATGTACCATTTAAGGCTCTGGGACCTGCTGACTCCCCACATGATTTCTCAAAGCAGTACAGAGCTACATTTTTTAAAAAAAGTGTTCATTCCGCTGGGCAGGGGTAAACATCCCTTGGGCCCATCACTCACTGCTAGCTGTTTGAGTGCAGTCCAAGATGGCCTCCACACACACCAACCCTCCCGTAGAGAGAGTCGGAGAAAGCCTGCATGCCCCATGCGATGTTCCAAATGCTCCATTCTGCCAAGAGTGGTCGGTGTGAATCCAACACTAAACTCTCCCTTATTTTCAGAATTCGTTTTTCCATTGGGAGCCATGCTGAAGGGGAATACCTGCTGTCGCAACACAGAAAGTGAAGCCAGGCCGTGACCATCCTGAATCCAAAGTGATATCCGGTATTGACCAAATTCATGGTGGATGGCTATGCAAAAAGAGAAATGGAGACTTGTTGGAAAGCAATCTGTCACTTAGTCAGCTGTACAAACTTGAGACCATGAATTTGCAGTTAATATTCATTTTTTCGTGTCACTTCATACAATAAGTAAATGCAGGAGGGAGCGACTGACTCAGTGGATGAAATTTGACTACTGTAATTTCATCAAATAAAGTGTGCATTGATTTCTTTACATATGGATAGCAAAGACAGGCCTCCATCTACAGAAGCATCATTAGAAGTTTTGGCACCAACAGGTACCAATAAAGGAAATGAGATCCCCCCCCCCCCCCCCCCCCCCCCCCCCCCCCCCCCCCCCCCCCCCCCACCCCCCCCTACCCCCCTATTACTTGGCCAGGTTTCGATTAATAGACCAGTTCTTAGAACTTGTCTGTCATGACTTGTTCAAACATGTCAAATCTCATTTGAGTACAAGTCACTTCACCCACTAAGATAAATGCAGGGGAAAACATAGAAGGGTGCCAGCATGTTTTACACAATGTCATCACTGTGTCCATTTGTATTAACTCAGTTATTTAAAAGATGACACCCTCAGCTGTTCCTTTTTTGAAAGGCATAAAATAAATTACATTTCCTTTGCATTTGAGTTTGTGTTATTAAAGATGTTACTTGATATTTGAATTTCATGAGAAGACTCTCCGCATTGCTAAATATCATACTGTATATATTACCAGTGTTACTGAAAAGGATTATGTTATTTATTTATTTATTTTTTTAATCTCTGGAGACCTCAGAGTCAAACAGAAACCAGGCTGCATTTAGCTTGAAATAAAGCAAATAAATACAGTCCTGTGCATCCATTAGGTGGATGTAGCTCAAGAGTTAGAGCAGGTTGAGAAGGCTGGTGGTTTGATCCCTGGTTGTTCCAGTCTGCATGCTAAACATCCTTGGACAAGATACTAATTACAAGTAGCTCTTGGATGCATCCATCAGATTGAAATGAAATTCTTTTGCTTTTAAAGCCTTAAATGGTCTTGCCTCCAAACTGTTTCTCTGAGCTACTGTAACTACACACCCCTTCTCAGTCTCGTAGATCTGCTGACCAGTTGTTGTTCGATGTGCTGAGGACACATCGGAATTTTATTTTTAGTATTTTTATTTTTTCTTATTTTATGTTCAGCACTTTAAAAACACTGAGCACTGACCAAAGAGCTTTATAAATAAAGTTGGCTTGCCTAGGAATGTAAACATTAGACAGAAAGCAGATAAGCATAAAAAAAGTCCTTGTATCAATGGCCAAATAAGGCATGTTATAGAAAGTTTTTTGAGTGGATAGGTGGATGAGAAACGTGCTATGTAAGAACTGGTCCATTTACCAAATGCTTTGAGTAACCCATTTATGTATATTTTGCTTAGTTACTGAAACATACATGAAAATGCACCGTAGAAGGCAAACAGACTTTCTACAGTTCTCACAAGCTTGAAAGTCAATATTTGGTATGACCACCTTTATTCTTCAAAACAGCCTGAACTCTCTGAGGCAAGTTTTCTTCTCGAAGGACATTCTTGTTTGGATGACCTCTCTCCTGACCTCCTGCATACATATTGAAATAGATTTTGATTAATAGGCTCGTAGTCATTTTTGAACAGTAATTGGCTTGAAATGGGTGAAATAAAGATTTGATTCTCATTCTGCTTTGAAACTAAAATCTCAGATTTGGATTCATCACACTGTAGAACATGTTGCCAATGACTTTCAGTCCAGTGCTTGTGCAATTTGGCACACCTTGGCTTCTTGAACCATTTCTGATGCTTCAGTGGAAAGTAGATGGATCAGCTGAAGCACCAAATGCTTCTCTAAGGTCTTTGCTGGACGCTTTTCTTAAGGACGTGGCTTTCCAATGCTCTCTGCTCTCTTAGCCCTGCCATTTCTTCTTTTGTGCTCCAATTGTCCAGTTTCCTCAAATTTCTAGGGACACATTGAACACCATGCCAAATTTTCAACTAATATCACTTTTGAAATCCCCTTGTTGGTGCAAAAATACAATTTTATGTCTGTCAAACTGTGTTATCTTTGATAAGTTATCTGTTACTAGGCTGTTAGTAACAAAACGCCTAAAGATACAATTTAAAATACTTTTTCTAAGTTGTCTGTTATGTGCTTACACAACACTTGCAC
Source organism: Pundamilia nyererei (assembly GCF_000239375.1). Taxonomy (NCBI): domain Eukaryota; kingdom Metazoa; phylum Chordata; class Actinopteri; order Cichliformes; family Cichlidae; genus Pundamilia; species Pundamilia nyererei. Next base: position 3,122,596 of record NW_005187441.1, on the reverse strand, counting down.
ATACCTTGAGTATGGTGTTTTTATGCTTCTTCTTTACGATTCATAGGTCAGTCTTAAGGGCCTTAAAATAGACAGGTTTGGGGAGTGGACAGAAAAAGGAGTGAAAAAGCAGACAGTGTCCAAAGAAACTCTTTGAAATACCTTCAGAAAGCCCAGAGAACCATTCCTGCAGATTACTTTAAAAATACAAAATATGATAGAATAGATAGAATAGGAAAATATGAAGAAATGAGGAGTGACACGAGACTTTTTCACAGGTTCAAGTTCAAGTTCAAATCTGTTATTTATCTCCATCCATGTACAGGGAGTGCAGAATTATTAGGCAAGTTGTGTTTTTGAGGGATAATTTTATTATTGAACAACAACCATGTTCTCAATGAACCCAAAAAACTCATTAATATCAAAGCTGAATGTTTTTGGAAGTAGTTTTTAGTTTGTTTTTAGTTTTAGCTATTTTAGGGGGATATCTGTGTGTGCAGGTGACTATTACTGTGCATAATTATTAGGCAACTTAACAAAAAACAAATATATACCCATTCCAATGATTTATTTTTACCAGTGAAACCAATATAACATCTCCACATTCACAAATATACATTTCTGACATTCAAAAACAACAAAAACAAATCAGCGACCAATATAGCCACCTTTCTTTGCAAGAACACTCAAAAGCCTGCCATCCATGGATTCTGTCAGTGTTTTGATCTGTTCACCATCAACATTGCATGCAGCAGCAACCACAGCCTCCCAGACACTGTTCAGAGAGGTGTACTGTTTTCCCTCCTTGTAAATCTCACATTTGATGATGGACCACAGGTTCTCAATGGGGTTCAGATCAGATGAACAAGGTGGCCATGTTATTCGTTTTTCTTCTTTTATACCCTTTCTTGCCAGCCACGCTGTGGAGTACTTGGACGCGTGTAATGGAGCATTGTCGTGCATGAAAATCATGTTTTTCTTGAAGGATGCAGACTTCTTCCTGTACCACTGCTTGAAGAAGGTGTCTTCCAGAAACTGGCACTAGGACTGGGAGTTGAGCTTGACTCCACCTTCAACCCGAAAAGGCCCCACAAGCTCATCTTTGATGATACCAGCCCAAACCAGTACTCCACCTCCACCTTGCTGGCGTCTGAGTCGGACTGGAGCTCTCTGCCCTTTACCAATCCAGCCACGGGCCCATCCATCTGGCCCATCAAGACTCACTCTCATTTCATCAGTCCATAAAACCTTAGAAAAACCAGTCTTGAGATATTTCTTGGCCCAGTCTTGACGTTTCAGCTTGTGTGTCTTGTTCAGTTGTGGTCGTCTTTCCGCCTTCCTTACCTTGGCCATGTCTCTGAGTATTGCACACCTTGTGCTTTTGGGCACTCCAGTGATGTCGCAGCTCTGAAATATGGCCAAACTGGTGGCAAGTGGCATCTTGGCAGCTGCACGCTTGACTTTTCTCAGTTCATGGGCAGTTATTTTGCGCCTTGGTTTTTCCACATGCTTCTTGCGACCCTGTTGACTATTTTGAATGAAACGCTTGATTGTTCGATGATCACGCTTCAGAAGCTTTGCAATTTTGAGACTGCTGCATCCCTCTGCAAGATATCTCACTATTTTTGACTTTTCTGCACCTGTCAAGTCCTTCTTTTGACCCATTTTGCCAAAGGAAAGATCGTTGCCTAATAATTATGCACACCTGATATAGGGTGTTGATGTCATTAGACCACACCCCTTCTCACTACAGAGATGCACATCACCTAATATGCTTAATTGGTAGTAGGCTTTGGAGTAAGACAACATGCATGAAGAGGATGATGTGGACAAAATACTCATTTGCCTAATAATTCTGCACTCCCTGTATTATTGTCTCGCAATATGAGATGAGAATCATAACCAGATCACTGACGCTGAGAAGTCAGCTTGACACACTAGTTTGCCAAAACATTTTTTCTAAACTTTTTTCTAAATTCAAAAATACTGATTTTTTTCCTTTCCTGTTGACAAAGATCTTTGTGTAACTATGTAACACAATGGATGCATATAGTTTAATACATTTAAGTCTTCTTTCGTGATTATTAGCTTATCCTGGGTGCATAAGAAATTTATTTTGAAATAATCATTTATTATCTGTAAACTTTAACCTTTTACCAACAGTTATTTCAGTGTGTCTATGTAGAGATTCAATAGGGTTAAATGACTCCAGTTGCATGTCTTTTTATTCATCTTTTAAATCTCGTACTATACAGTTACAGCCACCTATTTGCATGTTCACTACCTGTAGCTCACTGTTTTATAACAACATAGTCTAGTTACCTTCATTTATATAAAACTGAAAATTGTTGTAAAACAAAGTTTCTCACTTGGTAAAAACAAGACTGATGATCATTCAGGAAACAAATCGCATGTCGTAGTTTTTGCAGGAATTCTGGTCGTATTATAGTTTTTTAATTAATTAGAGGACACCAACTTCCAATAACTTCATTTGGCCTTGGCATGATCAGGCGTGGTGTCAAACATGGTTTTGCTGGTGTGATGGTTACATCAATTACGACTTACTGTAGTTGATGAAGCCATGAATTCTGCTCTGATCCAGAAAATCCTGAAGGAGAATGTCCTGCCCTCGGTTCTTAGGTAGAAAGATAAATATCCATAGTTTTATTCATAGTTCCCACATGCACTGAAAATATCTTCTCTCACTGGGTCAGGATTCTATCAAGTTCATATTCTCAGTCCTTGTCTATATCTGCTTTGTCCCAATAGCCCAGTTCTCATCAGTATGTCCTGGTTCTCCAACAGCTAATGCAGATTCTGTTAAGCATCAGAGGAGGTATGACTGTTTAAATCATTTGATTCTTGGTTAATATGTTATTTCTCTAGGTAATTGTTGTGTAAGCTTTTATGTTTTCTGCAAATTTCGGCAAATATGAATTTTACATTTCAATTTTATGTTTTACTTACCCAACTCATATCTTTTTTCATCAAATAAAAAGGTTTTGAAAGTACATTTAAGAGTGAAAAAAATCCAAGACTTCAGTGAAACAATCAATGAAAAATATGCTAAAAAAAATAATGCCTTATTATACAATTACTGCTTGTCACGTTTTAGCCTTCGAGTTTGATGAGGACAGAGTCTAATCCTATTTTAAAGTGGCTAAAAAGACAACGCAAGAGTAATGGAAAGTCTCACAATAAAATGTGACAATAAATTAATTACAGAACAGACTGTTAACCTTGATTGGTTGTTTTGCATGGAAGCCAGGTTTTTTTTAAAAAAAATAAAATAAAATAAAACTCCTAACACTGCAGCATGTTGAATGTTGTTCTAATCAAAGTGGTAGCAATAGAACACAAAAAGCATTTTCTTTTCATCTGGCACACATTGCAATTGGCAGCATTTCAAGGTACAATTTCAGAATTTATGACAAAAGCACTTGCAGAAACATGTTCAGCATTGAGATTCCTTCAGCTATTCAAGTGCAGATTTAATGGTGCGTACACATACACACTTGAATACAGAATGAAGGGTAGAAGCCAAAGTCTATTTGCAGAGGTGTGGAATACTTGAGAGACAAGCTCATTATGCAGTTCGGGACATACTGTATCATTGATTAACATTCATCATGCTCAATCTACCTCAAACTCCTCATCGCCCAGCCTGTGCTGCAAATGCAAAGCAACCCCCAGCCCACCACCCCCAATCCACTGCCACAGCTATGTTTATAGACAGAGGTTAATGGGAGCGGAGCACTATGTCACTGTATTGCCATGTATTGAGAAGACCTACAGCTGGAAAGTTCAGGACAAGCGATGTTTACCTAGTGATACCTTAACAACATGTCACAATGATTTGCTGCTGTTCAGGTCAGGTAGTAGAGAACTGAAGCTGAAGTGTATTGCTCCCTAGGGTAAGGAATGAGCAAATAAGCATACGGTAGGAGTCTAATGTTGTTGTAAGGAATATTAATTAAAACATATATCATACCAATGTGCTGTTTACACTGTTTACTGCATTCTGGTGACTTTGTCTCTGAGAAGACACAGCACCTACAGGGGAAAGGCACAAATTCTTTACATCAGACCATTTACAGGAAGTTGCAGGCTTATTTTCATTTGACAAAGTACAGTCATCCAGCCTAAGTTTTTGGTTATTCCTAAGCTAACAGCAGTTACTCATTACAAGTAGCAGTAAGTGCATCATTCCCCACCTGTCTCCTGATCCCCAGTACACACACATTCCCCTTTCATCCAACCTAAAAGCTCAGGTCCTTTACCAAAGGCCTAAGAGCTTGCGGGTCCTGCACGGTGCCTTTGCTGTTCCTACGACTGCGCTCTTCTGGACAGAGACCTCAGATGTTGTTCCTGGGATCTGCTGGAGCCACTCGCCCAGCTTGAGAGTCACTGCACCGAGTGCTCCATTTACGACTGGGACCACCGTTACCTTCACCCTCCACATCTTCTGCAGCTCTTCTCTGAGCCTTGGTACTTCTCCAGCTTCTTTCTTTCTGATGTTGCTGTCATTCGGTATTGCTATGTCTATCACTACTGCCATCTTCCTCTTATCCACCACTACTATGTCTGGTTGGTTAGCCATCACCAATTTGTCCGTTTGTACCTGGAAGTCCCACAGGATAGCTCAGTCATTTTCGACCACCCTAGGGGGCGGGCCCCATTTTGAACTCGGGACTTCCAGGCCGTACTCTGCACAGATGTTTCTTTATACTATGCAGCCACTTGGTTATGGCATTCCATGTATGCCTTGCCTGCTAGCATCTTGCACCCTGCTGTTATGTGCTGGATTGTCTCAGGGGCATCTTTACACAGCCAGAACCTGGGGTCTTGCCTGGTGTGGTAGACGCCAGCCTCTCTTGTACTTAGAGCTTGTTCCTGTTCTGCCATGATAAGTGCCTCTGTGCTGTCTTTCAGTCCAACTTTGTAAAGCCACTGGTATGATTTCTGTATGTCAGCCACTTCCTCTATCTGCTGGTGGTATATACCATGCAGAGGTTTGTCCTTCCATGATGGTTCCTCGTCTTGCTTCTTTTTCTTGGGTTTCTGCTGCCTGAGGTATGCTGTTGGTTGTGGTCATCTTCCTGATGTACTCGTGGATATTCGTTGTCTAATCCTGGACTGTGGTACTGACACTCACTGACACTCCCCTAGTCCCCTTACCCTTAGCTCAGGGTGCTGGACTTGGGGTAAAACTCTTCATGCATGGTCAGGAGCCTCTGCGTCTTGATGTTGGTTTTCCTTCTATCTCCTCCTTTGGCCAGCTTATTATCCTTGTAGGGTACCTGATTGTAGGTGGAGGTGTTGATAGCATGGATCTTGTTTTTACCATTCAGCTGACTCAGCAGGACTGGCCTGACCCTCTGCAGGTATTTGATGGTTGTGGCTTTTCTAGCAGCCTCTTCCTGGTTCCCATTTTGTCCCCTGTGGGATTCCCAGGTACTTGTAGCTGTCCTTTATGTCTAGAATGTTGTATTTCCATTAGCCCACTTCTCAACAGTGTGTCCATGTTCTTCCACACCTGACGTGGACCTTGTTAATCCGGGTGACTACCGAGCTGGTATGACTTCCGTTTTCTCTCTCACTCATATCTGAGGTAGGCTTGGTTAGCATGGGGGGTCTAGCCTAGGGACCCTTATTGGATACAGATGCCCTGGTTGGGAGTTGAACCCAAGACTCCCATTCCAATCAGTGCACTCAGTGCAGTGACCCCCAAGCTAGGAAAGTGGCTCCAGCAGATCCCAGGACCAACAGCCAAGATCGCTGTATAGAAGAGTGCAGTCCTAGAAACTGCAGGGGCGAGAAGGGATAATATAGAGCTCTGTCTTCCCTTTGTCAAGGTGTCTGTTATGTCTACCCGTGTGTTACGTTCTACGAAATCCTCTGCCTCTGGGTTTCATTTATTTATATTTGGCCTCAATAACAGCCTAATTTTGTAATCTCCCTTCTGTATTCCGCACGTGGGTCCTCATTCCTACACCCTACTTTAGTAATGTAATTAGCTTTGTAAGAACTTGTATTTTGGATCTATTTCGAGATCTTATGGCTCTTCCACATACATACATGGGGAAGCTTAGAGAGGTGCACAGAAAAAACTTGGATATAAAACAAAGCAGGAAGCCACTGATAATTATCTATACTAGGAAAAGGAGGAACTGGGGTAAAGGTAGGTTGCATAATGGCTTGCAGAGGAAGCAACCAGGACAGAAAGGCTAAGCTAGTTTAAAAAAATGCTTTATGAGACTTGCCAGTTGGATTTGATAACTGGTTCAAATATATTTATTGTCAGCTCATCACAGATGCAGAACAGAACAAAGCTGCGTATTAGGGTGGACATCATGGTGACATGGCTTACTGATTTAGACAGCTGCTGTTCAAGATGATGAAGTTGCAGTGGAGGCAGCTAAATGACACTGTTAACTCTACCAATAACTGACCCAGCAAAGAGTGAAGCTTCAGCTGAAGATCATTATGTAACATAGCTGTGGAAATTGAAGTTGAATAAAATATGTTAAAGCTATATTTTTTCTCTCATTATAGCCTTTTTCTTTTTTAGTGGACAAATGCTGACTGAGCGATAACAGTATTCTGAACTCTATAAGTTAAAGTCTCAGCATGTAAAAGATTATATAAAAATATTTTTTTCTGGAGAGATTGAATGCTCAGATGAGAAATCCACAGGCACATCTACAGCATCTACACTCTGTTGCTAGATAGGTAATTCAATTTTTGCAGTGTCAAAGAAATGTTTTGGTACAAACACTACAAAAAAAATTGGAAAGAACGAGCAGATTGTTTTTAAAAGAAACAAAAAAAAAAATATCCATCCATCCATCCATCTATCCATTCGCTACCGCTTATCCTTTTTCAGGGTCGCGGGGGGTGCTGGTGCCAATCCCAGCTGTCATAGGGCGAGAGGCGGGGTACACCCTGGACAGGTCGCCAGTCTGTCGCAGGGCTAACACACAAGGACAGACAACCATTCATACTCACATTCACTCGCACATTCACACCTAGTGGCAATTTGGATTATCCAATTAACCTATCCCCACAAACTGCATGTCTTTGGACAAACAACCTAAAACACAATAAAAAACCCAAAATCCCAATCTTTGACACGCATTCTTGTTTCTTATATTTCTTGTTTGGGTCAGTTCAGTGAAAAATAATATTAATAAAAAATATCCAGCAGTAAAAATAGTCAGTAGCAGGTTAATCTATTGGCATCAGTAAAACTTGTAGTGATTATGCTGAACCTTGTCTGCAAATGGCACGTGGGTCAAGTGCAGTAATTTAAATACTGACTTGCTGACTAGTGTAAAATAGTTACATACTAACTGATGCAATATTCAGGGAGAGAAAAAGAGTCTGAACAGATGTGGAACACCATATTGAAAAAGGCAATGGAAAAATTTAAAAGACTTGGGTAGTTACATATTTTCTATGAGCTTTCCTGACCTTTAGGTTTGCTATTCGGTGCATGATGCGCAATTATTTTGAAAAGTTCCTCCTAAGCCTTTCTGGAAAAACTGAATGATAAGATGCCTTTTAAATGATAAATACTGTAATTTTGGGGTATTTTCTTAGGTTATGTAGTTCAAGTTGAATAGACTGAACACATGGAGCTCTGTTCGAAGTGTTGAATGCCACTACAACAGACTGCTGAGGTTGGGAAAAGGCTGTTTACTTTGATACCATCCACTGCTTCTTTTGTGCACAGTCTTCTTCAGAAACTAAAAATATTTTTGGTTATCTTTTGTATAGCTAACAAACAAGGTTTTTCAGTTATATGAAATGGTTAATGGCAACCTCATTTTGAAAAGAAAACCAATAAACATGTAGTGGTTTCACCACTGAAATTCCAAAATTATCTGGCCTATAAGTTTATAGGCCAGATAATTTTGGAATTTCACCTAAACCAGTCTAGGGAGATTTTCATTCACCACAGATGGAGGATTCCCATTGGTGCAACACCACTAGAAAATTGAATTTTTAAGTTCTTTTTTTAACATCACCGTGCAATCACAGAAAAATCATTTTAATAACTATTGAAATCAGGAGTGCCTTGGAGTCTTTTGGTTTCCAGTTTTGTTAACATCCCATTTCACAAGTTTCCCAACTTTACGAAGAGCAAAACTAAATTACTGAACTGCCCCTTTGAAGCCCCCATGACAAGTATTATTGTTTTTTTGCTCCTGTTGTTCCTTTCACACAAAGAAGCGGTTTGGGATAATAGTTTTTCTAGGCACCTAATTTACTTCTGTTTACATTCACAGTATGTGTGTGCATATCCCTAAGTGTGCATGTGAATTTCCCTCACCAACTCAACAACAGTTTTTATGTTTCTTTCCCCCTTAAAAAATGAGAGAATGCACTTATTTGGGAATTTTATTTTCTTACTAGAAGAGGGAGAATAAAGGTAGACCCAACTGCACTGTAGAAAAAGCTGTTGGTATTGAACTGTAAGCCAGATGAGGTACAGATTATATACAGTCATGCACACATACTGGGTATTTGGTACAGCTTTTTTTTTCTCCTCAAAGTGGTTCCAACAAAGAGCAAGGTAAGCTAGGTTAAATGGCCCCTATAGACCACCTGACTGATTTAAAGCTCCAAGGCCACCTGCTTGGCACCTCTGGGCCTGTAATTGCCATCACTACACTGACAGCTAGAAAATCGCACAAGAGAGGGATTATCTTGTGGCAAAAGGTTCTTGTGTGCAGCAGGAGCACACGGCTGATTGCATTAACGTGTCCACTGAGCCCACCCCTTTGGAGGAATGAAATAAGAAAGCTGTGGATGCTGTGTATTGTGTTTTTACAGTAGGTAGTTTCAGAGTGCTATTAATCAGCTGTGATGAAGTTGGAGGTGTACACATTGTATTCAGCTTTTAATCCACTTCTATACAGAGCCAGTAAAGGTCCAGGGCTATGTACTGCATGTAGCTGCCTTCAAATATAAATTACTGCATTTGGAAATAATGGTCAATATTTTATCTGCACTGTTGTATAAATATCTCAAAAACCCTGTAACCTGCAGAGAAAAGTCAAATGGTGATCAGTTAGTTGGTTACATATTGCTCTTTGGGTTGTTATACTATTCCGTAGCTGTTTCATGAATTTCATAGGGGACAAGAACTTTTCAGCTTTCAGATAAACCTGGTTAAGGTTAAAGTCAAACAGCATCAATATAAATCAGAAAGTTTACTTGTCACCCCTTTCCAAAACTAGTCCAACATTATGTAACCTTGACCCAGATAAAGTTAAACATAAAGTTAAAACTGACAGCTGAGAAAAGTATATCAGGCTAACAGCATCTCATACAGAACACAGTGTGAGAACAATACATTAAGGCCCAGGTGGATTTTAACCTCTTCATGTGCTTGTATGCACAATCCCATGGACAGTTTCAAAGTCAGCTTTCAGTGTAAAAACCAAGGCTTAGAAAATGTGAGAACCAACCTTCAAAGAAAACTGTTATTAGCCCTATGAAGGTCTTTCTACAAGCAAGTCTTGAAACTTGGCAATCATTTTTAAAATCATTAGACATATGTTGAAAAAAAATTAGCTTTCTAACTTAATTTATCTGACTTTTGGACATAAAACTTTGTTAAAATTTTTAATCTTTTAGGTTCCGAGTCAGGATTCTTTGTTGCATGTCTGTCCTTGAGAATGCCTCTGGCTACACTGATGCCAGGTGTTTTTCCTATGTGGATACATTAGTTTGGTTTCTCTTTCTGGCAGGTATGAGGTTCTGATGGGGTTGAGGTCAGTTTAACCAACAAGAGTCTAAAAAGCAGAATGACTGAAGGGTACTGAGATTTAAAACAAACAGACAGATCACAAGCTTATTAAACCTTCCTTACTGAATTTATATGCAAGCTTCATTTCTGTGAAAGAATAAAGAAATTATTACACCATAAGGGCGACCGTGGCTCAGGGGTTGGGAAGCGCATCTGTAACCAGAAGGTCGCCGGTTCGATCCTCTGTCCTGGTCATTGTGTCCTTGGGCAAGACACTTTACCCTCCCGCCTACTGGTGTTGGCCAGAGGGGCCGATGGCGCGATATGGCAGCTTTGCTTCTGTCAGCCTGCCCCAGGGCAGCTGTGGCTACAACTGTAGCTTGCCTCCACCACTGTGTGAAAGTGAGTGTGATTGAATAGTGGCATTGTAAAGCACTGTGGGTGCCTTGAAAAGCGCTATATAAATCCAATCCATTATTATTATTAATATAAGGTCTTGAGTCATTCTCAAGTAAAATCAATTAAACTACTTATTTTGTAATATCCTCACGTTACCCTTTGCCCTGGGCCGTGGGTAAACTGCTACAGCTCTTGCGTTCTTCCAAAGGGGATGTATGAAATCTTGAATTAAAAGATACCCGTTGAAGTGTAACAGTGCAGCAAACTAACTGAATGTAGTAACCCAAAGGAAAGTTTTGCAACCTGTATAAATTGGGTTTTCTTTCTTAAGTCTCTGGTGACAGACTATCCTAACCACCCTTGGAGGAGTAGTAGAACTGTACAGGCACTACTGGCAATATTATGTGTGGAGCAACTTCTCCCATTACTGAATTTTGCTTCTGGGCGATACTACTGAATTTGCATTTTTGTGCTTGAATTTTGGAGCACATCCAAACAGCAACGAGCTTGCTGCTGCTGAATGGAAGCTGAAAAAAAATCCTTAGAGGGCTGGTGTTCTTTCCCCACTGTTTAAAACTCAAACATTTTATCTGCAACTCTTAGCTCTGTGCCAATAGTTATCGCTAAAAAGAGTACATATGGCTACGACATGTATTATTGTTTTGGATTATTATACATATGGGTTAGAAAAACATAAAGATAAAAGTTTTTTAAAAAACTAATAAAAAGCAATACCCCACAGTGATACATTCTTTACATTTTAAGGAAATTCATATAATTTCTTTGAAAAATGAAACTTTTTCCCTGCAGGTCCTTTCGGGTAAAGAGAGCGTCGGCCCTTATAACTTTAATTTTACTCTTTAATAAAATTTTGCTTTGTTCACTGACTACATGCAATGATTTAATATTTTAGGAATATAATCCTGCACTGGTTTTAATTATATGTTTTCTAACCTTAAAGTTAATTAAAACTTGGAAAAAATAGATTTTTGAAAGGCGTAATGAGACTCCCTGCTCGGCAGCTCCATCTATTTCTGTACTTTGGACTGAGATATAGAGTTAAATAAACTGAACATAAGTAACTGATACAAGTGTACAACTGTATGCAAAAGTATATGCTTTTCTTTTGATTTAATTCAAGAAATGATAAAAAGATACATTGCCTACAAACTGGAATGCATTAGCAATCTAGAAATTGTATTTTCTATTAATTTGACCTTTAAACTCTGTTTATACTCAGTCTTTGGTCTATCAGTATAAAACTAAATGTTTATAAAATGAATATTACCAGGATTCAAATATAGATCCCTTGAACATGTTTTTGATCTTCTTTAACCC